>NC_053036.3:97270505-97573535 GCF_002575655.3 Aegilops tauschii subsp. strangulata | reverse complement strand
TTAAAAATAAGTTTGTATGAGTAAATACAGTGATACAAGAGCACAGCAATCATAGTTTAAAAAAGGCGCGCCTAAGCGAGCGCTTAAGCGCGCCTAGGCTCTAGGCGTTGGCAAAACGCATTGCGCATAACTACGCTTAATCTGTGCATAACTGCGCATAAGCATGCGCTTTGGTCAGTAAAGCGCAAGGTGGTGGCAAAACGCACAATTAACGCCTAGCGCTTTTTTGAACTATGATAGCAATGGAATCCTAAATTAGAACAGTTGTTCTTCAGGTTTAGGCACTTGTTCTACATGAACAGAGTACAGTAAGACGCAAGAATATAATACTTAAAAATAGAAAATGAGCTCATAGACCTTACCACATTCTTGGTTCGGGACCAGTGTAGAACAAGGCGTTCCCAGTCATCGTCCAGTAAATGTGTCTCGGGAGAACGTAAGGGAATTTGATGAGTTTCTTTGCCGGTGAAGTACGTTTTCTTCAGGTAATTCCGATACCTCCACCAAGCATTCTTGAAGATAGCAGAGGTATTAGCACAGGTTACCTCATCCTGAGTTTCCAAATCGGTCCTTCTCTATAAAGAAAAATGGGAAAATTTGCTATATTATAACCATCATGGAGGTAGGATGTATGGGACGAAGCAAAGTAATTGCCATGAATAACATTACTTACACATAACTCCTGGACAAACACCTGCAACTGGCATATTCCTTCATCTTCAGTATAATATTTCCAAGATGGGAAGATACGCACATACGATTTAACAACATCCAATGCGATAGATGCTAAACTACGAATAGCTGGTTGTGCTTCCTCCACAGGAATAGCCGTACTAACTGGTGGAGTTGGGGTTCGCCGTGATAGTACTGGCCCTTTGGGCACTGGAGCTGCCTTACTAACTGCTCATGTTTGGGAGCTGTATGGTGGAGATGGTGCTGTGTCAACAGGAACTGGGTTACTATCGGCTGGGGTTGGGGTTAGACTGGGTGAAGCTGGTTCTCTGTCCATCGCAGTAGGGGTACAATCTGCGAGAGTTTGGGTTATCTGTGGTAGGGCTGGTTCTTGTGCATGTACAACCGGGGTGCTATCTCCACCAAGAGGTAGCACTGTTTTATTTGAAGACCGTGTTTTTAGTCTGCTAGATACTGGCATCACCCGCTCAAATTCAAATGGCTGATAAACAGGAAACATAGTTGAATGTACAGACATTGTATGAGAGACAGATGCAATAGATATTGTGGAAAAAAGAGGGCATGAAATAGTTGACATGTATATTGTTTAACTAAAACGGATAGCATGACATAATTTCACATATATGATGTCTATCTAAACTCGATAGCATAGCATAACATAATTCAAAGATATGATGAATAACTAAACAGGATCGCATGACATAATTCACCTACATGTTATCTAAGTAATCAGGATCGCATCATTTAATTCACATATGTGATTTATATGCCAAACATAGGGCATTCGATATGATGTCTGAACTAAGAACATGGTGTTGAATATTGTGTATATGATGTCTAAACTATGCAATGCAAGACACCATATGCATGATATGAGGAGTATAACCGTGCCAAGTTAGAGCATACACCTCGGTGGGGGAATAGGACTGGTCATCTGTCTCTGAATCCATCTCTGAGGAGCTATCGGGACCCAACAAGAGATCTGCTTCGATAGGTAGCACTGTCTGCTCTGAAGGCCTTGTTTTCACTCCAGAATTTTCCATCTCCCACCCAAATGGCTGATTCACAGGAAGAGTAGTTTAATATACAAACATTGTCGACAAATGGAAATGTAATGAAGAAAAGGATGGGCAAGATATCATTCAAATATATGATGCCTGGTTAAACAGGATGGCATTGCACATTTCGCATATATTATGGCTGGCTAAAAGACATGAGACTGCATAATTCCCATATATGATATAGAAATTAAACAGGTGGCATTACAGAACATGTCTAAACTAAGCAGATGACATATATGATGTCAAAAGTAGGCACTGCAAGGCAACATATGCATGATATGACTAACATCATCATGCCAAGGTAGAGCAAACACCATGGGGGATAAATAGGAGTGGTCAGCGGCGTCAGAATCCGCCTGAGAACAGATACCTTCCTCTGGATTACAATCTGGAGAGGGGTGCGGAGGGTTTGCCATTGAACCCACCATGGAGCGATGTCTGCATGACATTGTATTGCCACGCAAAACTCTTCTCTTTTTCTCTACATGTTCAGCATTACTGTGTACAATATCTGACATGCATACGAAAAAAATATGGTGAGATTATGTAAGGAGAGCATGCAGAAATTTAGAGTGATGGTAACAACCAGTGGACGGATCCAAAAATAATGATAGCAGGCTGATGATTGCTTTAATTTAAAAAAAAGACAGATGCTGATTGCTTTACTATTTGTTTCCCACCCAAGATGAACAACATAGGCATACCCTAGGTGAACCAGATATTAGACAGACATAATATTCATTGCTGCCTCAAGATGTGCCCCACAACTAATTTAGAACTCAAGTTTGAACATTAATTTGGACCTGACTTGGGAGTCCAAGAGCTGAACAGGACGATAAAGTAGCAGGTAATTTTAAGCAATGCATAACATAAGCAGAAACAAAAGAGTGCGACCTCTCTTGTGGACCCGTGTACTCCTCAGGTTCATATGCTGAGTCGATGATGGTGATGCCGTTGCGGTGGGTACCGGCGGCAGGTAAGGAGATCTGAGGCGGCGAAAGACGGTCAGGAGTCGTGATGTCTGTTTTGGTGGATGCTTCTATCAATGGAGCAGCTCAGGTGAGGTGGACGACGTCGCGGCAGGAGCAGGACAAACCACACAAAGTTCCCTTCGACACCTACCTGTCACTGAAGTAATTCTGTAAGGGCTCATTTGGCTTGCATGGTTCTAAAAATGTAGGGATAGGAAAAACACCAGAATAGAATAGGAATGCACATGGTAAACAGAGCATTTGTAAACACAGGATTTCTGTCAACTTGGGTGTTTGGTTTACAAGAATTGGAAGAGCAGAGGAATGCAAAGAAACATGGCCAAAATAAAGTGAAACCATATGAAAGCGTGTACAGTTAGAATGTTATTATGCCACTAATGCACTTGGTCTTGTTTTCATGCATAGGATTTTGAAAAGTAGGTCCAAGTGGATGTTTTGCTTCATTCCTTTCAACAAAATGCATGAATAATTGAATAGTAGAGTGCAATTGTAAAATTCCCTATTGCTATGTTTTTCCGTTGAACCAAAATAGCCCTAATGGATCGACGTGAATGTATAGTAATAAGTGATGCAACAAGTGTACAACCTCTTTGCCGTAGCCGTGTAGACCTCAGCATCATTGGGTTGGTTGCTGACGCAGTTGAGGCAGAGGTGGCCGTAGGAGGTGTGGAGGAAGATCTGAGGAATCTGTAGACAGCGTCCAGGGCACTGCTCTGTTGTGATGGATCGTTCTATCGTTGGAGCAGCTCCGGTGAGCCGTCAGACATCGTCAATCTCAAGTGGGATTCTAATAGCATCTCCAATAGATGATGTAAAATAGATGTAAAATTTACATCACCAAAAACCACCTGACTACAACAGATGAGGTAAAAACTGTTGACTCTGAACTTAACTGTGGAAACTAAAATTTACTGTGGAATCTTAATGCTATTGTCGAAACTGAACGCAATGGTAGCAGAGAGGCACTTGACATGTAGTTTAGGAAGGGCCTGCAGTTCATCTTCAACCTGCACCCCCCTGAGCCGCCAGCCACCATCGGCCGAACCGCCGGCCCCAACACCGCCTCACCGCCCCGAAACAACTCCCCACCGCCGCCCCGGCCAGCCCTCTAGGCCCCCCGCCCCCACCCTGAACCCTAAGATAGATAGTGGGGTACCTCTCCGGCGAGCCCCCGTCCCCGCTGCGGGTGTTTCTTCCTTAACTCCGGTGAGCCCCCCCAACCCCTGAAAATCGACTGACCCAAAAGTCGATTCAGTCGACTGAAGTGTGGCTAAATCAAAGCAGAGCAGCAGCACGAGCGAGGGGGAGAGCAGCAGCAGCAGCAGCAGCTGGGCGAGCGAGCGAGAGCCGGAGCAGCAGCAGCAGCGCGAGCGAGCGAGCGAGAGCTGGAGCAGCAGCAGCAGATCCGGCTGGTATGGACGCCACCGCCGAAGGGGCCTTGCACTGGGGGAGAGCTGCCGTGGAGATTTTGCCCGCGGCAACGGCTTCAAGGTAGCCGCTCCATGGGGGTGCGGGATGGAGCACCGTCGGCGCCGGGAGGTCGAGTTAAGGAGAAGGTGCGATGCGATGAGTGTAAAACCTCTTTGGTGGCGCTGAGTAGGCCTCGGCTTCGTCCGAGGAGTCGGTGAGTATGCTGCGGTTCCGGTGGAGCAGGTTAAAGTGGCGCTGTGGGGATGGAGCAGCCGCGATAGACGAGGCGATCATCAGAGCAGCTCCTTGGAGGTGGAGGACGGGGCGGCTGAACAGGCGGGACGACGAGATGGACGGCGGATCCTCATCCGGGGAGGTGGACGAGGGATGTCGATCTGTTGCGGTGGACGACGTCGTCGGGGAAGAGGCTCCGGCTGGGCAGCGGTGAGGTGGCGGACGGAGGAGGGTGGGGTTTCGCGGCTGGAGCGGAGAGGTTATGGCGGCCTGGGATTTCGAATGGCAAAGAGGGGGCGATGGGAGGGGGTGAACCATGACTTAGAGACGCGCTTGTCCAAAATGTAGGGTGTGTTACAAAGGTACCCCCCACCGATTTGAACTAGCGGTCCTTTCACCTCATGGTTAGAAGGGGGATTTCACGTGTCAGGATTTGGCAGCTGGAGGGAGTTTTCACGCGCGTTGTAATTTCGGGATAGCAAGGCGCGGGTTGTGAAGGCGCCAGTTTTGGGAGCACGATATCTGAATTTTCGGGATATAACAAGACGCGGGTTGAGTTTTAGGGACAAGCCTAACGTGTACTAATATTGTACTTGTACGTACCAAATCAATTCACACTTCCCTCAACAAAAAAGAAAACGAAAAAATAAAAATATTCACACCACACAAAGAGAGAGTCTTGCCCCGTTTTACTATACAAATGCTATTCAAAGCTACTCCCTCCTTCCATCTATATAGGGCCTAATGCCTTTTTCGATGCTAACTTTGACCAAATATTAGAGCAATAATATATGACATGCAAGTTACACAAATCACACCGTTAAATTCGTCTGTGAAAGGTTCTTTCAATGATATAATTTTCACATTGTGCATGTCATGTACTATTAATCTTGTCAATAGTCAAAGGCGGTCTTAAAAATCTCATTACGCCCTATATAGATGGAAGGAGGGAGTATGAATCCATGTTATGTCCAATTAAATTTTTTCTCTTGCTGTATAATGCATGTAACGACCTACTCATACCAACATTTTAGTGCATTCCAAATGTCTATACTACCGCTGCAATTCAAACCAAATTTGAATTCGTTTCTCTATTTCCATAAGAATCTACAATCATGATTGTTGCCAACTTCAACCATCATTCGTGTATTACCTTAATAACACACCACATGATTACTATAGAGATAGATATGAACTATGTGTACTACATGAACTCGAATTCTATTTTTCAAATACACTTGATGTTGATTCCAAATAATAGTACATTTGATGTACTAACTATATATTCATAATATAAACCATGTTCCATACGTACACCATGTTTATCACACAAAGTATAGTGCCCCGCCCCTACATTATGACAATTATTTAGACCTGAGTTGCAAAAGCCACACATTAGCCCAAATTATAATCAATGTTCTACATTATGATATGTTCTTCAAGTATCTGTATCCACTTTTTTATAATGAATTATGATCTTTGTTCGTCTTTTACACCTTCACGATCCTCTTCTATTTGTAGCTAGCTAGCGCTAACTTTCTATTGTGCATGCACACGGCCGCCCCCCTCTCACCCATGCTTAGCGTCCCCTCCATCGCGCACGTTCATTATTTCTCTTTAGGTCGTCCACCCGCGGTGTGTGTAGGCCCACGGCTCCTTCTTTCCGGCACACACCGGTCGATATACCTCTCTAGCCAAGTGTGCCTACAACAAATACATATATACTTCCCCTCTTCTCTTCTCACCGTCCATGCCCCCCTATGTCCTATACGATTCCACGCAGGTGCACACTCCCACTCCTCTTTTCATTGATCACATACTCGCACACTCCTCACCCCTCGACATGCACTACAAAAAAAAGACACATCCGTGACATTTTGGGCCGAACGAAAAAAAATTCTGTCATACATATGACACTTCTATGAAGATAATTGTGACAGAACCCGGTATCATCATAGATGTGGTGGGCTCCGACTTCTATGACAAAAAATCATGACAGAAAATGGGCTTTTCGTCCTGGGCGGGCCGGAGACGCAGCTGCATGACATTCTTTGGGCCGTCCATGATGGAAAAAACCGTGGTAGAAGCGAGGGGTAGGAAAATTTCGGGGAGTTGCCGGTTACGGTGGGAGGTCGGGGGCCGAGCGATGCGAGTTTCTCTCGTACACGTACGCGCGTGTGTGCGAGGCGTTGGCTCTAACTGAACCCGAGCAAGGCATTGGGCTCTAACTAAACCCGAGCGATTGCACTGCAGGCTACGCGTTATTGAACCCGAGCGATCGATCGATGGCTGTTAACTGAACCCGATGGAGCGATTCCTTCGCTACTGCTGCTAACTGAAGCCGATCGATTGGATGAACAGTGAGCGTTGCGGGGGGGGGGGGGGTTGGATGAACAGTGAGCGGTGGCGTTGCCTCTCGATGAACAGAACCCCGTGGTGTGGAGGGCTGGATGAACAGTAGACGGTGGAGGGGTGGCCGTGGAGGGGTGGTTGAACAGGACCCCGTGGTGTGGAGGGCTGGATGAACAGTAGACGGTGGAGGGGTGCCCGTGGAGGGGTGGTTGAACAGTAGCCGGTGGAGTAGCGCGCGGTGGAGGCTGGATGAACAGGAGCCCGTGGAGGCTGGAAGAGGTTGACGGTAGCCCGTGGAGGCTGGAGGAGGTCGACGGTGGAGATGAACAGTATCCCGTGGAGTCCCGTTTTGCGGTACGCCACACCCCTCCCGATGAACAGGACCCCCGTTTCGAACGTAGGAGGTCCGTTTCGTCCATTTTGCGGTACGCCACACCCCTCCCGATGAACAGGACCCCTGTTCGACCGTAGGAGGTCCGTTTCGTCCGTTTTGCGGTACGCCACACCCCTCCCGATCAACAAGACCCCCGTTTCGACCGTAGGAGGTTCGTTTCCTCCGTTTTTCGGTACGCCACACCCCTCCCGATCAACAGGACCCCGTTCCGAACGTGACCGGTCGAACACAAGCCCGTTTCCTCCGTTCTGCGGTACGCCAGGCCTCGTTTCCATCGCCTGTTCCGTCCAAGCCGGTTGGCTCCCACGGGTTCCGTTGCCTCCCGATGAACACGACGCATTCCGTTGCCTCCCCATGAACACGACGCATTCCGTTGCCTCCCCATGAACACAACGCATTCCGTTGCCTCCCCATGAACACGAGCCCTCGCCATACGTATGCGCGACTAGGCGTTCGAGACCCCGCCCGTATGTACACATATGTGGCCGTATTTTCTTTCTTGCACCCTGGCCGCTGTACGTACATGTACATGCTACGTGCGCGCCTCTACTACGACACGTGCGCGCCTCTACTACGACCAGTATGTAGGTACACGTTCGCGACCAGGATGACAACGCTACGTACGCTTCGACCAGGTGGGTCCCGACTGTCAGGCACTTCCTTGCCTGCGAAGATGTAGCTGGTGGGTCCCAGCAGTCAGGGGGGCGACTCGTTTTGGTTTTTTTGCCCGGACGCACTTCCTTGCGTGCGAAGGTGTAGCTGCTAGTGAGGGAGTCCTGGATTAGGGGGTATCCGGACAGCCGGACTATATACATCGTCCGGACTATTGAAGCGTGAAGATACAAGACTCAAGACTCCGTCCCGTGTCCGGATGGGACTCTCCTTTGCATGGAAGACAAGCTTGGCGATCCGGATATTGTGTTTCCTTCCTTGTAACCGACTCCATGTAAATCCTAGCCCTCTCCGGTGTCTATATAAACCGGAGAGGTTGGTCCTTAGAAGGCCGATCACAATTACAGTCATAATCATCATAGGCTAGCACCTAGGGTTTAGCCTTTACGATCTCGTGGTAGATCTACTCTTGTACTACTCATATCTTCAGTATTAATCAAGCAGGAAGTAGGGTTTTACCTCCACCGAGAGGGCCCGAACCTGGGTAAACATTGTGTCCCTTGCTTCCTGTTACCATCAGCCTAAGACGCACAGATCGGGAACCCCTACCCGAGATCCGCCGGTTTTGACACCGACATTGGTGCTTTCATTGAGAGTTCCTCCGTGTTGTCGCTGCAAGGCTCGATGGCGCCTTCAATCGTCAGCAACACAGTCCAGGGTGAGACTTTTCTCCCTGGACAGATCTTCGTGTTCGGCGGCTTCGCACTGCGGGCCGATTCGCTTGGCCATCTGGAGCAGATCGAGAGCTACGCCCCTGGCCACCAGGTCAGGTTCGGAAACCTGAACTACACGACCGATATCCGCGGAGACATGATCCTCGACGGAATCGGGCTTGAGCCAGGAGTACCGGGCAGTCACGACAAGCACGGCCTAGACCTGCTGTTGAACAGTGCTCAGGATATTACCCCCGCAGTAGTCCTGGACCTAAATCCGAAGCAGGCTGCATGGCCCAAGGACGGGTGGATGGACCCCGCCCCGCAGGCCGCACGCTCATCGGCGGTGGAGCCGAACACAGGTCCCACCTCTGTGGAAGCCTGTGACTCCGGACCCCCGGACTCGTATCCGGTTGGTGGTTCCAGTCCGCACACTCCCGAGCTCGCCGAGTCCGGTTGGGCTCCCGTAATGGAGCTCACCGCTACGGATATCTTCCAGCACTCTCCCTTCGGCGACATGCTGAACTCATTAAAGTCTCTCTCTTTGTCAGAAGGCTCTGGGTCGGACTATGTCCGGCTCGAGTGGGAAGCAGACGACGAAGGAATTTGTTGCCCACCCACGACCCACTTCATTGCCATGGTTGATGATTTAACCGACGCGCTTGACTTCGACTCCAAAGGCATCGACGGTATGGACGACGATGCAGGAGAGGACACAGAATCTCTGGGGCGCTGGACTACTGCCTCGTCACACGACATATACATGGTGGATACGCCAAAGGAGGACGACGGTGACAATCCGGAGGATAAAACCCCCGGGCAAAAGCCAAAATGACGGCGCAGACGCCGCTCAAAGTCAAGCAACAGTGAAAATAGCGACAAGAGCGCAAGAAAGATCGACATAGCAGTAAACTCTGAAGGTAACAATGACCACATGGACCCAGCGATGGAGCAGGACGAGCCAGGTCAAGCCGAACCGAGTTCGGAGCAGACGCCCGATCACAATGATCCCGCGGGACGAGTTCATCAAACCGTCCCAGGACAAGAACACAGTTCGGACGATGATGCATTCATCATTCCGAAAGAACGTGAGGAACAAGATAACCTCCACAGAAAGCTTATGGCCACAGCGAGAAGTCAAAAGAAGCAGAAGCAACGGCTTAAAGCCGCACAGGAAACGCTCAATCGCAGATGGAATAAAGTGCTAGACACTCAAGAAAGATACGGCGACGATCGCCATACAAAGAGCTATCCAAAACGCAAGCTACTGCCAGAATTCGACGACGAGGCCGTTCCACCCAAGAATAATACGACCAGGAGGCCAGACGTACCGCTCCACAACCGCAACAGAGCAGCCACCGACGCCGCACACGATTCGCGTGAGCACCTGGATACCAAAGCCGGCGTGGCCGGGTCCATATACGGACATAAGGGACACACCCCGGCGAGCTACTATGGTCACCAAAACGATCATACCAACCAAATACCAGTTCGAAACAAGCACTGGACACAACAACAGCCGACGGCACGCCACAGCAAGCCCAGATACAGAGGGGCTGCTCACTCCCTGTGCTTCTCCGAAGAAGTACTGGACCATGAATTTCCACAGGGTTTTAAACCTGTGAATATAGAGGCATACTATGGAACGACAGACCCAGGGGTCTGGATCGAGGATTTTATCCTGCATATACACATGGCTCGTGGGGATGACCTCCACGCCATCAAATACCTCCCCCTCAAGTTGAAAGGGCCAGCTCAGCACTGGTTGAAAAGCCTCCCCGAAAATTCAATTGGAAGTTGGGAGGAACTCAAGGACGCTTTCAGGGCCAATTTTCAAGGGACTTATGTCCGGCCTCCGGATGCTGACGATTTAAGTCACATAATCCAACAACCCGGAGAGTCCGCCCGCAAGCTTTGGAACAGATTCCTCACTAAGAAGAATCAAATTGTCGATTGTCCGGATGCCGAAGCCTTAGCGGCCTTCAAACACAGCATCCGAGACGAGTGGCTTGCCAGACACCTCGGCCAAGAAAAGCCAAGGACAATGGCAGCCTTAACAAGCCTTATGACCCGCTTTTGTGCGTGTGAGGATAGCTGGTTGGCCCGTAAGGGCACCAGCGACCCAAGCACCTCCGAAATAAGGGATGGCAACGGGAAGCCGCGGCGTAATAAAAACAAACGCCAAAGCAAGGAAGAGAGCCCGGACAATACAACGGTCAATGCCGGATTCAGAGGCTCTCGACCCGATCAGCAAAAGAAGCCATTCAAAGGCAGTAAAGAGGGACCGTCCGGTCTGAGCAGAGTCCTAGACAGACTGTGCCAAATTCATGGCACCCCTGACAAACATGCGAACCACACGCACAGAGAGTGCTGGGTCTTTAAGCAGGCCGGCAAATTAAATGCCGAACACAAGGAAAGGGAAACACCAAGTGAAGACGAGGATGAACCTCGCCAGCCGAACACTGGGGGACAGAAAAAATTCCCGTCAGAGGTTAAAACAGTAAACATGATCCACGCGACTCACACATCCACGAGAAGGCACGAACGCGCACGATATAGAGCCCATCGTACCCACACCTAACTACTGGACGTCCCATCCGATCACCTTCGATCACACGGACGGCCGAACTAGTATTCGGCGCAGAGGATCAGAGGCCTTGGTGCTTGACCCAATAATCAACGGATACCGTCTCACCCATGTCCTCATGGACGGCGGCAGCAGTCTCAATTTAATATATGAGGACACTGTCCGCAGGATGGGGATAAACCCATCCATAATTAGCCAAAGTAACACCACCTTTGAAGGGGTGATACCAGGTGTACAAGCCTGCGGCATGGGCTCCGTCGTAATGGAGGTAACATTTGGCTCCCCAGGCAACTCCAGAAGTGAAGAACTACTCTTTACCATCGCACCCTTCCAAAGCGGCTATCATGCATTGCTTGGAAGAACGGCCTTCGCCCGCTTCAATGCCTTACCGCACTATGGCTACCTTACAATCAAAATGCCCGGTCCACATGGCGTCATCACCGTTAACGGAAGCACACAGCGCTCTTCATGCGCAGAGGAACACGCGGCGGCCCTAGCGGCTGGACTATAAGCGGCCTCCAATATCAGAAAACATGACTGGTCTTTAAGACCACATACACGGTTAGACGAGTCCGGCAGCCCGGACAAAACTAAACCAGGGCACCGTATATGTAATCCCATAGAGGACACCAGGGGCTATAAATATTTAATATAGCCCCACACTTGGCCCAACCTTACCGGCAGGCCAACGTCTCATACTTTTACTATGTATCGCATGCTTATGTTGCACTCTCTTACACGAGTTTTATCTCTTACAGACAACATCCATGCGATACCCTTCCAGGATGGGGCACGACGGAGACAAAGGCGCAGACGTGTAGCAGGGCCCCACTCAAAAGGTTTCTCTTTAGATTAAGCCCCTGTGTAAACCTTTTCTATTGCCTCTTGTTGTTTAAACATCCCATGGGTTCTATACCCACAGAGGATACTGCCGTTTTTGGCATTTCACCACGACAGACTAATGCACGTACCTGGAAATACAGGGTTTCTAATGAAGGGGCTTTCTTAAGCCCATCTTCTGTTATAAAATCCGAATACCTTCGGGAGTGTTCGGCGTCACGAGTTTGGCCTTCTATGCATCAGCTCCGAATCATGTCTTTGGTCAAATGTTGGGTTTGCCCGGCTCCTGGGTTTGCCGCCTTACGTTCCGTTTTTATCGGCTTAGGCGGCCAAAGGAGAACTACTGCGATTGTGCCCTAGTTATTCCGGATGAGCACCTCAGTAGAGAAAGCCGAAAACTGACTGTCATGATACAGCGCGAGATTGTTCAACCACTCGAAGACCTATCGGCATCTTTAGGATTCCTCCGCATTAACGAAGGGCCGTTTCCCGGACATGTACATATACGCCTGTATTCGGATGAACGCAAAAGTACTAGGGGCTACATCGTAGCCCCACCGTCAAACCCCTATGGCTAAGTGAAAGTGTTACAGCTATATAGTCCGGTTGCCTAAGTTCGACGTGCCATCACCTCATTAATGGACCAAGACGTTGGAACAAGTGTGATTATGCACCCTTTTCGCGAACACCCGCGCATTGTATGCGTGGGGGCTGACGCCAACGACTGCTACCTTTCAGGATTACACATATACATAAAAAAGCGGCCGCACAAGGGGTCACAAATAATACTTTTGGGCACAAAGTATAAATATAGCCTCATAACCAAACTAACATTGTCTTTTCAATGCTCGACTTGTCACTCGAACAATACATCTCTCGAGCACTGCGCCCCTATTAAGCGGGCACCTTCTGTTACCTGCTCTAAGTAGTGCTCGGCCGGATACTGGCCTCCCGCCGGATTCTGGGTCGCTACAGTGGTGGCCTCCATATCAGTCCAATAGGCTTTAACGTGGGCAAGAGCCATTCGCGCACCTTCTATGCACGCCGACCTTCTCATGGCATCGATCTGAGGCACAGCCCCAATGAATTGTTGCACCAAACCAAAGTAACTGTCCGGCTTAGGCCCCTTTGGCCAAAGATGGTCTATTACAGACCACATTGCAAGCCCGGACAGCCTATGAAGCTCCGCTATAGTAGCCATCTTCTCGTTCAACGGCAGAGGGCGCGCGGGAGCATTGAACTGCGACCAGAAAAGCTTCTCCATTTCTTTATCACCTTGACCCTCGAAAAACTTGGGTGTATCAACTGCACTCTTCGCCAAGTCTGCATACGCGTTCGCAGGACTCCAGCGTCCATCCAGGGGAGCATACTTCAGATCCAAAAACTTCGTCCGCAGTAAATAGGAGCCCCCAGCCGTGATTTTCTCGGCCTGTTGAAGCTCCTCCCGCATACCCTGGACTTTGGTCCGCATCTCCATGTTAGCATTAAGTGCCTTGTCCAAGTCGGCCGAACTGGCCTTATTCTCCTTTTCCAGGAGTTCATACCGGTCGGCGGCATTTTTCAACTCCTCAGCCATTTGGGCTAACTTTTCCTCGCTTTGGCGATGAGCAGCCTGTTCGGCTCTCAACTCTTCGGCCGCCTTTAGGGCAGCCGCATTACTAGCCCAAGCTTGTTCCTTGGCCTGGGCAAGTTCCGCCCTCAGGGCTTCTACGGCAGCAGCACCATCTACAGTGCAGGCACATTGCATTAATATTACGCCCCTCTCATCTTTTCCTATACAACATAATAAGGAAACCAGCACACATACCTTGTGACTCGTCCAGCCGCTCGTTCACCAGCGTGATGTCGACATCTATAGATCCGATCTGCCTCCTTAGCTCGGCAACTTCAACAGACTGGTCGGCTGCCGGACCCTTAGATACCTGCGCACATGTACAGCGCAGCCATTACTATATGATCCCCCTTTGCCGCCTTTGGCGGGAAACCAGAGTCTCAGGGGCTACTATCCATATGGAGCACACCTAGCGCGTGCGTCACAGCCAAAAAATAGTGCATTTTTCACTACATACCCCAAAGCCTTTGAGCAGGCTCGTAAATGCTTCATTCAAACCGCTTGTAGCGGATGAAATCTTTGTAAGCACCGTGCTCATTAATGAGCGATGCTCCTCCGAGAGCGCAGCTTGCTCCAGAAGGCTTGTCAGTGTGTCCGGCCAGACATCGGACTGTGCCGAACCCTTCTCATCGCCCCTGTGGGAGCCAAATGCTCCGGGCCCAGGGTGGCTGACGTATTAGCCTCCGGCTTCGGCAGATCCGGACTCCTTCGTGACGACACCTCAGCGTCGTCCGCTTCCTGAGGCGGAGAGGTGGGTGGGGTCTCACTCTCCATCATCTCCGGAGGAAGAGTCCCCGAAGACGAACTCTGTTGAGAAGAGCTGCTAGCCGGACTGCACAAGATGAATCATGGTTATTGATCTCGGAGGAGCGCACTATCTTCGGATTAATGATTAACTTACAGCTCGCTGGAGGGCTGGCCCGTTGGGGGGCATGACGCGGTGAGGACGTTTGTCGGGGTAGAGGTCCCCGGCGGCACTTTCTTCCCTTGTTTGGGCATCTCCGTCTCCACGTCTTCGGAGGCGGCCCTTTTCCTCCCGCGCGGGGAGGTGGCTTCTGATTCCCCTCCCCGACTATCCTCCCTTGGGGAGGAAGCAATTCCCCCGGTTTGGATGCACGGCGTGTGAAGTTCGGCTTCTCTGTTCTTCCCCTTGTCTTTCCCTGAGGGCATTCTGCTGAGCACCCGGTCAAGCATCTTGGCAATGGTTGGGCTAGGAGAGCCTTCGGGAAGTGGCGCCGGACACCTGATTCTTTCCGCTTTGTTGAGCCATTCCTGGCCACGGAAGATTTTCAGAATAATGACTATTACAAATATAAAACAAAGTGTCCGGTATCAAGGTTACTTACTTGGGTATCTAGGCGATTGCAGCTTAGGCTCGCATCCTCGGTGGTGTCCGGACATTCTACTTGTGGTCCAAAAAATAATTTACACATCCCTTCGAGCTTCAGGCCGAAGAAGTGCTTAACAGTCCGTGGACCCTCCGGATTGAACTCCCCCATCCGGAGAGGCCGGCGTTGGCACGGCAACATCCGTCGGATTAACAACACTTGCATTATGCTGACTAGGTTAATGTCCCTCCCAAGGAGCTCCCGGATACGGCTCTGCAGTATTGGCACATCGCCAGCGAGCCCCCAATTTCGTCCCATGTCAGTCCAAGACGTCGTTTGTGACGGAGGGCCCGAGCGGAACTCGGGGGCAGCCGCCCACTTCGTGCCTCTGGGAGCCGTGACATAAAACCACCTCCGTTGCCATACATCGGATACTTCTGGGAAAGAACCCTCTGGCCATGGGGCATCGGCTTTCCTGCTTATTACGGCACCTCCGCACTCCGCATGTCGCCCCTCGATCATCTTCGGCTTCACATTGAAGGTCTTGAGCCATAAGCCGAAGTGTGGGGCGACGTGGAGAAAAGCCTCGCACACAATGACGAACGACGAGATATGGAGGATAGCGTCCAGAGCTAGATCATGAAAATCCAACCCGTAATAAAACATGAGCCCCCTCACAAAGGGATCAAGGGTGAGGCCCAGGCCGCGGAGGAAGTGGGAAACAAACACGACGCTCTCATTGGGCTCTGGGGTAGGAATGACCTGCCTTGGAGCAGGAAGCCTGTGCTGGATGTCGGCGGTCAGGTATCCGACCTCCCTAAGCCTCGCAATGTCCTCCTCTTTAATCGAGGAGGCCACCCACTGGCCTTGAGGGCTGGATCCGGACATATTGGAGGATCTGGGGTGATCTAGCTTAGGTCTCGGGTGTTAGAACTCGAGGTGCGAGAAGACGCGAGGGAGGTGGAAACAGGCGTAGGCCTCGGCCCCTTTATAAAGGGGCTGAATACCAAGAGTCCTCAGCGCGGCCGCTTGAGGCTTATCTAAAAACACATGGAATCATACCAAGGGTCGTTATGGGGTTACACACGTCCATATTGATGAAAGATCCCGTAATAAGAGGAACACGATCTCTGCTTTGGCAGGCCGTGCCAATAAAACCGCCTCACAACCCGAGTCGAGGTGGGGTATGAGACGCCAGTTCGCGTTGGACCAGGCCACGATGCAAGGACATGACGTACGAAGATTGCCAGCAGATCAGATTTACGCTATGTTCCCTACAATGATATGAGAAGATCATCCGCAGATCCGGACACGGTCTAAGTGTTCGATAATTATTTTGGAGTATTGGGAGATGGAACCCGCCTTGCAATGCCGAAGACAAGACTGCGCGCCGGACTCATCGTCATTGAAGCCTGGTTCAGGGGCTACTGAGGGAGTCCTGGATTAGGGGGTATCCGGACAGCCGAACTATATACATCATCCGGACTATTGAAGCGTGAAGATACAAGACTCAAGACTCCGTCCCATGTCCGGATGGGACTCTCCTTTGCGTGGAAGACAAGCTTGGCGATCCGGATATTGTGTTTCCTTCCTTGTAACCGACTCCATGTAAACCCTAGCCCTCTCCGGTGTCTATATAAACCGGAGAGGTTGGTCCTTAGAAGGCCGATCACAATTACAGTCATAATCATCATAGGCTAGCTCCTAGGGTTTAGCCTTTACGATCTCGTGGTAGATCTACTCTTGTACTACTCATATCTTCAATATTAATCAAGCAGGAAGTAGGGTTTTACCTCCATCGAGAGGGCCCAAACCTGGGTGAACATTGTGTCCCTTGCTTCCTGTTACCATCAGCCTAAGACGCACAGATCGGGACCCCCTAGCCGAGATCCGCCGGTTTTGACACCGACAGCTAGGTCCCAGCAGTAAGGGGGGCGAATCGTTTTTTTTTTTGCCCGGACGCACTTCCTTGCGTGCGAAGGTGTAGCTGCTGGGTCCTAGCAGTCAGGGGGGTGAATCGTTTTTTTTTTGCCGGATGCACTTCCTTGCGTGCCAAGGTGTAGCTGGTGGGTCCCAGCAGTCGGGGTGCGAATCGTTTTTTTCGGACGCACTTCCTTGCGTGCGAAGATGTAACTGGTGGGTCCCAGCAGTAAGGGGGGCGAATCGTTTTTTTTTTTTGACGCACTTCCTTGCGTGCGAAGATGTAGCTCGTGGGTCCCAGCAGTCAGGGGGCGAATCATTTTTTCACGAAATATGGTGGCCCGTCCGGTGGGTCCCCGCTGTCAGGTGGAGGAATAATTATTTTGCGCGTAATAAGGAGGCACTTCCTTGTGGCTGCCATGGACCCAGCTGTCAGCCTCTCCACGTACAGTCCACGTGCGATGGAAGTCGTTCCTTGACCACGTTGACCATGCCGCGCCGAGAGCACCACGGCGGTGGACGACGGCGAGGCCTAGGAAGGGGACGACGCGGAGCCGGGGAAGACGCGGCAGTGGATGCACACGCGGAGAGGAGTACGAGGGTTCACTGGTTCGGCTGCGCTGCCGTCGCCGCAGAATAACAGGGGGTGTGGGTGAGTGGAGGGATGGCCTGGCCAGCGGTGGGAGTAGTAGGGGGCGGTGAGGCCTCCGCGGTAGCACAACCGGCCACGGGAGGCAGGAGCAGGCTGCACGACCAGCGCTGCTTTGGGCGGCTGGAGCAAGAAGACCAGAGGTTGAAGAAGCACGACGGTCGTTGGATGGACATCGTACAGTCAATGCAGCTAGAATTGTTTATATTGACTAAGTTGACAAAGCCCTTGGTACGTCAACTTAGTAGGCCCACAGGTCAGCTTCCGAAACGGTGCGCCCAGATGTCAGGGGAAGGAATCATTTTTTGGGCGGGTGAAGCTAGAATATCCGAGATTGACGAAGAAGCAAGGCATCCGTTGGATGGACATCCAACGGCCACTGCTGCTAGAACCGTGTGTTGACTATAAGTTGACAAAGCCTTGCATATGCGTCAACTCTGTTTTTTTAGGGGACGCGTCAACTTAGTAAGGCCAGAAGTGTGTGGCATAGAACTTATAGCCCATTTGAGATTTGTAAGCATGTGTAGCCCATTTTTGAATTCTAAGGAATTTACTACAGCCCATTTACAGTTTGTTAAAAGTACAGCCCATTTCAACCAACCATTCAAAACAGAATTCAATAAAATTTCCCACATTTTGATGGGATCCGAATATTTTTATCCCGAAATTTCTAGTCAGATTAAATACAATTTCAATATAAATTTATATTACGTAAAAATCCAACAAACATTGCGCTCGCAACAATTAATGAAATTAAAATTTTCAATATCCAAAAATAATATTTTATAAAGTAATCACTGTTTGGTGCATTTTTTTTATAGTTACTACCCAGTTTTTATAATTACATCCCATTTATTATTTATTAAAGGCCATTTTCTTGTTAAGCCTAATGCATCCCTCCTAGGAAAGATTTGCATCCTAGCGGGGCGGAGAATAACAACTTGACCTTGCCTGGGTATTCCTAAAAAAAGTATAGCTAGGCAAGCCATTTTCAGCTTGAAAAAAATTAATATCTGGGCTGGATATCTGGCCTGGGCTAGACGGGCCACAGCCCGCCCAGTTAATACCTGCAGCGATGTTTTCATTGTTGTTCAGAGGAGAAAAATTAATATCTGGGGTAAACATCAAAAAACCCTGCAGTGCTCACACCTCAAAAACACAAATACTGCTCGAGCTGCTTGGTCCCAGCTGTCGGCCGCTTCTTGTGCAATTCTCTCGTTTATTGACTAGGTTGACAATGGTGTGGGACCGTGATGTCAGGAAACTAGGAGGAAGCAAAATAAGTTATAGTTATATATATAATAAGGAGGCACTTGCGTACGTGAGGCTATGGACCTGGTGGGTCCCCATTGTCATCCTATCCAAGTAAAGTCATCTCCTCGCCCGCGCGCGCTTTCCGCCCGAAACAGTCAGCGACGGCCGCCCCGCTTCCCGGTGCAGGCGATTGCTCCGCCTTCAAACGACACAAGTGTCGTCCATCCGTCCATCTGCCGCACACATCAATGATATGCGGTTGCCGAGGCGGCTACTCCGGCGCCACACGTCCGTCCCTCCGCCCGCCCACCATTGCTATATAAACTACTGCGCCGGCCATAGCCGCAGTCATCCGCATCCGTTCCCTTTCTCCTGTCCACACCACTACTGCCCACCATGGCTTCCTCGCGCTCCAGCGCTCTTCGGGACGGGCGGACGACGGACAACAAGGAGATGGCAGCCATTGTTGCCGACCGACTGGCCGGCAGGCAGGCGGAGGACGAGGACGTCCCAATGGAGAACATGGTAGTCGACGATCCGTCGCCAACCCCCTCCTCAGCGCCATCCTCACCGGTGCATTGCACCATGACCATCGGCGAGGCCCGTGCCCAATATATGGATAGGGTGAGGCAGATGCGTGAGGAGCAGTTCCGGGAGGCGCAGGCCGACGCCGCCTACAACCACCATCTCCTCCAGGAGCACCTGCAGGCGGAGGAGCAGATCGCCGCGGAGCGGGCGGAGCAGGAGGCGCTGCTTGACTCCGACCGCTCCGCCCGCATCGGCCGCCTCGACCGCTGGCGGTACCGCATGCGGGTGGCGGAGGCTGCGGCCGCCTACAAAGAGGCTAGCAAAGAGGGCGATGAAGCGGGCGAGGCGCTGTTTGGCGAGACCGAGGACCAGGCAGAGGACAATGCCGGCACCGACGAGTCCCCGCTCCGCTGGCGTCAACGACGCCCTGCTCCGCCGAGGCCCCTCCCCGCTGCCAACGAGGCCGCACCACACAGAAAACGAGGAAGAGTAGAACACGGTAGGTCGCCGCCGCTCGGGTCCAAGTAAGGCCACTGCTGCTACCCTCCGGTTGAAGCCAAGCTAGGCGGGTTGACCATTGATGGCCGGTTAGCTTCTTGGCGGCGACGTGGAGTCGGAGAGCTGCGCTGGAGAAGAACGCTGCTTCTACTTAACTACTGGTGCAGTTGGCTGACTAACACGTGGGCCCAACAGGCCACATGTCAGTTACGTAACTGCACCTGCAGTTAAGTCACTGAAGCTTCTGTTCGGCTCAGTGGGACACAGGTGGGTAGCTTTGGTTAATTAATTATACCTCCAGCGCACCCCTTTTTAGTTTTTTTAGAAAAAGAGGATGACCCCCGGCCTCTACATCTGGGAGATGCATGCGGCCACAAACACCCCTTTTTAGTTGAAGAATGTATGAAATGTAATGAAATCCGGCATGTTTATATGAAATCCGACCGTGTATGAATGAATTTATTTCGATTAGTTCAAATTCCTGTATCACTGGCATTGGATGAACATGCAAAACAATACGTACTAGCATTATTCCAAGGGTGATCACCACGTTTGCAGTAGTTTCACATGTACTCCCTCCGGTCCTTTCTAGTCTGCATACAAGTTTTTTCTGCAGTCAAAGTATCTCTACTTTGACCAATCTTATACAAAAAAGTATACACTTTCACAATGTGCGAAATAAAAAGGAACAGAAGGAGTACAAGGAGTTTGAGCAGCTTTTTAGCGTTTTTGTACATTGCAACCAAACACATAGGCCCGGCAATTCACAGAGAACATTCAAAACAATCGATGATTATGCATCTCAGTGACTCACATGTCAGAGGCAATATTTACTTCACAACTAAAGAATAAAGAAAAAATTGATCGATGCTGCTGACAGCAAAGGGCGTCCCATTCGAAAATATCAAACGCATGTCTTGCTAAAATCAATGAGCAAAATTTGACAAGGTTGTCCCATTCCAAAATATCAAATGCCTACGATTGTGGAATGGGCGGGGTTTGCCAACAGTTCGGACATTGACATGGCACCTCGTGCTGAATAAACCAGCTGTTCTTTTTGTGCAGTTCCACCTAAATCAACCAAATTCGCGCGTAGCTTGTATGATTTCACCCTTATATGTTGCAACGCCTTGAACTTATGGGCACCTCCTTTCTTGTGGTGGAAATGAATGATTTGACGTATTCATGAACATTTTGTGCAGTTCCCATTGAAATCAAGTTGAGCACCCTTGTTTGCACAAATACAAAAAAGTGATTAGTATAAAGCAAACTGTACTATGAATTGACAGTTTCAACAGGCACATACATGGTCCATGTAGAGCACACTTTTAGAAAATGGAACTCATCAAAAAGAATCCTAGTACAACATTGTACTCGCGCATCACAGCAAAAAAATGGAGATTTTTCAGTCCTTCTGAGTTGAAGTTAGTTTGGTCTTGTGGGGAGTAATGTAACCATCCTTCAACTGCTCCTTCTGATGAGAAGATAGACAGGGCTTCTTCATCCTGGCATAATCGGAACTAGTCACTTCACGTACTCCATATTCTTCTTCAGAGGAAGATGATCCTGTTGTGCAAAGACAAGAGGACTACTAAATGCTAGCATCCCTGTTTGCTCGAAAAAAAGGAAAGGAAATATTTAAAACAGCACAGATGAAGCACTTCTCAAGGACAATACCACTTTTTCATGACAGTATCTAAACAGTAGCACAACACCAATAGAGATGAAAAAGCTCAATCATACAGATGAAATCAGTGGGCGAGTACCAACATTTGTCAGGAGGCTGATTGTGTAGAGCATACAGATGAAGCACTTCTCCGGAACTATCTGTTGCTATCTACGGGGGTGGCCATTCTTACTATATACTCATCGATTAGTTTAATGTTTCCAACATGTTCTTCTGCAGTTCCACTAAAATATATGGTATCTTCAAAGAAGATCCTTGTTTGCACAAGTAGAGATAATTACGTATGGCATCAAATCAGTGGCAAAACAATTGCTCGTTCCAGCCATAGCAATAAATTAAGATGCAAAACTATATCATTACTTGTGTCATCACAGTTCCAGTGCTTCATTACAGCACCGGGAGTTTATTTTTGTTTTTCTTCCGCTTGTTCTTCCCCTTCATCACTTGGTTCAATAACAGACAAGCTTCGCCTTCAATGTAAGATTTGGCATGTCAATTAGGGAGCACAAGTATAGTACTAAACTTAATTTTTCTGATGAAAGTGGAAAAATACAGGCCAGCAGTTGTGAAATATCCTTATCTTACCTCAATGGGATATTACGGTGCACATACAGATCGGAAGTCTTGCCTCCATTTGTGCAGTTCACGAAAATCAAGCAACATTATCGTACAAGTAGCACAACGTATGAAAGCACACTGCAGAATCATGTGAAAGAAGGCTAGTACTGACCTCTCATGATGCGGAATTCAAACAACTCACAAGAAGAAGATCTGAACCAAATCCGCCTTAACGAATAGGAAGTAAGATCTCCTCTTGTGCAGTTCCACTAAGATCAAGCAACCAAGCAACGTTGTCGGTGTGAAATTTTGGTTGAACTGCACAAAACACTCTTAAAACAAAAGTGTTTTATGCAGTGCAACAAAAGGTCACAATGGCAACGAGGTGAGGTAGATAACCCTGTTTACACAGAGGTGCAAAGGAAACAATTAGTGGTCAATAACGGTGGATGACACAGAAGCCAAGAAAAAGAAGCATCTACCTTATCTAAATGGGAAAGAAAGCAAGACAGTAGCATTTCTCAAACGGTAGCATTGATTAATATTAACATAGAGATTATATTAACAATAAAATTCGTTAAACATGTAATTTGCTTTTAACTGTGGCATTGCATCAATTTTCCAGCGGCATTATTAGAGGGTGTTTGTTTACAGGGACATTTTGGTGTAGGGACTAAAAAAACTCCGTGTCAGTCACATCTAAACCAAACAGGAGGGACTTTTAGGGACTAAAAGTGGGCATTTGGGACTAAAGAAAGAAGACCCCGAGGGAGTCTTTTTGGGACTTTTTCCAACAGTTGCCCCTGCCATGCATCGCACCTTGTTTCTATTAGTTCATTACTAGGGGTAACATGGTCTTTTAGCATGTCATTTAATAACCTCTAGTCCATGTTTAGTCCCTGGAACCAAGCAGGTAGGGACTAGGGAGTTTTTAACCAGACAGGGCCTTAGATTAACAACAGCTAATGAGTTGCATGAGAAAGTGGACGCACCAGCACCATGTGCATCTACCGATGTACTGTGGTCATGCACAGTCTATTGCAACAAAGAACAAACAACCAAGGAGCATATTTGTGTTGGTCCCAGTTTTTTTATCTTTAGACACCTTTCCCTATGTGAGCGCAGCAAATCTAGTCCTGCTCAAACTCTACAGCCTTGTCCCTTCTTTTCCTTTTTGAACTAGTACTTTCGCCCCTTCCTTTCCTCTTTGAACCATGTCCTAGATTTATGCGATACAACTTTCCCCACTACTTTCCCCCATTCCTTTCCTCTTTGAACCGCGTCCTAGATTCATGCTATACAACTTTCCCCCTTCATTTCCTCTTTGAACCACGTCCTAGATTCATGCTATATACAACTTTTCCCACTACTTTCCCCCACTCCTTTCCTCTTTGAACCACGTCCTAGATTCATGGTATACATGAAGCTAGAGCAATGCATGTGGAGTAAGTAAAATATACCTTAAGGTTCTTGGGGCATGGTTCGTTGGGCGACTGGACGGCGGCGAAGAAGAAGGGGTCGGAGGCCCTCCCGCGCCGCCGCTGGGTGGAAAGTGAACAGCTACGCCGGTAGTGGATTCCCTCCCTCGCTGACGGCGACAGCGTTAAGCCTCCTTCCCTTCCCGGCGGACGGATCCTGCCGGCTCTTTGAGCAGCAGTGAGGGGAGAGAGAGAGGCCAACGAAGTCTTGTTTAGATCTGGAGAGGGCGAGAGAGTGTGAAGAGAGCAACTAGAAGCGCTGAGGCTCCAGCGGGAGAGGGCGAGAGAGTGTGAAGAGAGCAACTACAAGCGCTGAGGCTCCAGCGTGTATATATATACTGGAGAGAGAGTGTGAAGCGTGCAAACCCTAGAAAACATTTTGACCAGTCAAAGAATCCTCCTGGCAAAAATTATGCTCAAGTGTAGTTATCGAACCCAAGACCTCAAGTTTGATGAGCGAACAGGCTAACCAGCTACACAACCCTCCCATTATGTTCAACGAGAGGAAAATAACCTTTTATACATTCCTGCATTCGTGTGACAGGCATGCCGTGTTTTTTTTTGTGTGTGTGGGAGTCATTAGGATTTCAATCATAATCGTGTCATGTGGCTTTGGTGGTAAGACTATCCACACTGGTGCAGAAATAATGGAGCCTTAGTCACCTTACCTCTCTCCACGTAGTACGTTGGGTCCCACCAGTCAGAGGGTGAAACAAACAAATTAATAAGAAAAATTAAAAGCGACAGCGGTGTATCTTACTACCTCACACATCTCGCTACTACTCGGGAACACTGTCCAATTGATCCCTCTGTTCGCTCACATACTATTTTAAGTGAATCCTTATTATAACATGCACACAAATTTTGGGCACTTGTATTCGACTTAAGTCAGTGTGCCACCGTATCTCGTATACTTACTACTCCCTCCGTCTAGGTGTAATAAGTCACGTTAGAAGGTGCAACGGGACCAAGGTGCGTGCGTGTGCGTGTGTGTGTTTAACAGCATGGGTGTGTTCGAGAGTGCGACATATCGACCTACTCCTATAGAGAGATGGTGTGTAGTGTACGATTTTAGCCGCGAGAGTCGGTGCATCCTCTCATTTCCGGGCGTGTCCGGTAGGGACATGCTGTCAGGACCGGTTTTCGGGATATTAATTTCCCAGAAAATGGCCCTTGTGCTCACCAGCCCCAGGATTACTGTTAGCTGATGAGGCACCAACTTGATACAGAAATTCCAAGCAAAGTACAAAATATGTAGTACAAGACCATTGTGGCCTATGAGTACAACAATTGGTTTCTAGTGGTTGATGGCGGAAGCGGTTTGTGGTTCATCTGTGTCTATGGGACTCCATTTCCCACAGGAACAGCTGACCTGGATAACTGCTATCTTCGCGAGACGGCTATCACCGTTGCTTAGGTTCCGGGTCTGTCATCACAACGGTCCTCTCCAAGCAAGAAATCTGGCCAAGACAATAGCCAGGGACAAGCCATTAAGTACTTTTGAATGTACTCGCAAACATTATGAACACGGGTATAATATAACAAACGATAATCATGCTCTAAAATATTCTATGATCACAACGTCAGTCATGAAATCAAAACCCATGTTGCACGCAAGCAGGTTGTTCATATAAAACATGAATATGCAATCCGAGAATAGAAATAAAAAATGCACCGATCGGGTGTCTGAAGCGACGCCTCGAAAGGACGACAACAGAAAGCATGCCACAGCCGGGCGTCTGAGCAACACAACATAAAGGTCTTATAAAGTAAACAAATAACAAGCATGCCACAGTCAGGCGTCTGAGTGACACCACATAAAGGGCTTATAAAGTAAACAAATAACAGGCATGCCACAGTCGGGCGTCTGAGCGACACCACATAAAGGGCTTATAAAGTAAACGAATAACAAGCATGCCACAGTCGGGTGTCTGAGTGACACCACGTAAAGGGCTTATAAAGTAAACAAATAACAAGCATGCCACAGTCGGGCGTCTGAGCGACACCACATAAAGGGCTTATAAGAAAATAATCACAATGAATATCCAGGAGGTAGAACCGTCCCAGGGATACTCAATAATTCGAGTAATAAAAAGGGTTAGTCTAATATAATAATAATCACAATCATCATAAGTCACAAGTCATGATCCATGTTCTGGTTTAGTAGTTTCTCCTCCGAAGACCGACACTAAGACCGACACTTGACCCATCTTAGACTGTAGTCCTTACCCATGGACACGGCTATTCGAATAGATTTAACCTCTGCAGAGGGTGTACTCTTTACCCACGAGTAACGGATTTCTTTAGTCCATCGGGACTAATTCCGTCTACGGTCTTTTAATTGAAAACACACCTGACCGCACACACCAGCCTATTACCGGTGTCTGGAATCACCCACGACACCTGTTAAGCAAAAATCTAAGTGGGGAGGCTACAACCTCGCATAGCATGGGATCAAATTTATATCGCGCGCTCTAAGGGGTGCCCCCCTCTCGGTCCCAACCGGAAACACCCATGCCCCCGGACCAGGTGGCATGCCTACCGGATGCATCCGGTATCTTCCACCATGGCCTCTCTGTACGGTGTGTGCTAGGAAGGGGTTGACAACTTACTGAACCGTACCCTACCTGCGGCAGGGACAAGTGGTAGTACGAAACAAGTATGGGGGTTACTGGAACAAGACTCGATCTACGACCGACTCAGGAAGTCCAAGTATTCCCTGTATGATTAGCATAACAAATATATTTCAATTAACAGATAGAATCACCACTCATCATACCTCATCATGCCATACCGGACACACTCGTCTCGACGAGGAACTAGGGACAAGCTCGTGTCTACCCAAGACAGAGACCTTCCCGGCTTCCTTCCGGTAGGCATGAAAGGCATACGAAGATGATTACTATCACAAGCATATCCATTTCTAATAGCAAAGAATCTTCATTATGCACTCATGCGTATGATTGTATCATCACATAAAATAACGAATGCTCCATGTCAAGGTGGTGTTGTAACCGTATCAAACAACACACAAAAATATTATGCTAGGGTTCAGAATGCTTGCCTTCAAGAGTATGCAAGGGGGTGCACTTTTTGAAAGTTGCTTCCTTCTTCAAAAATCCTATTTTTGAAAATATTCAAATTAACACAAACTTTAAAAACAGCACAAAAAGTTGCCCTAGATATTTTTGAAATAAATCTTAAAATAAACTAGGTGGAATTTGAGGGAGGTAGGAAAAAGAATTAATTCATTTGGAGTTTTATTTGAAAAGATATAGCCAGTCAAAGTTTAGTCAAAATCCTGTTTTTAAAATAAAACAGAAAAGAAAATGTTTCGGACGAAATACGCTTTCGAGAGGAGGACACGTACTTCGGGCTTTACGCCTCCAATTAACCCGCGCGGGCCGACCCGTGGGTCACTGACAGTGGGCCCCTTGGGTCCACTGGTCAGGTTTGACCACTCGTCCCCGCCTTACTTTCTTCTGGCCGAACGGAGGCGGAGCTCCGGCGATCGCCGTCGGCGAACGGAGGCTCCTCTCGGGGTTCTGATGGCGGGGATGGATCCACCAGTTCAGGGCGGTCCTCCCAGTGGTCGACAGGCTGGCGGGGGCGAAGGGAGTCGCCGGCGGCGCGCTCCGCGGCGGAGGTGGCTTCGGGAGGATTTCGGGGTTTGGGCTACGGTGGCTCCCGAGCGAATTTGAGGTGTTGGGTGGCTCCGCGAGATCGAGGGGAAGGAGATGGTGGCACTGGTTGGATGGGGGAGGCTCTGGTTGCGACGAGCGGAGCCGGGGAGTGGCGGCGGCCGAACCTGCCGGAGATGGGGAAGACGGCCTTCCTCCGTCGATTGCGGGCTAGGGAAGCTCCAGAGGGTTGGCTTGAGGTTGCCTGAGGGCCTAGGCGAGCTCGGGGGTCATATTTATAGCGCAAGTAGGTCGGTTCCGCGGCGGCCGGGGATAAGCTCGACAGCGAACCGCCGTTCTGTAACCTGCAGGACGACGTGGCGGCGACAGGCGCTATCGGACGCGCTCTTGGATAAGCTCGGCTGCCCAGGGGCGAGCTGGCGCACGGCTGTGGCTCGGGCGGCGCCGTCCATGGCCGAGACGGCTGCGGCCGCCCGCTCGCTGCCACGGCCGACCTGACGGCGGCGCTGTAGGGCGCCAGGGGGGCCTTGGAGGGTTCTGGCGAGCAGATGAGGACGGGCGCGGCTCTGCGGGTGAGCAACGGCCAGGGGCGCGGGGCGAGTGAACGCGGCGGCTCGGTTGCGCGCGCGTATACAAAACATGCGCTCTGGGCACGCCCAGCGCACACACGCGAGGTGTTCGGCCAAATGCTAGGGCATAGTAGAGAGCTCGAATGCTGCTGGTAGTAAACAGGCCTAGGTTAGTGGTAGAGAGAAGTTTAGTGGACATGGTGGTTAGGCAAAGCAAGCAGGTCCAGTGTGCAAACTAAAAGCTATGTCAAATCTGACCATGCACATAAGGTGTTTGACAAAATGCCAAGGGCACCTTGGCATTTCTTGGGGTGGCCAAACTCTCCAGACTAGTGTCTCTCTAGATGCAAAAGGCGGTGGTAAGGTTAGTTGGTCAAGACTAGAAACTTGATAGTTCAAGTTTTTGAGAAAACCATTTCTGGACAGAAAGTAAAAGGCATAGTTTCATGGACCAAAAATACTCCAATAGGTCCACTCTCCTGGATTTAAGGGTTTGGTAGAGTGGTCTATAAGCAGGAAAAAGAATCATGGGTAAAAGGGCAAGTTAAAATATGGTTGCAGTAGAAAATACCAAACTGGGCCAGAGAGCAAAAGAGGATGTTTTGCTCAAATTTTCCATAGAACACCAGTTGGTTTTTGCATAAAGTTGAATAATATACTCCTACTAACATCCCCTAATTTTGGTGGAAGTTTTAAAGAAATATTTAAATAGGTTGTAGTGCAAAAGTGCAAACTGGACCAGAATCAAAACATGGGGAAAAGCTCAAAATCTCCAAATGACTAAAGGGTATTTTTGCACAAAAGTGATCTAGGAACATCACATGTCATCCCCAAATTTTGGTGGTATTTTTAAATGAATTTATCAAAGGGTTGCAGTGCAAATGGGACCCGAAAACTTACGAAAACCCATTTTAGAGAAATACAGCTCAGGGAAAAATAATTATAAATAATCCCACTGATAAAAGAATTGTTTTATTAGAGAGGGTAAACAAGTCCAATAATAATTGGAAAGTTTTCACTTGGGGTGAAAACTCCACAACTTAGGAGAAAAGAGAGGTTCTGAGATCAAAAATAAATCCAGAAAAAAGAAGATTTAATTTCTTAGCAAAATTTTAATAAACAAAACATGGTTAAATTTTTGGGGTGTTACACATGCAGACAGCTGGCACGCCCGCTCCTGACCAGCCTGGCCCACCCAAAGCCGCTCCATCGCCCGCGCGCTCTTCCC
Organism: Aegilops tauschii subsp. strangulata; assembly: GCF_002575655.3. NCBI lineage: Eukaryota > Viridiplantae > Streptophyta > Magnoliopsida > Poales > Poaceae > Aegilops > Aegilops tauschii. The sequence continues at coordinate 97,544,697 of NC_053036.3, read as the reverse complement.
GCCCGAAACGGTCAGCGTCGCTCCAAAGAATCGGTGCCGCATTCATGCCCGGGCAGAGCGGACGCGACCTCTCACTGGCGCAAGAGTGATGGTTGCTTCGTCCGTCCAACTTACTGCTGGTTCTATGTGATTTGACGGCTCATTGGTCTTTATTGCTGAGGTGGTAGGACTGCTGGATGTCCCACGCTTTCGGCGAATGGAGGTAGTAGATTACAATTTTCTCCATTCTTATAGTGGAGGAGTGCAAGAGCAGTGAAAACACGCAGGCTCAGTGATTACATGGCCCACCTCACACTATCACCGTGCGACACCTAACTCTTTACATAGTACTCCCTCCATTCCTAAATATTACTAGATGAGTCCCCGCGTGTTGACGCGGAACAGCGGTATATCTCTCTGCGTAAAATTATCGATTTCATAGAACTAAAAAAAATCTATAACCGCATGACAAATGTGGTAGCCAAACTAAATAAACTCCCATCATCATTTAGATCATCCCACGGAAGGAAAAAAGATCAGCCAACTCCTACTGCATAATGGGATTATATTTTTCTTTTTGACATGTTAATGGGACTTAAAAGCTCACTTACATGCATGCTACCGGTGCATGCTTGCATGCAGACATGTTGGTGTGATTTAAAACCCACTCACATGCATGTGCCACGGTATTTCTGCATGCTTGCATGTGGCTTAGTGCGGAGCCTCTCAACGTCTAGATCAGACGGCTATTATGACTGATTTACTTCATCTAACGGCTACATCAATTTTGATGATGTGGCTCAAGGAGAGGATAGAGAATTCCTAGTAGTGGGGGCTAGCTATTACTAGTAGATAAGTCTTTGTAGAGATTCCACTAGGTGAACTACATATGGAACAAAATGAATGAATCTACACTTAAAATGCATCTATATACATCCGCATGTGGTTCATAGTGAAATCTCTACAAAGACTTATATTTAGGAACGGAGGAAGTACTAGTATAGTACTAGTACCTACTGTAATTTATCAGCGAGATAAATTTGTACAATGCTATGAAGCTTCCAGCTCCTGTTACATGTATCGTGCGTCCAAGGTTGCCCGTTGCAACATTTCATCAAATACAAAGGAGACTAACATGCATGCTATTGCATCTCAATGATTGACAGATCATAGCAAATATGTACTCCCTCCGTTCCAAAATACGTGTCTCAACTTTGTGCAAACTTTGGTACAAAGTTGTACTACTACTAAAGTTGACACTTATTTTGGAACAGAGGCAGCTAAAGAAAAAAATGATCCATGCAGTCCCTAGCCCTTGAACCGTGAACCCTGACCAGGCTTCAATTTGCTGGCAACGTTCGAGCTTCCTACTAAATGAAGTTTGCAACCTTTTGACCATCGGATCATTTTGTGCAGTTTCACCAAAATCGAGATGAGCATCCCTGTGGCAAAGAAATTGAAGAAGCGTGATTAGAATAAGATTACTGGGACTAGTTGATGAGACATAAACTCATCACAAATACAGTACGTAGAAGCCAGTAGAGGTATCAGGTATGTGCGGGGCAAAGAAGTAGAGAAATATCCACAGGGAGTGATGTGGGCAGCTGGAGCAGTGGTGCAAGCCGGCTGTAAAGGGAGTTGTACCTGAGGGACGTAGCTCAACCTTGAGGAGGGCGGCCGGAGGCGGCAACTGCCCATGTCGCGGCAGTGAGCAAGGGATGAAGGCAACCTCCCCGGCTTTGTGAGAGAGAACGGCGGGGACCCCTGATCGGGACATGCCGACAGTGGGTTTTCGCCGTCGGCGACGGCCACCGCATCTACACTAAGCATCCACCCCTTCCCCAAGCGGACGTGATCCGCCCGGATGTTAGAGATGTGGCCACAGTCGTTTTGTGCGAGAGAGTGTGAAGAGAGCAACCCCAGCAAGCAACCGTGTAGGCTGGCCCGTCCTGACTATGTATATAGTGGAGCGGTTTCCTTTTCTCTCCATATGAACCTATCATATTGCATACGTGCCACTGAAGAAAAAAAACTTTATTTATAAATGACGCGGCACCTACTACTCGTTCTCCTATAACCTTGCGCTTGGCATCTCCAAAATATTAACCTTGCGATTGGCTCTTCGCCTCTTCGGGAAGTCGAGCAATAATGGTAGTGCAGTATATATCGTTCTGGCTATATGAGACCGAATGAATTGCTGCACATCCACCACGTGGGCGAGGGTCAAGGGGCGAGGGAGAGTGCTACTACATACGGAGCAAAATGAGTGAATGTACACTCTAAAATACGTCTATATACATCAGTGTTTGGAGTATGTACTAGTAGTTCATATTGAAATCTACTGAAGGACATATATATTCCAAACAATATGATAAAATCTCTATAACCAAGGTCGTAGGGACGAGGAGTAAACGGAGGGAGTAGTGAATTTTTCTCCTCGTCCTGCGAGCCACCGCGCGCATGGGCGAGGGAGCGGGCGTAAGGCGGAGCAAGCTTCACCTCATCCTGCGAGCCACCGCACCCGTTGGCGGGGGAGACGGCATACTAAGCAAGCTTCTCCTCGTTCTGCGAGTTGACAGGACACATCAAAAGTACTCCAGTGTATAGAGCCTTGCCTCTAAGGTAGGCCCCACATGGTTTGCCTATTTTTTTAATTTAACATAACGCGTCAAGTCGCAATTTGTTTGCTCACCCGTGGTAGACGATCCTCCCTCCACCAAGTGGAAAACCAGTACATGTGCCAAATTACCACGTGGGCTACCTTTTTCGTACAGAAATGAGCTCCACCGTGTACCCGCGCGGGTGCGGTTGGGAAAGAGACGGGAGTACGTGCACCGTGCATGCACCTCTTCTCTTCGTGCACGTCCCCCACCTACGTGGGTGTGTGTGAGAGATACAAACCGCGTTCGTGAGTGTTTTTTGTTTTGTGGTGGGGGTGGGGGTGGGGTGGGGGTTGATTTCGTGAATTATTTGTGGGAATATGTGTCGGTGACATCTCAAACAAAATTTTGCATGCAATGTGTGTGAAATGGAGGCCTATCCATATCATACATAGAGGGTCGGGCAATCCACGAGAAGAGAGGGAGGGGTCATAGCTATGATAGAGTCGAAGAGAGGATCAAGTGGGTGGGTGCGAGATCGATGAAGAGAGCCATCGAAATTGTGTGTGTGTGCAAGTCAAAGATTGTCACGACCGGTTTTCCAATAAAAATATTTATTGAGAGATTGATCCCTTTTACGGACCAGTAGAGAAGAATTCTTTCTTACTGGTAGACAAAATCTTGATCACAGAAGAAAAATACCAGGAGTACTGAATATAATACAAAGTTGAGCGGAGACTGCTCAACAATTTATTACAAACACGCCAATAAAACATAAAGGTGGATAGGGTGGCAAATCTACTGACTCACGATAAAAGCGGTGGTGGATATATCACAGCGAAGAGGGTGATATGACTCCTGAGAACTAACAGCTCTTCGAGCGTCGGAGTGAGGCTCAAGGAGACTTATTGTGGTTGGCGGAAGCGTATATGATACAAGTGACCAATATCCAGGATCGCACGGGACTGACTGGGATTCCTCTAGGCGTCGGACTCACTATCAAACTCTTCATCCATGAGATCGCCTTCGTCAACATCTGGCCAAATCAACAAGCATAGCACGTGACCCCTGGACGGTACGTGAATTCCTTGTCCCTTGAATGGAACTGCCTGGTTGGCCTTAGATCAGTAGTTGTTGATTTCCTTTCTTCAGTCCTCGGGACCTCAGTCCTGCTTCGGTTGTTGCGAGCAAGATTCGTCTTGTCCCTCTTTCGCTTACGGATATCCTCCAGGCTGCGGCGCTCATTCTCCAAGGTAATGGCCTTGTCAACCAGAGTTTGAAAATCCGGGAAAGTGTGCACGACTAGTTGGCATCTTAACGCCGGTGCCAGGCCGTCCAAGAATTTTTCCATTCTCTTGTTCTCTGTCATGTGCTCGTCGTAGGCATAACGAGATAGCTGGGTAAACTGACCATTGTATTCTGTCACTGACATGCCTCTCTGCTTGAGGTCATCAAATTCTCCCTTCTTGATTTTTATGATGCTCCTGGGGATGTGTGCCCCACGAAAGCCTTCCTTGAATTCCTCCCAGGTGATGTTGTGTTCACTGGGATGCATGTGTAGGAAGTTTTCCCACCATGCTGCAGCTGCTCCAGTAAGGTAGTGGGGTGCATAAAGCACCTTCTCATGATCTGAACACTACGCAATAATTAGCTTCCTTTCGATATCACGAAGCCAATCATCGGCTTCCAGTGGCCTATCGGTATGAGCAAATGTTGGAGGGCGAGTCTTCTGTAATTCAGACAACTTGGAGTGTGGTTGATAGGGCTCACGGTGGTTCCCCATATTGATGACGTGATTCATCATCTCTTGGTGCTGTTGCTGGCTCTGTCCGAAAAGACGGCATACTTGAGACAAGGCTGCTTCCCTGTCCTTTTGGCTGGACTATCCCTGAGTGAAGTTGTTGCTAGTCTGTGTCCCATAAACTTCTTCTGGCTGATTGGGCATGGAACGAGTCCACGGACGAGACATTTTTCCAGTCTGGGGTATTATTTTGCAAAATTAATGAGAAGAACTGTATGGCAAAAGGAAAATCTTGCAAAGGCAAAAATTTAAAAGACCTCAAGATTTTTCAAGAAAACAAAAACGATTTCGCACGGAGAAGAACTGCTTAAACACAAATCTTACATGCGATACGCGAAAAAACGTACAGCACTCAGGATGTGCGTACACATTCCCGCCATGTTATTTAGACTAGCACAGCTCTCCGGAAAGCAGCATACACAACTACTACAAGCAATAGCACATGAAGCACAACATACATGCAGACATAACGCGCGGCTACTCGGCGCTCTCAGTCGGAGATGGTGACAATGTCCTTTCCTTTGCCGAGGGCAAGACTCAGCGGTGCAGGAGATTCAACCTCCACCTCCTCTCTAGCAGGCTCCTGGCGCGTAGCACTGCGCTGCGGTGATGGTGTGGGAGCGACAGGTGGCAGTGCGGGTGCGGCAGGCGCTGCAGCTCTGACTGGAGTAGGAGCGATGACTCGGTCGAACTCCTCAGTGGTAGGCAGACGACGAGCAGTGGCCAAAATGGCCGGTGCATAAGATGCTGAGGATGAGATGAATGTCAGAGGCGGTGCCGTGTGGAGAAGCTCCTTCCTGCTGGCAGGACCGCCCCGAACTAAGTCCATGCGGGCAGCCACAAGATCGTCCACGAGGTTGTCGAAAGACTCCTCCAGAGCCTTGAGATACTCCACGACCATCTCGATTGCTTCATCACGCTCTCCCCTATGGCAAGCGAATGGATAGTGACAAGTATATGGCACATGGCATGGGAGGTAGCGGTAGCGACGGGTCTTCATCATAGGAAGAATGTCCCGAAGGCGAGCTATCGCCTCACGGGCAGCCATCTGCATGGCATGCCTCTCCGTAGGCATGGCCCTTCCCACAAAACGGAAGTGGCGAGATGCAGAACGTCCTCCCTTGAATTGCACCACGGCCTGGTGCATAGACACGTTGTCGCTGAGCTTGTGCTGATAAAGCGTGAACTCCGGACGAGTCGCTGGCCCGATCGCGAGCTTGGTGATGGAGACGAGGAGTTTGACAAACCCCTCGGGCACGTTAGTGAACACCCGAGTCTCGCAGTTGCTGCCAGCCATCTACAAAAGTAGGCAAAAATTCTGAGTAGTCATGTCATAAATTTATGATGACCAACAGAAAATAGCTACAATTGCAAAATGCTGAAAAAGCACAAAAGACGCTAATAACCGATTAGCGATCGCACCTAGTGGCTTCCTACAGTCAGCCTGGCTCTAATACCAAGCTTGTCACGACCGGTTTTCCAATAAAAATATTTATTGAGAGACCGATCCCTTTTACGGACTAGTAGAGAAGAATTCCTTCTTACTGGTAGACAAAATCTTGATCACAGAAGAAGAATACCAGGAGTACTGAATATAATACAAAGTTGAGCGGAGACTGCTCAACAATTTATTACAAACACGCCAATAAAACATAAAGGCGGATAGGGTGGCAAATCTACTGACTCACGATAAAAGCGGTGGTGGATATATCACAGCGAAGTGGGTGATATGACTCCTGAGAACTAACAGCTCTTCGAGCGTCGGAGTGAGGCTCGAGGAGACTTATTGTGGTTGGCGGAAGCGTATATGATACAAGTGACCAATATCCAGGATCGCACGGGACTGATTGGGATTCCTCTAGGCGTCGGACTCACTATCAAACTCTTCATCCATGAGATCGCCTTCGTCAGCATCTGGCCAAATCAACAAGCCAGGTGAGTACTATGAAAGTACTCGCAAGACAGTTCAGACATAAGATATAACAAATGTAAACATGATGCGTATGAACAGATTAACAAGTGCACTCAGACAAAGGGATGATAATGCATGGGGCAAATAAAGAGAAGTCGGGCGGTAGTCCTCCCGAAATCCCAAAATAAATACTGAGGGCCAAACGAGTGTCTGAATGACTCCTCGAGAGGAAAATACATGAAATAACAAACATGCCGCAGTCGGGCGTCAAGGCGACGCCACATAAAGGGCTTATAATAGAATATAAAGGATGGTGCGTGCCACAGTCGGACGTCTGAGCGACATCACATAAAGGGCTTATATCAAAAGTAAATAACAAACATGCCACAGTCGGACGTCTGAGCGACATCACATAAAGGTCTTATATCAAAAGTAAATAACAAAAGTGCCACAGTCGGACGTCTGAAGCGACATCACATAGAGGGCTTATATTGAAAGAGTAAATAATAGTGCATGCCACAGTCGGACGTCTGAGCGACATCACATAAAGGGCTTCATAACATAATATCTCAGTAGCTCAAGAATTTAAATCATAACAAGGGAATAATCAGGTAAGAGATAACAACAGGGGTTAGTCCATCCATAGGAATAACGTTCAACCAAGTTTACCACTCGAGTTTGTTCACCGGGGATTATACCATGAGAACTTGACATAGATATGGTTACATGGGTCACGGTCTTTGACCATGGATACGATGACTTGGAAGGATTTGACTCTGCAGAGTTTGTACTTTAACCACAGCCAACGGATTTCAGTAGTCACGGGGACTAGTTCCGTTTATGGTATTTTGGAAGAAACACATCTAACCAGTACACACCCATTCAACATTCCGAAGCCAGGAATCACCCTCGGCAACGTTCAAGAAAAACCTTGAGACGGGGAGGCTACAACCTCGCGTAGCATGGGATCAAATTTATATACGCGCGCTCTAAGGGGTGCCCCCCTCTCGGTCCCAACCGGAAACACCCATGCCCCCTGACCGGATGACTGGATTTAATCCAGGGCCATGGAACCCTCATCCCGGCCCCTCTATTTGGTGTGTACACGGAAAGAGGTTACCAACTTACTAAACCGCATTCTGGCAGAAAACATGTGGTAGCACGGAAAGGGGAAGAACGATAACGTCACTCCGTCCACGTTAACGTCGGAATTCATCGGACCTCGTAAGGCTGGCATGCTACAACAATACCACCCTACTGCCTTTCATGTCACCACATGACTAGGCCATCTCCCATCAGAGATCACAGTAACTCCGGAACTCACGGATAGTTGCCTCACATGCAACAAGATACTCACCGATGATCATATGCCATGCACAACCATTCAAGAAAACATGCAAAACACCTATCATATCAAAGGTTCAAACATGCTTGCCTGGTTCGGAGAAGCCGGAGTCTAGCTCGGCGAAGTTCGCGGCTCCGTCACCTCTTCCGGAACCTACGGTATAGCGAAAATGCATACTAACGTGAAAACCAACGCGTGTATAAAATTTGTCTCAAAAATTTTCCAAATAAATCCTATAAAAAACTAGACAGAAATATAAGACTGTCAGAAAAAGAATCACTCAAAAATCACTTTTTATTAAAAAGTTATAAGGGTTTTAGTCCAGGGACTAATCTGTGATGAAACAGAAAAGATCCAGGGACATAACTGAGAAAACAGAAAACGGTTTGAAGAGAAACGCGCCAGCCCACAGAGAAAACGTACTTGCCCGAAGGCGCCAACAGAAAACGCTTTGGGGGAGAGAAAGAAGAGAGGCTGACGTGGGGGTCCCACATGTCAGGTTCAAATCCTCGCCGGTGCCCGAAGGCTGCGGTGGTCGCCGGCGTCGAACTACGGCGAGTCAGGGAGATCGGAGTGTACCAAGAGATTCAGCGTGTCCTTCCGCGTCGGTGGGTGGTGGACTTGGTCTTCGGAGAGCACCACGTCGACGGCGACACTTTCTCCGGCGGACGGCGGCTCGGGCGAAGGTGGGGAACTCCAGTGGGTGCTGCAAACTCCGAATTGAAGCGCGGGTCAGGAGAGTAGATGCATAGGGAAGCTGCTGGCAAGAGCTGAAGGGTGGAGGTGCACGCATGGGAGCGAATCGAGCTGGATCCCGTGGCGGGTCGCGGCGGCCGGAGTTGAGGAAGAAGGCCTCCTCGGGGCTCTTCCAGTGCCTAGGCGGGGTGTTGGAGGTGTGCAGAGGTGGTGTGGGTTCGAGGCGGAGCTCGAGGCCTCTATTTATTGGCGGCTCGAGGGGGTGGCCGTGAACGGGATCGCTCCGGCGAGCGATTATGGCGAGGTAATGGCTTGGCAGGAAGCTTAAGTGGCCAGGCAGCATCAGTGAGGTGTACTGGTGTCGTTCCCCCGCTAATCCTGGTCGGTCTTGGCGTAATGGCGCCGGTCCACGGCGGGGTGGCCGTACGGGCACGGCGGCGGCAGAGAGTGTGCTCCGCGCCTAGCGGTTCACGACGAGGGTGGCAGCGCGCACGGGGGAGTGGAAGACCACGCGGCGGCCTCCGGTGGCTTGGGCGGCGCTGGACGGCGCCGTCTGCGCTGCGCCTCTCTCTGGTGGCCGCAAAGCCGCCGCTGTCGTCGCTCACGGGGAGGCGCACCACCTCCTGCTCGTCGCCGACGTCCGCAAGGCTCCAGGGGATCGTGCGGCGCAGGAACAAGGGGGAGGGGACGGGGAGCAAGGCGACACCGGGTACTGGCGAGATCGACAACAGACACTGAAGAAACGACAGTAGATTCAGACACTGTTAACTGAACTTGACTGAACATCAGAGAAAGAGTGTCCAGCAGGTGTTCGATGAAATGATATGGCAAGAAGAAAAATTTTCCTGGAGCTGGGACTTGGTGAGGTGACCTCTCAATGCACCCAGAGGCTGCCTGATTTTTCTCAGATTTTTAGGAGAAGGATTTGAATGAATTTCATCAAATTTGGCAAATCTGGTCCAAACTTGCAGCAAGAGTAGTTTGAAAAATTTGAACTGGAGACCAGTGGATCTTCATGGATCTTGGTTGAGGGTTCAAAGGACTAGCTAGGGAAATTGGTTTGGGAGCAAAAATCAAAACAGAAAGGGTACCTCCTTTGAAAACCTCCAAGGGCCAAGGTAGAAGGCAGAAATTGTTTTTGATAAGAAAATAAATGGAAATAAATATATGGAGAGGTTCAACTTGCTGGTTTTGAAGTACAACATGATCCAAAGGTGAGGAAAGGCTTATGGGAAGGGATTTGCACTTATGTCATGGCAAGAGGGATTTTTTGAAAGTGGAAAAGGATCATTCCAAAAGTCATAGGGCTTTTTATAAAGAAATTTTCGAAAGACATTTTCCAAGTGAAAAGCATTTTGGTTTGAGTCCAAATAAAAAGGAAAACCTCCAAGACCAAAGATCAAGTCTTGGGTGAATCCAAAACAAATACACTTGTCATAAAAAGAATATTTTGAGAGGGAGAGTTCTTTAGAAAAAATCTAAATCACCTCCCTCGAATCAAATAAAAGTTTGAAAAATTCAATAAAAATTTTGGGTGTCACAAAGATATAGGGCGACTGGCCTACCGGAACGTTAGAGGGCACATGTCAAGTTTGTGTGTGGCAGGGAGACATGACTAGAGCGCTTGTTGTATCGTTGTGTGTGGGGGGTGGGGGAGGGGTAGGCAGAGGCCTAACTATAGAGGTAGAACGACTCGTATATGTGTTGAGAAGGAGAGACCCAGCTATGTCTTGAGGGAGATCGGTCGACATCCATACATAACTGAAGGACGGGAAATATGATGGGACAGAGAGAGAGAGGAGAGAGAGAGGGAGGGAGAGGGAGGGAGAGGGGTAGAGTGCTGGATGGGTGATGGAGTTGCTTCTCGGAGATGTTGGGAGAGGCCTACTAGACAAACTGAGGGTGGAACTGCAATGTTATCAATAAGAGTGGGGATGTGTTTCTGTGTGTGCCTGTGCGTGCTAGATCTGTCGGGACGCATCCATGGATGATGAAGGGGAACCATGTGTTTGGTAAGCAAACCTAACTAGATTGGTAGATCAATTGTTGTTTGTCGGAGGAAGGGAGAGACACAACTAATGAGGTAGATCGATCGACGTGTGGGTAAAAACGAGTTATAAGGACCTGGCTGGCTATATGTATAGCGAGAGATCAGTCGGTGTATGTCCATTTGTTAGAGGCAAATAAGGCCCAGCGAGACGGATAGACAGAGAGAATGGAGCTAGGAGGTGGTGCGAGAGGCCCAACTACTAGCTAGATAGGGGGAGGAGTGTGCGGTTGTGAGATCGATGAAAAGAGGGGCGAGAGTTTACACGTGTGTCTGACCGTATGAGAGACACGAGGCAAGGACACATAAAGGAGGAGATTGAAGCTGTGTGTGTATGCTGTAGGCAGGCATCGCCGGAGAGGTTTATCGATCGGTGTGTGTCGGAAAGGAGTTGTGGAGACTCTGGGAGAATGACCTAAAGAAAAAAATGAATGTGCCCGGTGGATAGAATGCCGAGGGAGTGGGAGGGCGAGGAGGGCGTGTGCATGCACGAGAGAAAGTTAGTGGTAGCTACAAAGGTTAGAGGATTGTGTGGGTGTAAGAGACTAACAAAGATCATAATTTGATATGAAAGCGGATTCATATATTTGAATAGGAGATCATAGTGTTTTAAACATTGCATGCATGAATATAGCGGTGATACACGTGCTGTGCACATGTTATACCATAATGTGATAATGCATGGCGTTTGCAACTCACAGCTAAATGCCGAACAATCTAAACCATACTATACATCAAACAATCTCACATTTTATTTGTATTTGTGATAATGTGCGGCGTTTGCAGCTTACAACTAAATATCGAGCAATCCAAACAATACTATATATCGAACATTCTCACATTTTATTTGAATTTGTGGTAATGTGTGGTGTTTGCAACTGACATCTAAATACTTGTAGGCGTAGGGGGCGGGGCACCATACATAATGTGATAAACACATTATACATATGAGACATGGTTTAGATTATGAAGATCTAGCTAGAGCTAGAAATGTAATGTGATTTGAAATCAAAATAAAGTGGATTCAAAAAATCTAGTTCGAGTTCATACAGAACACATAGTTCATATGTAACTCGAGACTAATCATGTGGTGTGCTGTGAAGATAATACACAAACGATGGTTTAACTTGACAATAATGATGATTGTAGATCTTATTAAAACAGAGAAACGAATTCAAATGCTTTGACTTCACAACAATCATTACTGTAGATCTTATTCAAATTTAGTTCATATTGAAGCGGTAGTATATACGTTTGGAATGCACTAAAACGTTCATTTGAGTAGTAGGTTGCATGCATTATACACGTAACGAAATATTTTAATTGAACATAACATGAATTCAATGTTTTGAATGACATTTGTAGTGCGCATTGATTTGGTACAGTACACGTTTGGCTTGTCCGGAAATTTCAACCCGTGCCTTGTTAGCCCGAAATATTTAAGATATATCTTTGTCTCGTTGTGCTCCGACAACTCCCTCCATCTCAACCCGCACCTTGCTATTCCGAAATTACAACGCACGCGAAAACTCCCACCTCCTGTGAAATCCCGACACGCGAAATGCCCGTGGTACCCCTGAACCGAAAGAACCGCCTCAAATCGGTGGGGGGGGTACTTTCGTAACTTACCCCACATTTCAGACAAGCGCGTCTCTAAGCCATGGTTCCCCACTGCCATCCCATCCGCCCACCCATTCGTACACCGAGGCCGCGAAAACCCGCGATGAAACCCCACACCCTGCTCCGTTCGCCACCCAGTAGGAGCCTCTTCCCCGACGACATCGTCCACAGCAACACCTCGACGTCCCTCATCCACCGTACCGGATGAGGATCCGTCATCGATCTCATCGTCCCGCCGGTTCAGCCACCCCGTCCTCCACCTCCAAGGAGCTGCCCCGATGTTCCCCTCGTCTTTCGCGCCACCTCCATTCCCACACCTCCGTCTTCACCTGCACCACCGGAAGAGCATCATCATCACCGTTTCCTCGGATGAAGCTGCGGCCTAATCGGCGCCACCAAAGAGGTTGTACAGTAATCACCGCATTTTCTTCTTGATTCGATCTCACGGTGCTGCCGGCCCTCGGTCCCGAGCCGGCACGGCGCGGCTCCATCCACGGCGGCGTCGCCGGCCACTTCCTCCACGGCGTCGCTCCCTCGGCGGCGACGTCCACATCAGTAGGTGCTGCTGCTGCTTTAGCTCTCGCTCGCCCTGCTGCTCTGCTCTTGCTCTCGGTCCCCTGCCTGGTCTGCTCTTTCTATTCCTCTTGCTCGCGCTGCTGCTCTCGCTCTTGCTCTTGCCTGCGATGTTGCTCTGATTTGGCTACACTTCAGTCGACTGAATCGACTTTTGGGTCAGTCGATTTTCAAGGGGTGGGCTCGCCGGAGAGGTACCCCACTATCTATCTTAGGGTTCAGGATGGGGGCGGTGGTCGCCTGCGGTGGCGGGGCGTTGGCGGGGCGGTGGCGTGGGGATCGTCGGAGAAAAAGCTCGGCACGGGGGGGGGCTAGAGGGATGGCCGGGGCGGCGGCGGACCGGTAGTGGGGAGTGTTTTCGGGGCGGGCGGGGCGGCGCACCGCCGGCCGCGGGCGGCGGGGGGCTACTGTTTGGCCGGTGGTGGCTGGCGGCTCAGGGGGCTGGAGGTTGAAGATGAACCGCGGGCCCTTGATTTCGTATCCAACGGCTGCAAAATCGACTTACCAGAGATGAAAAAGTCAGTCGACCGACGTGTAGCCTCACCTTGCTAGTGCGTTCAGTTTCGACAGCAAAATTCAGTTTTGATAGCAAAATTCAGTTTCGACAGTTAGGTTCAGTTTCGACAGTTAAGTTCAGTTTCGACAGTTAAGTTCAGAGATGAGCGGCTGATGTATATTACATCTAGCACTTTGTGGTTATGTATTTTATGTCATGTATTGGAGATGCTATTAGAATTCCACTCAGGTTAACGTTGTTCGTTGTCTCTCTTGTCCTGCTTCAGCCTCGGCGTCGTCCAACTCACCGGAGCTGCTCCAACGACGAAACCCTCCATCACAGCGGAGCACTACCTCGGGCTCCATCTCCAAACACCTCAGATCTTCTTCCCCTCCTCCGATAGCAAAGTTAGCCGGAGCATCCTCACCGGCTAACCCAATCACGCTGAGATTGACATGGCTTCGCCAAAGAGGTTGTACACTTGTTGCATCTCTTTTTTACTCTACATGTTATATATATTGTCCACTGAGCACACGGATTTGTTCCTTTAGTGACTCCTTGAAACAAAAAACGTAGGAATTTTAATTTTCACTTGTCCTCCTTTTCAAATTCCTATTCATGAAGCACAAGACTAAGAGATAGTAGCATAATAGCATTATAACCGTACATTTTCTTGTGGTTTTACTTAATCTCACCATGCTTCTTTGCATCCTGTGATCTTCCAATTGTTGTGAATCAAACACCCAGATTGGCAGAAATCCTGTGTGTTTTAAATTCTCTGTTTTGCACGTGCATTCCTATCCTATTCCTGTCTATTTCCTATCCCTGCATTGTTGGAATCCTCCAATTCAAACGAGCCCTTACAGAATTACTTCTCTTACAGATAGTTGTCAAAGAAAACCTTGCGTGGTTTGTCCCACTCCTGCTGCGCCGTCGTCCACCCCAGCTCAGCTGCTCCAACGACAGAAGGGTCCAGCACAGCAGGGATCCGGCCTCCGGACTGTCTTTCGCCGCCTCAGATCTTCTTCCCCGCCGCTGGCAGCCATGAAAACTGCATTACCATCATCAACCGAGCAGATGACCTCGAGGACTACACGGGTCCGCAAGAGAGGTCGCACTCTTTCGTGTCTGCTTACGTTATGCATCGCTTAATATTACATGCTACTTTATCGTCCTGTTCACCGATTAGGCTCTGAGTCAGCTCCAAACTAATGGTCAAACTTGAGTTTTTAAATGGTTGTGGGGTACATATCGGGGCCGCTATCAATAGTATCTATCTACTATCTGGTTAATCTCCGGTGTCTACTATGAGTTTCATGTTGGGTGGGGAACAAACAGTAAAGAAGCCATTATCTGTATTTTTAACTGAAGCCATTATCTGCCTGCTATTATTGGTTTTGGGTCTATCCACAGGTTGCTACCATCACTCTGGATTTCTGCATGCACTCCTTACATAATCTCACTATGTTTTATTCCTATGCATGACAGTTATTGTAAACAATGGAACTGAACATGTAGAGCAAAAGAGACGAGCCTTGCGTGGCAATAAAATTTCATGCAGACGTCGCTCCATGGTAGGCGCAAAGGCAGCCCCCCCTCCACGCATTTCGGATTGTAATCGAGAGGAAGATATCTATTCTGAGGGGGATTCGGAAGGAGAAGATAACTCCTATTTACCCCCTGTGGTCTTCGCTCTAACTTGGCATGCTGATGTTGGTTATATCATGCATATGGTGTCTTGCATTGCTTACTTTATACTTCAAATATGTCATCTGCTTAGTTTAGACATCGTTTGTGCGAATGCCATCTGTTTAGTTTATTCATCGTTTATGTGAATTATGCAACGCCATCTTGTTTAGCCGGGCATCATATATGTGAATTTTGCAATGCCATCCTGCTTAGCCAGTCATCTTATATGTAAATTATATCAGGCCATCCTTTTTTCCGTTACATATTACATTTGTCAACAATGTTAGTACATTCAACTGCTCTTCGTGTGCATCAGCCATTTGACACGGTGATGGAAAATTCTGGAGTGAAAACAAGGTCTTTAGAGCAGATTATGCTATCTGACGAAGCGCATATCTCGCTGGTTATGGATAGCTCCTCAGAGGAGGATTCAGAGACAGATGACCAGTCCTATTCCCCCCCTCCGAGGTCTATGCTCTAACTTGGCAGGGTTATGTTGCTCATATCGTGCGTATGGTGTCTCACATTGCTATGTCATTTGATTAGTTTAGACATGCTTTGTGTGAATGCCACCTGTTCAGTGTCTAATTACCATATATGTGAATTATGCATTGCCATCTTGTTGCAAGACATTATATATGTGAATTATACAATGCTATCTTGTTGCAAAGGCATTATATATGTGAATTATGTAATGTCATGTTGTTTAACCAATCATCATGTATGTGAATTATATCATGCTATCATTTTTTTGTATTACGTGTTCCATTTGTCGACAACGTTTGTATATTCAACTACTCTTCCTGTGCATCAGCCATTTGAAGCGGTGATGGAAGTATCTGGAGTGAAAACAAGGTATTCAGAGCAGACAATGCTACCTGCTGAAGCAGACATCTTGCTGGTTACAGAGAGCTCCTCGGAGGAGGATTCAGAGACTGATGACCAGTCCTATTCCCCCCCTGAGGTCTATGCTCAAACTTGGCAGGGTTATATTACCCATGTCATGCATGTTGTCTTGCATTGCTTAGTTTTTACATCATATATGGATTACCATCTTCTTACTTGCTTACTATATAAATCATATATTTGAATTATATCATGCCATCATGTTTACATAGTACATACACATCATCTATCTGAATTATGGCATGGCAACCCATTTAATAAAGACATCATATAGTTATATCATCTCATCCTGTTTAGTGTTTACAGTCATCATATTTAGAATTATGGCATTCTATCCATGAATGTATGTGAATTATGGCATGCCAACCTATTTAATAAACACATTATATAGTTATGTCCTGTCATCCTGTTTACATAGTCTCATATTTTGAACTATGTCTTTCCATATTTTTTAGTTAGCCATCATAATGTGAAATTGTGTCATGCTATCCTGTTTAGTTAGCCATCATATATGTGAAATTGTGTCATGCTATCCTGTTTGGTTAGACAACATAAATATGAATTATTTCATGCCCTCTTTTATTGCCCACTATCCATTGTACCTGTCTATCATACAATGTCTATACTTTCAATTACTTTTCTTGTTTATCAACCATTTGAATTGGAGAGCGTGATGCCAGTATCTAAGGGAGTAACAACACGGTCTTCAGAAAAGATAGTGCTACCAGTTGATGCAGATAGAACCACGGTTGTACTTGCCCAAGGACCAGATCCACCACACATAACCCAGACTCTCGCAGATTGTACCCCTACCCAGTTGGACAGAGAACCAGCTACACCCCTTCTAACCCCAACCCCGGCAGATAGTAACCCAGTTCCAGTTGACACAGCACCGTCTCCACCACAGAGCACCCAAACACGAGCAGTTAGTAAGGGAACTGCAGTGCCCAAAGCACGAGGACCACCACTCCGAATCCCAACTCAACGCTTAAAGGAGAAGAAGATTTGTTCTCAGGTCAGGTTTTGTAGCTATGGTTCATACTCCTTTGCTCTTGCATTACCGTATTTACTCATACCAACTATTTTCAAATTTGAAGGATGGAATTGAAACACCAATGGCGCAACAGGTATGTTTTAAACCTGTTTCTTTAACTGGTTTGCTGTTGTAACTTGCTCTATGTTGATTTCAGTTTCAATTGAATAAACAGTTATGTTCTCATGTCATGCACATTACAAGTGTTTTTATTGCTCTATAGTTACCCACACTTATATTCTGTCTATTCTGCTTTGTCTTGAACAAATATTATTTGAACTGTGTCTCTATCTTGATTTGGCAACAAAAACTAGATTGATATAGACCATAAAGTGACCATGGTACATAGATATATGTTTGTTTCATGCTGTTATCCTGTCCACTTTACTACTGAACTCATTTACCAAAATGAGTTTCATATACAACATGGTAAACATGTGATGTGTCTGCTTGTTTCTCTTTTAGAATGCGGACAAAATATTGGAGAACAGTACCGCGTTATCCAATGTAAAGGAAGTAATGCAGATAAGGTTCAAGATAGTGAGACATCCCTGTTGGTCTCCAAGAAAGCTGATAAAAACTATCTTGACGATAGTGAGGGAACCCAAAAGTCCTGTCTTGATGTAGTGTTCGAGTTACTGGCCACTACTGCTGGCACAAGCTCTTCGAACTCGCTGCTTGAATTAGTTCGTCTTGTTGAGTATCAACTTCAAGTTGAAAGACATCGATCAGATGTGCTGCGACAGGAAGCTGAAGGACTGAGGAAGTCCCTACAAAATTCAGATGCATATTTTCTGGTGCAACAGCAAGCGCTGGAGGATTTAAGCGCCAAACAAGAGAAAGTTAATAAGCTTGCTGAGCATCTTGCCAGCATTATGGGTACCCAGGATATTGTTTCTTGAGATCTTCTGGAGTGGTTTCAGTTCTGGATTTGTTTTGCTGCGGCATTTATTTGCGCTGGTCGCCAACTTTGACAACCAGTGTATATGATATGCTGCTTTGTTCCCTATATTTGCACTGGTGGCGAACTTTGATGCCCAGTGGATGTAATATGTGTAATAGCCGTGATAGCCTAGCATAAGTTGCTTGCTTATTTATTTCCTTGTTGTCTTGTTTATTTGTTTGCTTGTAGTCAGTGCAGTTCTTTTTCCGCGGTTTGCTAGTGGCTGCAATAACCTATTTTTTAAAACTAGGCCACAATAACCATGGGCTAATATTTACTGTAGTGACACTGGGCCTCCTATGGGCCGTAGAAACAGTGGGCCTTCTACGGGCCGTAGAAACAATGGGCCTTCTACGGGCCGTAGAAACAATGGGCCTTCTACGGGCCGTAGAAACAATGGGCCATATACGGGCCGTATCATCAATGGGCCTTATACGGGGCCGTATGACCATAACGGGCCATCGTTAATAGGCCGTATTTGATGACGCTATGAAAATGGCCCAACGTATTAACGGACCACAAATGGGCCGATGTAACCACGGGCTGAATTTGGCCCACAAGCAGAAAATGACAATAACGGGCCGGAAGTAAACGAATGCTGGAAATGAGCCCAAGAATAAATGGGCTCTGAGAAGGCCGAAAGATAACATTTGTTGGAAACGGCCCAACTGCATAACGGGCCCTTAATGGGTATAAAGTGATATACTGTTCATTACGGGCCAGTTTCACGACGGGCCATTAATGGGTGTAAAGTGATACACTGTTCATTGCGTGCCAGTTTCACCACGGGTCGTTAATAGGCCAAGAGTTACATAGGGCCTCATATGGGCCGAAAGACGTCATGGGCCGTACATGGGCCAGAAGTGAAAACGGGTTGGAATCATATTGGATGGCCCAGATGACGCTACTGGGCCTAATTCGGATAGGGCGTAACGGGCCATGGGTTAGCAGGCTGTAAATGGGCTATATGCGAATAGGCCATTAACAGGCTTTCCATGGGCCGGCCCGCCACCTTTTAACCAAGTCAAACGGGCCGGCCTTTTCATAGGAATGGGCCTCTGTTGGCCCGTGCCACGTGTCGACGTATCATAGGCGCCTTCTGTCCAATGAGTGGATGACACCTGTCCCAACGATGAGCCGACACGTGTTTCCTCCAGCCAATGATGATTTTACAAGTGGAAAATCCCCATTGGTCGGGGCTGTTAACGGGTTATCGGATCCAAAACCCGACCCGATAGCTTAACGGCGTTCCGTTACGGTGGATGCCACGTGTCGGTCACCCTTGACGAAAGCACTTATGTGACGCGCGATTTATCGTCATGGAAGTGGACACTTCCGTGATGATAATTTTGGTAATGTCATGGAACACTTCTACGACAGCACAGGTATGACTATCTTGATTCTGTCATAAATTTGTCATGGATGTACATGCATGACAAAAAACGCGACCTACTGTGACAAACACGTATACACGGAAGTGTATTTTTTTTTCTAGTGATGGTAGGCCTCTCGCACCACCTCCTAGCTGCACCCTCTCCCCCTGTCTGTCTCTCCAGACCTTATTTGCTTCTAACACATGCAGGAGTGTATATGAACTGATCTCCCTACATATAGCCAGGTCGACTATTATTCATTTTCACCAAGCACCGATACACTTACCTCGCTAGTTATGTCTATCCCTTTCTCGGACACACGACGGTTGATCTTCCTATGTAGTTACGTATGCTTACCACAACCATATCTTCTACCCTCATCATCCTTGAATACCTCCCGACCCGTCTCTCACACGCACGTGCATAGACACATAGACATCCCCCGCCCTCTCTTATTGATATTGCACTCATACCCTCCGTTTGTCTAGCAGGCCTCTCCCACCATTTGTGAGACGCCACTCCACCACCAACCCTCCGACGCTCTACCTTTGTCTTTTTCCCAACCTTATTCCTCTGCTACACATATCCATGGATGTCGATCGATCTCCCTCAATACATAGCTATGTCTCTCTCCTTCCCCACACATATACTAGTCGATCGGTCTTTGCCCCCTCCCCTCCCCCCACACACACCGATAGTCGAACGTTGTAGGTATGTATCCATGCCACAGAGAAAAACTGCACCTCTGCCCTCTCAAATTCCAGTAGGCCAGCCGCCCTGTATCTTTGACATGGGCAAACACAAATTCAATGGCACTCTTTATCGATCGCGCAGCCACACACTTCATCCCTGTTTTCAATTCTATCGATATCTCACGTCCATGACTCCGTTTCACACACATTGCATATGTTACGTTTTTTGTTTGAGATATCATCAACACATTGCCTCTGTTTCGCACAAACCATCTCTCTCACACCCACCCACGTACGTACCTGCACCTAAAGAAGAAGTGCACGCAGGACGCACGTACTCACGTCTCGTTCCCGGCCACACCCGCGCGGGTACTTGGTGGAGTTCGTTTCTGTATGAAAAGGCAGCCCACGTGATCATTTGACGCGTGTAGCGGTTGTTTACTCGAAGGAGGGTCGGGTACCACGCCTAGACGGAACAAAGTTCGACTTGACGCGTTAGCATTAAATAAAGTTATATATTCCTCAATGGCACGTACAGAATATAAAATGATTGCCGTGGGGAAAATGGAAAAATGGGTTTATCTCTCGTCACACCATCTCACACAAGGCGGCCGTGGCCTCTCTCTCTCGGCGTTGGTCTGTGATCCAGCCGCATCCCATCCGCCGGCGGAAAGGGAGGATGTGCATCGTCTCTCCGTTCGACGGTGTTGAGGCAGCACGTCCCGATCTGTGGTACCCGCCGTTCTCTCTGACCAAGCTCCGGCGCGGTAGGGCCTTCGCCACTTGCTCGCTGCCGCAATATGGGCAGATACCGGCCGCCGGCGCCCTCCTAGTAACATCCCGACGACCCTCAGGTACAGCTTCCTCCGGCCTTGCTCCACTTCCCATCTTCCCACGTTGCTGCATGTGGATCTTCTTTAGTTGTTTGCTTAAATCGTATCTCGGCCGGCGTACTTTCCATCTTGCAATCTCGTCCTCAAACCATTTTTGATAAACCACCATGTGCTATCTTTCCCTTATTATATGGAACATGCTTCTTTTTTGTCGGCGTATGAGTCTTCAACTCGTGTTATTGGGCAGTAATTGTTTCCTTTTGACCTCCTTTTGCAAACAGGGCTATCCATTTTCACCTTGTTGCTATTGCGACCTTTTGGTGAACTGCAAATCACTTTTTTCTAAAGAGTGTTTTGTGCAGTTCCGCCAAAATGTCACATGGGCAACGTTTTTACATTTCTGTGGGATTGCGGAAAGGGAGATTGGTTTTGCTATCCTCCTCATCCAACTCCGTGCCTAATCTTCTCCAACAAGAAGTTAGTCCTAAAGAGAGATCGTAGAGGTGATCGGCTTCTATTTATGTGTGTTATGTTTCATCATCTAGTGCCACTATTATTTTAATCACACTGACTGGATATCTTTGCAAATAGGGATGGTCCGCTCGATTTTAGTGGAGCTGCACAAAATGATCGGATTGTGGTGTCCTTCATACACCTCTTTTTTGTCTACAGAGCTGGGTGAAACTAGCTGCCAAGCAATGAAAACTGTGCCAAGGAAATGGAGCCATGCCTATGAACAGCATCGATCAATTATATTTTTTTATTTATTTGTACACCTTCTCACAACTTTGTCTTCAGTTGTGATGTGAATATTGGCGATGATCTGCGAACCATTGAGATGCATTAGCGATGGTAGTTTCATTTGTATTTGATGGAATGTTGTAACGAGATAATCTCGAGGCAAGACACATGAATCATAAGTTGAAACCTTTTTTTCCTGCGGGAACCAAAGTTGAAACCTTCATAGCATCACAGTACAATTTCATTAAAATTATGCGTACATATAAACAAATCCTGAAGGATTGATAGCAATGCCAGAAACAATTCAACTTCGTTTCGCCGACATGTTGGACATCCTTCATCCGGCTCCCCCTGCCATGCAGCAATATTGAGTGCACAACACAACTTCAGGGAAAGATTCACCCCAGTCGTTATGCCGTAGTAGTAATGACTAGTGAGCAGTCAAATCACAGAGCCCCACCTTCGCCACAGTAAGTTGCTCGGACGAAGCAACCATCATTTCTCTGTTCCTTTAATCCGCTGGTACTCCCATATTCCCACAGTAATAAGTTGCTCGGGCGAATCAACCATCACTATATCCGCTCACGTGTGATGACCACAGGAGCTATCCATTCAGATTGCATGTTAAAAAATAAAGGTCGATAACTAATGCGGCAAACTTAAAAAAAAAACAAAAACTAATGCGGTACCTCGGGCCAACGCGGCCAGATCGCATTTTTCATGAGAAATTACACACCATGTTTTGTTGACATGTGGTCCTGTTCCAACATATTAGTGAGACGACGGCGGGTCCTTTTCTAGTACTAGTATTTCCAAACGGACGTGTAGGCCGGGGCGCCTCTTCGTGTACCGTGGAAAACTGCCAACCGTCCACCGACTCTTCGCCGAGGAATGGTTGAGTTGAAGTTCATTTCATTGCTTGTTTTTTTGCGGGTATTTCGTTGCTTGTTATTTGTTGTGTGATGAAAACTTTAGTATCTATAATGTATCCTCGTTGTCGATATGGATTGATGACCTGTTGTATGTAATAAAATAATATGCCTGTGATAAACTTACTAAATTTATGAATGGCTTTCGAGTCACTTCTCTGAGTGAGTGGTGCGACGAGGCAAAAAAATATTTTCCGAATACATAATTGTACGTGCATTGCAACAGGTTATCGGATGAGGCCAATCAACAATAGTAGTACACTATTTGTACTAGCTTCACATGCTTCGCGCGTCGGGCGGGTGTTTTTACTGTAGCATTATGTTAATGTGTTCGTTGTACGTAACCAGCACCTCGAATCCTCGATACTACTAGTAGGAGTACTATATAAGTAGTAGGAGTAGTAGGGTGGCATGGGCCAGAACAAGCATTCACGTCCAGGAGTACAGCACACGCCACCAGCACGACATCCATCTGACACCATATTTCTTGGAGTCTGTGCTAGAGCAATCTCTTCAACCTCGTCGTTTCTCTAACTTCAGCCATCGCGCGGCTGGCGAGGTGGGGGTTTGCCGATAGTCGGTTTCCTCAACTGCGGTCCCACTTGTAAGGCCAACTCCAACGCACGACCCCAAAGGGACCTCCGTTTTGCACGAACTCCAACGTTAATTTTGACTAGAAAAGCAAGACCAAAGAAAACAAGAACCACAAGAATACATTTTACTACTACTAGAAGATATCCAACTTCCATAAATGCTCCTGTAAGTTGGATTAGTGCCTTCTCGATGCATTCATTGTTGATCTGCGGAGGCTCGATCTTGCGTGCTTCTTTCTTCTTCGAGTGTAAAGAAGTAGACGTTGCTTCCTCGCATCCTAGTCTCATGTCTAGCCTCTATGCTAGCTAAAAGTGCTAGAACATCTACTAAATTGCGCTCTATCAATATATCGATGTACTCTTCTTCCCAATACCAAAACTTGCATCCATTATACTCCCTCTGTTCCACAATAGTACATGCCTTCTATTTGTCAAAGTATAGATGTATCTAGACATGTTTTAGTATATCGGTACATCCATTTTTGGACAAATGGATGTCAAGTATTTTGGAAAGGAGGGAGTACACAATAAAATTTTTAAGTTAGCACAACTAGTCTAATCCGAGAGCACAACCGAAGATTTGGTCGGGTTCTTCCTCCTTTTGCCGACACGTGCGACATCCAGCATCCAGGTCGTGTCATGCAAGAAAATAGAGTGGTAGTTGAAGCCACGTGATGTGCATCTTAGGTTAAACTGTAAATAGAATCTTACTACTCTTGAGTAACTCCTAAAGTGGCCACCGAAGATCTTTATTGGATTTGTTTTTCATCACCAGCACGTCGAGGTGAAAGATGTGCAGGTTCAGTGGGTCCTCTTGCGTTTTCACTGACATGCGGGAACGCATGTGAGCAAACAGATGATGGGCTCCGCGCGTCCGCTGGCTGGCTGAGAAGAGAGATAGAGGAGGGCTGAGCACGGACTCCGGGAAATTTGTTCTACGAAACCAGCACCTCGATATTCGCGTGTGCAAGTGGACCAAAGCACCAAAGGGAAGGGGTGATGGGGAATGGGGAGAATCTTAGTCCGCAAAAAGAAAATGATCGTGCTGTTTGGAAGCCTCCAGAGCGGGAGTATATTAAGATAAATGTTGAAGCTAGTTTTGTGGAGAGCTTGAGATCTGCTAGCGTTGGGGTTGTCGCTAGGAATCATCTGGGAGAAATCCTGGTGTCTTCTTGGGATTTTATTCGAATGTGCTCCGGAGCGGAGGAGGCGGAACTTCGTGTGTGCCTCGTCGGGCTGTACATTGGTATTTCTCTTCACAAACCAATTATCTTGGAAACTGACTGCTCCTTTGCTGCATCTTTCCTAGCGAAAGAAACTGTTGACAGGTCTCATTATGTGGATCTAAAAATGGAAGCGATCACCGCCTCCAAGTTTATTGTTGATCTCAAGATTGTTAATATTGATAGGCACGCAAACAAGGCGGTGCATGATATAGCAAAATTTAGTTTTGATACCATGTCCGATGGTATTCTGTGTAATTCTGTTCCGCCCTGCGTGGCTAATTATGTAATGAACGATTGTAAGACTATTGTTATTTGATCAATATATGGGTGGAGTTTTTCAAAAAAAAAAGATATTCGCGTGTGGTTGTTTCTAGAATAAGAAAAAGGAGGTACCCCTACTTATGTTACTCCCACTACGCCTAGCGTAAGGTTAGTAGGTGACCTTTGAGCTTGGCTCTTCGCCTCTTCCGGAAGTCGATGGTTCTACAGTAGTACTTCTGGCAATCTGACACCAAATGAACTGCTGCACGTCCACTTCTTGTAAGCAAAAGTTTCTCCTCGTGCTGCGAGCCACGGCGCACGCGTTGGCGAGGGAGAAGGCGTAATCAAGCTTCTCGTCGTTCTGCGAGTTGACGGGACACATCAAAGTTATTTAGTAGTACGTACTCTCTCCAGAAAAGGGTTGACCATGTCATTGCTACCATCCCGTGCTCCATCGTTGAGTACATGCACTATTCATGTGCCATCGAGGAGAAAAAATATTGTGTAGGTGCCATCGAAGTGAACGACTCACTTACACACTGCTTATCTGATTATCTCCATTTTCTTGCGTGACATGTGCACCTTGATGCTAGATGTCTCGCGTGTTGGGAAAAGGATGAACAAAGCTCACGTAAAAGAAAAGAGTTGAAGAGCATAGATTCCCGACGACCGAGAAGGAGCAAGGAACCTCGCGGTGGAGCGTCTGCAAGGAACCTTGCGCGTTTTCCCCTGTTTTTTGCCGCCTGCCCAGCTATAAACAAATAAAAGTACATGAACTTTTTGCTAACCACTAGAAACAGTACATCAGGATGCTAAGTTGAAGATGTTTTATACTCCCTCCATTCCCAAATATAAGTCATTTTAGAGACTTCAATAAGGGACTACATACGAAACAAAATGAGTGAATCTACACTCTAAAATATGTCTACATACATCCGTATGTTGTAGTCTATTTGAAATGGCTAGAAAGACTTATATTTAGGAACGGAGGGAGTAGTTTATATTGAATTATTGATAACCACGCAACAAGCCACGCATGTACAGGACGCATGCAGCCATGCATGTACACAAGCCAACACACTAACTCCATCCGATCCAACTCATGCACATACGCGCACAGCATGGAGCACACAACGCACGTACACAACACGTGCATGCACACACGATCGGCTGCAGAATGCACGTGAATAACACATGCATGCGCACACACTCGGCTGCATGGAGGCGTGCGCCATCCGCGGTGACGTTCGGTTCGTCGTGCTATGGCGAAGCTCACAAGCAACGGCGCCTACGCATCTCTTGCAGCACCTCTTTGCCGTTGTTGCTCAACTACTAGTCGGAGACGAAGACGACCGCAGCCTCGGCCTTAGAGCAAGCACCGATGGAAAAACATGCACGCTGCACGCACACGAGCATGTACGGAGTGCCCACGACGTGGTGGTGGTGCGTCCCCAGTCGCCTCTACTCCTTCTGCGCATGTTGTCTATCAAGGCGGCTGCATGCTAATGATGGTGTGGGTGAGATATTCTAGGACTCAGATGATGACGAGGAAAATTATGAGACACAAGGTGACGCACACCGTCAAGGTCCACAGTCAAGGGGGTGCTAGTAAGTGCTTAGATGTGCTTAGAGCAAGTACAATAGAGTTGAGTCAGCGGGCTATAAGGAATAAACTAGTATATTTCTGCTTAGTTGGAGGAAAGAGAAGACGAGAGAGAAGGTAAGCGAGCTCTTCGTAAAGAGCCAGCTCTAGCACGTGCTCTTAGGCACTCTGTGAGAATGAAAGGTGGGCCACATAATAAAAAAGTAGTACACTCTTTTGATCTACTATTGTACATGTTGACTATAAGATGGGCTGTAGATGACATGGCACTGGCTTATAGCCAGCAGCTGGCTATACTATTAACCATGCTCTTAGATGAGGTGCTAAGTGCATTAAATGATTAGTAACTCAAGTCTTCAATGCATAGGTGCTTAATTTATTGGTGCCACATCATATTTTATGCCTACGTGGCATGCTTAGCAGCTATAGATGGTGGAGCACTGGGAGAGGCCAAGGCTGGTCATAGTGGGGAGTAACTTATACTGTAACATATTATTATAAACCGGAAAGGAGGGAGTAGTCACATAGACTAGTGTCATATGCAGAGTATGGGAGCACATGATATTTCCCCGTCCGGACCGATCCCAAGTTGGCTTCTCACCTTCTTGGCCCAACCAAAACCCCTCCCCCCTCCCGCGCGCGCTTCCCGCCCAGCGCCAGCTGAGCCCGCCGCTCCACATTGATGGCAAGTCAGGGCGACGCGACCTCTCACTACTTCCGCCGTTGAAGCGGTGCACCGACCGAGGGCACCGCCCGCTGCACGCCCGGCATTTCAGACTACACAGTGGAGAGTAACTTTAGAGCAAGTACTACAATTAGATGACATATGCAGGCTATAAGGATTTAAATATAGTATTTGTGCTTAGTTGAAGGAGAGAGAAGAGAAGCGGATTGTAAACGTGTAGCCGGTTGTACTCCAACATATTTTGTGAGACAAAAGGTGGGGCCATTATTAATGATATAGTATTTATACTAAAGGGACTAACGGACGCCTTAATTTCTCCATTTTTTTCGAGACAAACCTTGGTGGGGGCTATTATTGACTTTTTTGAGCTATTATTGACTTGGACGTGGGGTTTGGGGGCCAAAGGCCTACTATTATACCCTAGCCGCCGCTGTATCATATGGTTTCGCACCGTTCCAGTTCTTAGCGCCGCCACGCAATTCTTCTCCAGCCCTCCTTCCGGCGTGCACCGTGAGAAGGGACAGCAGTCCTCCGAACCCCGCCTTTCGTGATCCTGTACGGGAGAGGGGCGATCAGGTTTTTGGGGAGCACGCTCTTCTGACTGCTGCCAGCAACGACTTCCTCAATGACAGCCTTCTTCCCCGACCTCGGTAACCTCTTCATCAACGACATGAGTGACAAAATCAACCACATCGGTTCTACTCCCGCTGTACAGTATGTGATTCTGTCCTCCTGGTTTAGTCCACATCATTACTTTGATGTTTGCAATTGTCGTCATGATCTATTTACTACTCATTCGGATTAAATCTCATACTAAATTGCTCATATATTGAACAATCCAATCCAAAAACCTGATTACAGGCAATTTACTCCAAGTGGTTTTGTTGCGCTTTTGAAGCCGCCTACTTTTAAGGGGGTGCAATATAAAAGGTGGCGCACAAGACCAGTATATTGGTTTCAGATCATGTACTGCTATGACGCCACTAAGGGTAAGCCTCAGGGTGATCTTAATCCTACATAGCAGGAAGCTTTTCAGAACATGGATACCCTCTTGAAAGCCGCCCTACTGAGTGTTCTTGTCGAATCCATTGTGGATTCGTATATGTCGTTTGACAGCGGCAAAGACATGTGGGCTGCGCTCGAGGCCACGTTTGGGCCCTCAGGTGCTGGCAACGAGTTGTGCGTCATGGAGCAATTCTGTGACTACAAGATGACCGATGAGCGCTCTGTTGTTCAGCAGACTCATGAGATACAGTCACTCTCTAAGGAACTTGAGTACTTTAAGTGTGTGTTGCCGGACAAATTTGTTGCTGGGACGATCATTCCAAGCTTCCACCTTGGTGGAACGATTTTGCTACTTCTCTGAAAAACAAGAGACATGAGTTTTCTGTTTTGGATCTCATTAGCACTCTTGATTTTGAGGAGAAGGCGAGAGCAAAAGACACACGTGCTCGGGTCGCTGAGGGAGCTTCTAGTGCCCACATGGTACACGAGAAGAACTTCCAGCCCAACCAGCCCTAAAACAACAAGAACAAATCTCAGGGGAAAGGCAAGTTTGATGCAAAGAACAAGCCGTCACATTCTACCAACTTCAAGAAGAATTCTCATAACGGGAAGGGATACAAACCTCAATTTTGGTAGCACCGCACAAAATTTATACGGCTGCATCTACCTGCTATCAGCTAACCTCATGGTGTTCCAGGTATTCCTACATTCGTAACTAGGTACAATGACCACCGCAAGATGAAATTAGCTTATTTGTACGTTGACTTGCTGAATGCAGTGCGGAACGATCCTGTCATGTGTGGAGGAGCAAACAAGCAGTGCAGCCGAAGGTGGAAATCAACCAAGGACTTATGAGATTATATATAATCTTCCTCAGGCAGGTCAGTATCCCCTTCGTCCAGATGATTGTGTTTTGTCATGCCGAGTTATTAATATGTGCTACTGTTTTGCAACAGCGTTTAAGTATAGCTACTGTTTTCCTATCTTTTCATATTCAGAACAATGAATATGATTTCAGGGGAACTGCACAATATGGACTCATGTTGAGTCATCTCTATTGCCTCATGTGTTTGCTGCAAATGTGTTAGCATCAATTGCAAGATGAGGCAGCTAGCTAGCTGTGGAGTTGCCCACATGCTCAAAGTGCTCGCAACATTGAGAAGAAACAAGCATGCCTAGGAAATTAATGCGTGAGCAGGGAGGCCCTTTGCTTAGAGAAGCATCGACCGATTTTCTTTATTTCCACACCTTCTCATAGCTTTGTATTGGTTATAGTATGGTGAATCATTGAGATGCATAGACATGCTGAACTTTTGTTCTTCTGAATGTTAGTATGCATACCGTATCTTCTGAAGCTTAGTTTAATGTGAGTGTCTGCATCCAGTACTGCATCCTCTAATTTGGTGGATGCACATAGAGAAAATAAATATCCTTAATTTACTCCATAACCACCCTATTAAATAGGCCTAGAACAAACCAGGCGCATGCAGTGGCCGGCGGGCACATGCATCCTGCATGCATGGCCAGTCAGCCAAGTCCATGCGCCAGCTCCAATGCAGCAACGCAAAAGAAGAGAGCGGTTCTTGGGAAAAAGCGAGTAGTTAGTGCTTCCTCACTCGTCCAGAAAACCCCTCTCACCTTCTTCCTCACTTGTACAGAAAACGCCTGCTCCTCTTCTTCCACTCCTACAGAAATCCCCAGCCCTCCTTCTTCCCCACTCGCACTGCCACTAGGCTCGTCTCTGGCTACTCTGCTCAAACCCGTGAGCTCGGCGCGACGCCCACAAGGAAAATGGAGTCGGCTGGCCCCAGCGCCAAGAAGATGAGGCTCGAGCCAGTGGCGATGCCGGTTGTAGATCCCGCACCCGGTAGCGCGGGGAGAAGCGGCGAGCCCCCCCCCCACCCGGATCTGAGGAACTGGTAGAATCTCCGGTGGACCCCATCAGCGATCTCCCGGACGTCATCCTTGAGGAGATCATATCGCTTCTCCCCACCAAGGATTGCTGCCGCACACAAGTCCTCTCAACTCGGTGGCGCTCTCTATGGCGCACCGCACCCCTCAATCTCGACTGTCGTCAGATATCTGTCCTTCCTGAATTTGATCTCCTCAGAGCCATCGTCTCTTCTCACCAGCGGGGCCCTGTTCAATGCCTCTGCATCCCGACACGCTACCTGCTGTCCATACCCGGCAAGGTGGATGCTTGGCTGACATCTCCTAAATTCGGAAAACTCCAGCAGTTTGAGTTGTACCATTACTACAAAAGTTTCATACCACGAACACACCAAGAATTCGTGCCCACACCACCGTTTTCCATCTCACGGTTTTCCTCCTCTCTCCACACCGCCACCTTCGCCCGGTGCCATCTACCAGACGATTTGGTACAAATGCTTCGACTCCCACTGCTAAAAAAACTTTCGCTTATGGTGGTTTATCTGTCGGAGGCCTCACTGCACAGCATCATCCACTCCAGTTGCCCTGCCCTGGAGTGCTTGCTGATTGTTTTGGGAATAGAAATCAGTATCAGTTGTCTCCAAATAAAGTCGCCTCACCTTAAAAGCATTGGAATTTGTTTTAAAGGACAGCAGCTCATCATCGAAGATGCCCCTTCACTTGAAAGGTTGCTCCTTCATAATTGTTATACACCTTCACAAATAACTGTCGTCTCTGCGCCCAAACTGGAGACCTTGGGTGTAATTCGTGACCCGTTTAATAATCACAAGGAGTTGGTGTTTGGCTCCTCACTTTTTCAGGTACCATATATTATCATCTACACATTTGTAATCATATGCTGCCTTTTTCATTTGTGCGCATAAGTTTTATATCATCTTGGAGTACACTTTGGGTACTAATATTATGTTATATGCTCAATGAAGAGTTCGTCCATTGATAGCCTATCAATGCTGCTGGATTCTGTCAAGATCATATATATCAGAATGTATAGTTTTGATCTGGACATAATGATTGGCTTGCTGCGATGCTTTCGATCTCTGGAGAATTTATACCTAGAGGTGATGATTTCATGCACATTGAAAGCCCGTATATATTGTACTAGAATTAACTGTTCAGCTGTCGTTCTTTCGACATACTCTTTTTTCAGACCTTAACTGTTTTCAATCTTCATGTCTACTTAGGCAGAACCACATGGAGAAAAACATATAACCAATCGGTGGCGTAATAAGCACAAGGATTTTCTCAGTTCTCATGACATTCGTTTGAGGGCAATAACGATGGGACGATATGCATCCAAGCAGGCAAACAGAAGCTTTGTCACATTCTTCCTGTTGAATGCAAGGTTACTATTGTCCATGAGGCTTAATTTTTACAGCAAGAGATTTCTCACGGACGGACATGTTGAACAGCAAAAAAAGAAGTTGCAGGTGGACAAATGGGCTTCTAAACATGCTCGGCTTCTATTTATAACAACTTGTAGTCATCCTGGAATAAATGTTTTTGCACAAGATGTTGATTTTATGGATCAGACCGATCCATTTGTTTGTGACTGCAAAAAAGAGTGGTTGGCTTAGATGTTACTGTCATGTTCAATCTGGGTTTTGTCTAAAAATTTGATGAACAATTAATCCTTGGGCTTTTTGTACCATTTGTATGCTTGAGTTGCATGTTGTTGCCCTCGTACTCCCCTCCACCTGCCACTACACTGCTGCATCTTCCACGGCTGCTATTCGTTCCCGTACGAGGCCTTGCCGTCGTTCTCCGCCTTGGTTCGCTCGCTGTGCCCGCCGCCGTCTGGCGTTGTCAACATGGTCGACAACCAAGAGGAATCAGGAGATGACTGTAGTGGAGAGGCTGACAGTAGGGACCCACCAGGGTCATTGCATTTCGCAAGCAGGTGCCTCGTTATTACAAGCCAAAAAAATACTTCCTCCTAATTGTTTGACAACTAGGTCCCACGCCATTGTCAATGTAGTCAATAAACGAGAAAATTACACAACGAGCGGATAACACCAGGGACTCAGCAGCTCGCCCAGTTGTTTTTTAGTTTCAGAGACGGAGCTCAACTGCGCGCTGTGCGGGGGCTGTGGCCCGTCTAGCCCACGCTTACGCTTTTATTAAGCACATGACGAGCCCAGTTGATATATTTTTTCTTTCTGCAATTGGCTAGCCCAGTTCTTTTTTTGGAGAATACCAAAACCGAGGCCTACTTGCTTTTCTCAGCCCTGCTGGGCTGCAAATCTTTCAAGACGAGGAGGGATGTAAGTTGTAAGAAATGGGCTTCCCTAGAAAATGGGCTATAAGTTGTAAGAAATGGGTTGTAAATTTTTAAACCAAAGCCAACCAACAATTGCATTAAAATATCATTTTTTTAGGATTTCTCTACTCTCTACTCTTACTAGTATGTATGCACGTGCAATGCACGTTTTAACTTTATGGGGTGAGTTTTGGTAGGGAAAAACATAGACTTACTGATTGATTCAAAGCAAAAAATTCTTGATTTATAGATGCTGAAATAAATTTATTATAAAGAAAGTACGAATTAATATATGCAATCCCCACAATTTGTTAATAAAGAATCCTGCAAAAAATGTTAATAAAGAAAAGAATTAAAAATTAATTTAACTTTACTTTATGTTTCTCCCTCAAAACCATTTTTTAGGCTCAACTCGTTCCCAACCTCAAGCTACAACATGTCTGGCCCAAAGAGGAATCAGTTTGGGCCACATCTCTTGAGAAGTATCAGGCGGTTCATTCTAGAACATGATGGATGCAACAACCATGCACTGTTCACTGCGAATCCCACTATTTTCAGCCGTTGGATCTAGGACACAAATGGTTAGGATTGATTGCCCGCTCCTATTGAAAACTCGTACACTATATAGTAGTATAGATAGTATAGATAAAAACCAAAGCCAACTGGCAATTACATTAAAATATCATCTTTTCTCCCACAAGATAAACTACTCATACAAATGCATCTTCATGTTCCGTGCAACGAACGGGCATCTTGCTAGTTAAGATTCTAAATTTCATTCATTTTTTCTGCGGAGAATTGTTTTTTAAATTTTATTTTGATATAATTTTTTGAAAATTATTTTTAACGTGACTCGAAATTTCGTGATTAAAAGAGTTCGGACCCCACCGAAATATGCAAAATTCCGTTGAATTTTTTAGCAGTGCCCAGAATATATGGTCTGTAATGCTAATAAAAAGAATATGGGCTTCAAATATCCTTAAGAATTAGCAAATGGGCTGTAAATTATTGAAAATAATGCCTAATGGGTTGTATGTTGTTTTCCACAGATTTGGAGGCTGACTTCTGGGCCTACTAGGTTGACGATGACGCTGTCCTAAAAAAAATTTGACACGTACGCAAGGCTTTGTCAACTTAGTCAACACACAGCAGTGACTGTTGGATGTCCATCCAGCGGCCGCCGTGCTTCTTCAATCTCTGATCTTCCTGCTCCAGCCGCCCAAACCAGCGCCGGCGGGACTGCCTGCTCCCTCCTCCGTGGCTTGCTGTGCTGCCGCCAGGCCATCCCTCTAACCACCCAGACATCCTGTTATTTTCCGACGACGATAGGCTCACCCCGCAGCCGACCAGTCAGCGCTCGTACTCCCCTCAGCATGGGCATCCGCTGTGGTGGCTTCGCCGACTCCGGGTGGTTCTCTTCCTAGGCCTCGCCCTCGTCCACCGCGTTGGTGCTCTCGGCGCAGCGAGGTCAACATGGTCAACAAACAACAGCCATCGGAAGAGGCTGACAGTAGGGGCCCACACAGGGAAATGCCTCCATATTACGCGCAAAATAATGATTCCTCCACCTGGTAGCTGGGACCCACCTGAAGGGCCTCTGTATTTCGCGAAAAAAAACGTTCCCCCCGCTGTCAGCTCGGACCCACCGGAAATGCCTCCTTATTACGCACAAAAAAATGAATACTCCCCCTGCTAGCTGGGACTCACCTTGGTGGGAGGCTGACTTGTGGGCCTACTAAGTTGACGGGGACGAAGGGCTTTGTCAACTTAGTCAATATGAACGATTCTAGCTCCAGTGACCGTACGATGTCCATCCAACGGCCATAGTGCTTCTTCAACCTCTGGTCTTCATGCTCCAGCCGCCCAAAGCAGCGTCGGTCGTGCCGCATGCTCCTGCCTCCCGTGGGCAGCTGTGATGCCGCGGAGGCCTCACCGCCCCCTACTACTCCCACCTCTAGCCAGGCCATCCCTCTACTCACCCACACCCCATGTTATTCTGCAGCGACGGCAGCCTCACACCGCAGCCAAACCAGTGAACCCTCGTACTCCTCTTCGCGTGGGCATCCACTGCTGCGTCTTCCCCGGCTCCGCGTCATCCCCTTCCTAGGCCTTGCCGTCGTCCACCGCCGTGGTGCTCTTGGCGCGGCGTGGTCAATGTGGTCAACGACCGACTTCCATCGGAAGAGTACTGTACGTGGAGAGGCTGACAGCTAGGTCCACCAGCAGCCGCAAGGAAGTGCCTCCTTATTACGCCCAAAATAATTATTCCTCCAACAGCAGGGACCCACCGGATGGGCCACCGTATTTCGTGAAAAAAATGATTCGCCCCCTGACTGCTGGGACCCACCAGCTACATCTTCGCATGCAAGGAAGTGCGTCCGGGAAAAAAATGATTCGCCCCCCTGACTGATGGGACCCACCATCTACATCTTCGCACGCAAGTGCCTGACAGTCGGGACCCACATGGTCGAAGCGTATGTAGCGTTGTCATTCTGGTCGCGAACATGTACGTACATACTGATGGATGTAGAGGCGCGCACGTGTCTTAGTAGAGGCGTGCGCGTGCCGTAGTAGAGGCGCGCACGTAGCATGTACACGTACATACAGCGGCCAGGGTGCAAGAAAGAAAATACGGCCATGTACATACGGGCGGGGTCTCGAACGCCTACTCGCGCATACGTATGGCCAGGGCTCGTGTACATGGCTGGGTCGGAACGGAGAAACAGCGTCGTCGTCGTGTTCATGGGGAGCCAACTGGCTGGGTCGGAACGGAATGCGTCGTCGTATTCATCGAGAGGGCTTGGACAGAATAGGCGATGGAAACGAGGCCTGGCTTACCGCAGAACGGAGGAAACGGCCTTGTGTTCGATCGGCCACGTTCGAAATGGGATCCTGTTCATCGGGAGGGGTCTGGCGTACCGCAAAATGGAGGAAACGTACCTCCTACAGTCGAAACGGGGGTCCTGTTGATCGGGAGGGGTGTGGCATACCGCAAAATGGACGAAACAGACTTGTGTTCGAGTGCTATGGTCGAAATGGGGGTCCTGTTCATCGGGAGGGGTGTGGCGTACCGCAAAACGGGACTCCACGGGATACTATTCATCTCCACCGTCGACCTCCTCCAGCCTCCACGGGCTACTGTTCATCCACCATCGACCTCCTCCAGCCTCCACCTGCGACTATTCATCCACGGGCTCCTGTTCATCCAGCCTCCACCGCGCACTACTCCACCGGCTACTGTTCAACCACCCCTCTCCACGGGCTCCTGTTCAACCACCCCTCCACGGGCTACTGTTCATCCACCCCTCCATCATCTATTGTTCATCCATCCCTCCACAGGGTCGTCCTGTTCATCCAGCCCTCCACGGGGTCCTGTTCATCCAGCCCCAACCGGCTCGATCGATCGGGGTCCTATTCATCCAGAGGCAACGCCACGGGTCCTGTTCATCCACTCCCACCGCTCACTGTTCATCCAACCCCCCCTGCAACGCTCACTGTTCATCCAAACCCCCCTGCAACGCTCACTGTTCATCCAGAGGCAGCATCGATCGGCTTCAGTTAGCAGCAGTAGCGAAGGAATCGCTCGATCACTCGGGTTCAGTAACGCATAGCCTGCAGTGCAATCGCTCGGGTTCAGTTAGGCGCGCCTCGCTCGGGTTCAGTTAGAGCCCAACGCCTCGCACACACACGCGTACGTGTATGAGAGAAATGCGCATCGCTCGGCCCTCGACCACCCACCGTAACCCGGAACTCCCCGAAATTTTCCTCGCCCTCGCTTCTACCACGGTTTTTTCCGTCATGGATGGCCCAAAGAATGTCATGCAGCTACATCTCCGGCCCGCCCAGGACGAAAAGCCCATTTTCTGTCATGATTTTTTGTCATAGAAGTAGGATCCCACCACATCTATGATGATACCGGGTTTTGTCACAATTATCGTCATAGAAGTGTCATAAGTATGACAAAAAAATTTCGTTCGGCCCAAAATGTCACGGATGTGTCTTTTTTTGTAGTGATTGTGAGCAACACAAAAACCCTAGAAACTATCCTATATCAAAGTGTTATATATGACCAGAGGCTTATATCAACTAAAAACTATCAACTATGTCTAAATTTTTACTAATCAGTTAATCATATCAACTAAAAACTCTGTCATATCTCTCTCTAAATGTTGCATATCAACTAGCCTACTAAATCAACTAAATCAAAATGTTCTAAATCAACTAAATCATATCAACTAAATCAAAATGTTACATTTTAACTAGCCTACTAAATCAAAATGTAGCAGGGAGGAGGGGTTGTGGACGGAGGAGGGAGGAGGGAGAAGGAGAGGCGACTGGAGGAGGGATGAGGAAGGAGGACGGAGGAGGAAGGCGAAAGGCGGAGCGAGGAGGGGTCGGCCGACGGTGAACGAAGGAGTGGAGGGAACACGGATCTAGGAGGAGGGGGCGGGGAGGAGGGCGGCCGGCGAAGGATTACCGAGTCCAGGGAGGAGGAGGAGGAGGTGACGGCGGCACAGAGGGAGGAGGGGTAGGCAACGGCGGGCGCGGGGCAATTGAGGGGGAGATCTGTTGGGGAACGTGGTAATTTCAAAAAACTTCCAACGATCACGCAAGATCTATCTATGTGATGCATAGAAACGAGAGGGGAGAGTGTGTCCACGTACCCTCGTAGACCGAAAGCGAAAGTGTTATGACAACGCGGTTGATGTATTCGTACGTCTTCACGATCCAACCAATCTTAGCACCGAACGTACGGCACCTCCGCGATTAGCACACGTTCACCTCGGGGACGTCCCTTGTACTCCTGATCCAGTTGAGGTTGAGGGAGAGTTTCGTCAGCACGACGGCATGGTGACGGTGATGATGAAGTGACCGGCACAGGGCTTCGCCTAAGCACTAGACGATATGACCGAGGTGTGTAACTATGGAGGGGGGCACCACACACGGCTAAACAATTGTCAACTTGTGTTGTCCATGGGGTGCCCCCTCCCCCGTATATAAAGGAGGGGAGGAGGAGAGGGCCGGCCTAGGAGGAGGAGCGCCCAAGGGAGGAGGATTCCTACTCCTAGTAGTAGTAGGTTTCCTCCTTTCCTAGTCCTACTAGGAAAAGGGAGGAAAGAGGAGGAAGAGAGAAGGAAGGAGGGGGCTGGCCCCCCAATCCCTAAACCAATTCGGTTTGGGCCTAGGGGGGTGCACCCTACATCTTGCTTGCTGCCCTCTTTCTCCATTAGGGCCCAATAAGGCCCATATACTCCCCGGGGGGTTCCGGTAACCTCTTGGTACTCCGAGAAATATCTGATACACTTCGGAACTCTTCCAGTGTTCGAATATAACCTTCCAATATATCAATCTTCATGTCTTGACCATTTCAAGACTCCTCATCATGTCCGTGATCACATCCGGGACTCTGAACAATCTTCGGTCATCAAATCACGTAAACTCGTAATACAAATCATCATCGAACGTTAAGCGTGCGGACCCTACGGGTTCGAGAACTATGTATACATGACCGAGACACGTCTCCGGTCAATAACCAATAGCGGAACCTGGATGTTCATATTGGTTCCTACATATTATATGAAGATCTTTATCGGTCAAACCGCATAACAACATACGTTGTTCCCTTTATCATCGGTATGTTACTTGCCCGGGATTCGATCGTCGGTATCTCAATACCTAGTTCAATCTCGTTACCGTCAAGTCTCTTTACAAGTTCTGTAATACTTCATCCCGCAACTAACTCATTAGTTACAATGCTTGCAAGGCTTATAGTAATGAGTATTACCGAGAGGGCCCAGAGATACCTCTCTGAAACACGAAGTGACAAATCCTAATCTCGATCTATGCCAACCCAACAAACACCTTCGGAGACACCTGTAGAGCACCTTTATAATCACCCTTGTACGTTGTGATGTTTGGTAGCACACAAATTGTTCCCCCGGTATTCGGGAGTTGCATAATCTCATAGTCTGAGGAACTTGTATAAGTCATGAAGAAAGCAGTAGCAATGAAACTGACACGGTCATACTGCTAAGCTAACGGATGGGTCATGTCCATCACATGATTCTCCTAATGATGTGCTCCCGTTCATCAAACGACAACACATGTCTATGGTTAGGAAACATAACCATCTTTGATTAACGAGCTAGTCAAGTAGAGGCACACTAGGGACTATATGTTTTGTCTATGTATTCACACATGTACTAAGTTTCCGGTTAATACAATTCTAGCATGAATAATAAACATTTATCATGAATTAAGGAAATAAATAATAACTTTATTATTGCCTCTAGGGCGTATTTCCTTCAGTCTCCCACTTGCACTAGAGTCACTAATCTAGTTCACATCACCATGTGATTTAACACAAATTTTCACATCTATATGCGATTAACACCCATAGCTCACATCATCATGTGACCAACACCCAAAGGGTTTACTAGAGTCAATAATCTAGTTCACATCGCTATGTGATTAAACCCAAAGAGTACTAAGGTGTGATCATGTTTTGCTCGTGAGATACGTTTAGTCAACGGGTCTGTCACATTCAGAGCCGTATGTATTCTGCAAATATTCTATGTCTACAATGCTCTGCACGGAGCTACTCTAGCTAATTGCTCCCACATTCAATATGTATCCAGATTGAGACTTAGAGTCATCTGGATCGGTGTAAAAGCTTGCATCGACGTAACTCTTTACGACTATCTCTTTTATCACCTCCATAATCAAGAAATATGTCCTTAGTCCACACTAAGGATAATTTTGACCGTTGTCCAGTGATCTACTCTTAGATCACTATGTACCCCCTTGCCAAAACTCATGGCAAGGTACACAATAGGTCTGGTACACAGCACAGTATACTTTATAGAACCTATGACTATGGCATAGGGAATGACTTTCATTCTCTTTCTATTTTCTGCGGTGGTCGGGCTTTGAGTCTGACTCAACTTCACACCTTGTAACACATGCAAGAACCCGTTCTTTGACTGATCCATTTTGAACTTTTTCAAAACTTTATCAAGGTATGTGCTTTGTGAATGTCCCATTAAGCGTCTTGATCTATCTCAATAGATCTTGATGCCCAATATGTAAGCAGCTTCTCCAAGGTCTTTCATTGAAAAACTCTTATTCAAGTATCCCTTTATGCTATCCAGAAATTATATATTATTTCCAATCAACAATATGTCATCCACATATAATATTAGAAATGCTACAGAGCTCCTACTCACTTTCTTGTAAATACAGGCTTCACTACAAGTCTTTATAAAACTATATGCTTTGATCAACTCATCAAGGCGTATATTCCAACTCCGAGATG
The DNA here is from genome assembly GCF_002575655.3 of Aegilops tauschii subsp. strangulata. Classification (NCBI taxonomy): domain Eukaryota; kingdom Viridiplantae; phylum Streptophyta; class Magnoliopsida; order Poales; family Poaceae; genus Aegilops; species Aegilops tauschii. Next base: position 97,505,594 of record NC_053036.3, on the reverse strand, counting down.
CTTGCACCAGTCCATAGATGGATCGCTGGAGCTTGCACACCTTGTTAGTACCTTTAGGATCGACAAAACCTTCTGGTTGCATTATATACAACTCTTCTTTAAGGAATATCCATTTAAGGAATGTAGTTTTGACATCCATTTGCCAGATTTCATAAAATATGGCAACTGCTAACATGATTCGGACGGATTTAAGCATCGCTACAGTTGAGAAAATCTCATTATAATCAACACCTTAAACTTGTCGAAAACCTTTTGCGACAAGTCGAGCTTTGTAGATAGTAACACTACTATCAGTGTCCGTCTTCCTCTTGAAGATCCATTTATTTAATATGGCTTGCTGACTATCGGGCAAGTCCACCAAAGTCCACACTTTGCTCACATACATGGATCCCATCTCAAATTTCATGGCCTCAAGCCATTTCGCGGAATCTGGGCTCATCATCGCTTCCTCCTAATTCGTAGGTTCATCATGGTCTAGTAACATGACTTCCAGAATAGGATTATCATACCACTTTGGTGCGGATCTTACTCTGGAAAACCTACGAGGTTCTATAGTAACTTGATCTGAAGTTTCATGATCATCATCATTAGCTTCCACACTAATTGGTGTAGGAATCACTAGAACTGATTTCTGTGATGAACTACTTTCCAATTCGGGAGAAGGTACAATTACCTCATCAAGCTCTACTTTCCTCCCACTCACTTCTTTCGAGAGAAACTCCTTCTCTAGAAAGGATCCATTCTTAGCAATGAATATCTTGCCTTCAGATCTGTGATAGAAGGTGTACCCAACAGTTTCCTTTGGGTATCCGATGAACATGCAGTTCTCCGATTTGGGTTTGAGCTTATCAGGTTGAAGTTTTTTCACATAAGCATCGTAGCCCCAAACTTTAAGAAACAACTTTGGTTTCTTGCCAAACCATAGTTCTGTAAGGCGTCATCTCAACGGATTTCGATGTTGCCCTGTTTAACGTGAATGTAGCTGTCTCTAATGCATAACCCCAAAACGATAGTGGTAACCTGGTAAGAGACATCATAGATTGCACCATATCCAATAAAGTGCGGTTATGATGTTCGGACACACCATTACGCTATGGTGTTCCATGTGGCGTGAGCTGTTAAACTATTCCACGTTGTTTTAAATGAAGGCCAAACTCATAACTCAAATATTCTCCTCTACGATCAGATCGTACACACTTTATTTTCTTGTTACGATGATTCTCCACTTCACTTTGAAATTCCTTGAACTTTTGAAATGTTTCAGACTTGTGTTTCGTTAAGTAGATATACCCATATCTGCTCAAATCATCTGTGAAGGCCAGAAAACAACGATACCTGCCACAAGCATAAACACTCATTGGACTGCATTCGTCGGTATGTATTATTTCCAACAAGTCACTAGCTCGTTCCAGTGTTCCAGAGAACGGAGTTTTAGTCATCATGCCCATAAGTCACGGTTCGCAAGCATCAAATGATTCATAATCAAGTGATTCCAAAAATCCATCTTTATGGAGTTTCTTCATGTGCTTTACACCGACATGACCCAAACGGCAGTGCCGCAAATTTGTTGCACTATCATTATCAACTTTGCATCTTTTGGCATCAATATTATGAATATGTGTATCACTACGATCAAGATTCAATAAACCATCAACATTGGTTGTATGACCATAGAAGGTTTTATTCATGTAAATAGAATAACAATTTATTCTCTGTCTTAGATGAATAATCGTATCGCAATAAACATGATCTAATCATATTTATGCTCGACACAAACACCAAATAACATTTATTTAGGTTCAACACTAATCTCGAAAGTATAGGGAGTGTGCGATGATGATCATATCAATCTTGGAACCACTTCCAACACACATCGTCACTTCACCCTCAACTAGTCTCTGTTTATTCTGTAACTCCTATTTCGAGTTACTAATCTTAGCAACCGAACAAGTATCAAATACCCAGGGGCTACTATAAACACTAGTAAGGTACACATCAATAACATGTATATCAAATATACCCTTGTTCACTTTTCCATCCTTCTTATCCACCAAATATTCCGGGCATTTCTACTTCAAGTGACCATTTCCTTTGCAGTAGAAGCACTCAGTTTCAGGCTTTGGTCCAGCTTTGGGCTTCTTCACGGGAGTGACAACTTGCTTGCCATTCTACTTGAAGTTCCCTTTCTTTCCCTTTGGCCTTTTCTTGAATCTAGTGGTCTTGTCAATCATCAACATTTGATGTTCTTTCTTGATTTCTACCTTCGTCGATTTCAGCATCACGAAGAGCTCGGGAATCGTTTTCGTCATCCCTTGCATACTATAGTTCATCATGAATTCCGATAACTTGGTGATGGTGACCAAAGAACTCTGTCAATCACTATCTTATGTGGAAGATTAACTCCCACTTGATTCAAGCGATTGTAGTACCCATACAATCTGAGCACATGCTCACTGCTTGAGCTATTCTCCTCCATCTTTTAGCTATAGAACTTGTTGGATACTTCATATCTCTCAACTCGGGTATTTGCTTGAAATATTAACTTCAACTCCTAGAACATCTCATATGTCCATGACGTTCAAAACTTCTTTGAAGTCCCGATTCTAAACTGTAAAGCATGGTGCACTAAACTATCAAGCAGTCATCATATTAAGCTAGCCAAATGTTCATAACGTCTGCATCTACTCCTGCAATAGTTGTGTCACCTAGCGGTGCATCAAGGACATAATTCTTCTGTGCAGCAATGAGGATAAACCTTAGATCACGGCCTCAGTCCGCATCATTGCTACTGTCATCTTTCAACTTAGTTTTCTCTAGGAACATATAAAAACATAGGGAAGCTATAATGCGAGCTATTGATCTACAACGTAATTTGCAAAATACTATCAGGACTAAGTTCATGATAAATTAAAGTTCAATTAATCATATTACTTAAGAACTCCCACTTAGATAGACATCCCTCTAATCATCTAAGTGATCACGTGATCCAAATCAACTAAACCATGTCCGATCATCACGTGAGATGGAGTAGTTTTCAATGGTGAACATCACTATGTTTATCATATCTACTATATGATTCATGATCGACCTTTTAGTCTCAGTGTTCCGAGGCCATATCTGCATATGCTAGGCTCGTCAAGTTTAACCCGAGTATTATGCGTGTGCAAAACTGGCATGCACCCGTTGTATGTGAACGTAGAGCTTATCACACCCGATCATCATGTGGTGTCTCTGAACGACGAACTGTAGCAATGGTGCATACTCAGGGAGAACACATGTACCTTGAAATTTAGTAAGGGATCATCTTATAATGCTACCGCCGTACTAAGCAAAATAAGATGCATAAAGGATAAACGTCGCATGCAATCAAAATATGTGACATGATATGGCCATCATCATCTTGTGCTCATGATCTCCATCACCGAAGCATCGTCATGATCTCCAACGTCACCGGTGCGACACCTTGATCTCCATCGTAGCATCATTGTCGTCTCGCCACCTATCATTACTACAACTATCCCTACCGCTTAGTGATAAAGTAAAACAATTACATGGCGATTGCATTGCATACAATAAAGCGACAACCATATGGCTCCTGCCAGTTGCCGATAACTTTGTTACAAAACATGATCATCTCATACAAGAATTTATATCACATCATGCTTGACCATATCACATCACAGCAAGCCCTGCAAAAACAAGTTAGACATCCTCTACTTTGTTGTTGCTAGTTTTACGTGGCTGCCACGGGCTTCTAGCAAGAACCGTTCTTACCTACGCATCAAAACCACAACGATTTTTCATCAAGTGTGTTGTTTTAACCTTCAACAAGGACAGGGCGTAGCCACACTCGGTTCAACTAAAGTTTGAGAAACAGACACTCGCCAGCCACCTATGGGCAAAGCACGTTGGTAGAACCAGTCTCGCGTAAGCGTACGCATAATGTCGGTCTGAGCCGCTGCTAGCTCTTGAGCACTGTGTTGGTTTTCCCTTGAAGAGGAAAGGGTGATGCAGCAAAGTAGCATAAGTATTTCCCTCATTTTTTGAGAACCAAGGTACCAATCCAGTAGGAGGCTCCACACGAGTCCCTCGTACCTACACAAACAAACAAGAACCTCGCAACCAACGCGATAAAGGGGTTGTCAATCCCTTGACGGCCACTTGCGAAAGTGAGATCGTATAGAGATAAAAACATAAGATAAATATTTTTGGTATTTTAATGATATAGATTGAAAAGTAAAGATTGCAAAATAAAGTAGATTGGAAACTTCTATGATGGAAGATATACCCGGGGGCCATAGGTTTCACTAGTGGCTTCTCTCAAGATAGCTTAAGTATTACGGTGGGTGAACAAATTACTATCGAGAAATTGATAGAAAAGCGCATAGTTATGAGAATATCTAGGCATGATCATGTATATAGGCATCATGTCCGCGACAAGTAGACCGACTCCTGCCTGCATCTACTACTATTAATCCACACATCGACCGCTATCTAGCATGCATCTAGAGTATTAAGTTCATAAGAACAGAGTAACGCATTGAGCAAGATGACATGATGTAGAGGGATAAACTCAAGTAATATGATATAAACCCCATCTTTTTATCCTCGATGGAAACAATACAATACGTGCCTTGCTGCCCCTGCTGTCACTGGGAAAGGACATCGCAAGATTGAACCCAAAGCTAAGCACTTCTCCCATTGCAAGAAAGATCAATCTAGTAGGCCAAACCAGACTGATAATTCGAAGAGACTTGCAAAGATAACCAATCATACATAAAGGAATTCAGAGGAGATTCAAATATTTCTCATAGAAAAACTTGATCATAAACCCACAATTCATCGGATCTCGACAAACACACCACAAAAAGAGTTACATCGAATAGATCTCCAAGAAGATCGAGGAGAACTTTGTATTGAGATTCAAAGAGAGAGAAGAAGCCATGTAGCTAATAACTATGGACCCAAAGGTCTGTGGTAAACTACTCACAACTCATCATAGAGGCCTTGGCGATGATGTAGAAGCCCTCCATGATCGATTCCCCCTCTGGCGGAGCGCCAGAAAAGGCTCCAAGATGGGATCTCACGGGTACAGAAGGTTGCGGTGGTGGAAATAGGGTTTCGTGGTCCTCCTGGATGTTTTCAAGGTATCAAGGTATATATAGGCGAAGGAGGTCGGTCAGGGGAGCCACGAGGGGCCCACGAGGGTGGGGGCGCGCCCACCCCCCCTAGGGCGCGCCCTGGACCCTCGTGGCCGCCTCGGCTGCTTCTTGACATCCACTCCAAGTCTCCTGGATTGCGTTTGTTCCAAAAAGATTGCTCCCAAAGGTTTCATTCCGTTTGGACTCCGTTTGATATTCCTTTTCTTCAAAACACTGAAATAGGCAAAAAAATAGCAATTTGGGCTGGGCCTCCGGTTAGTAGGTTAGTCCCAAAAATGATATAAAAGTGTAGAGTAAAGCCCATAAACATCCAAAATGGGTAATATAATAGCATGGAACAATCAAAACTTATAGATACGTTGGAGACGTATCAAGCATCCCCAAGCTTAATTCCTGCTCGTCCTCGAGTAGGTAAATGATAAAAACAGAATTTTTGATGTGGAATGCTACCTAGCATATTTCTCAATGTAATTTTCTTTATTGTGGCATGAATGTTCAGATCCAAATGTTTCAAGATCAAAGTTCATATTGACATAAAAATAGTAATACTTCAAGCATACTATCAAGTAATCATGTCTTCCAAAATAACATGGCCAAAGAAAGTTTATCCATACAAAATCATATAGTTAGGCTATATTTCATTTTCGTCACACAAAATACTCCCATCATGCACAACCCCGGTTACAGCCAAGCAATTGGTTCATACTTTTTAACGCGCTTCAGCTTTTTTAACTCTCACGCAATACATGAGCGCAAGCCATGGATATAGCACTATGGGTGGAATAGAATATGATGATGGAGGTTGTGTGGAGAAGACAAAAAAGGAGAAAGTCTCACATCGACGAGGCAAATCAACGGGCTATGGAGATTCCCATCAATTCATGTCAACATGAGGAGTAGGGATTGCCATGCAACGGATGCACTAGAGCTATAAATGTATGAAAGCTCAACAAAAGAAACTAAGTGGGTGTGCATCCAACTTGCTTGCTCACGAAGACCTCGGGCATTTTGAGGAAGCCCATCGTTGGAATATACAAGCCAAGTTCTATAATGAAAAATTCCCACTAGTATATGAAAGTGACAACATAGGAGACTCTCTATATGAAGAACATGGTGCTACTTTGAAGCACAAGTGTGGAAAAATATAGTAACATTGTCCCCTTTTTTGGGGCCTTTCTTTTTTTGGCCTTTCTTTTTTTAGCCTTTTTTTAAGGGACAATACTCTAATAATGTTCACACTTCTATTTACTTACCACTCATCGATTACAACTTGATACTAGAACAAAATATGACTCTATATCAATGCCTCCGGCGGTGTACCAGGATATGCAATGAATCAAGAGCGACATGTATGAAAAATTATGAAGGTGGCTTTGCCACAAATACTGTTGGGGAACGTAGCATAATTTTCAAATTTTCTACGCATCACCAAGATCAATCTATGGAGTCATCTAGCAATGAGGGAGGAGTGGATCTACATACCCTTGTAGATCGCGCGCGGAAGCGTTCAAGAGAACGGGGTTGATGGAGTCGTACTCGTCGTGATCCAAATCACCGATGATCCTAGCGTCGAACGGACGGCACCTCAGCGTTCAACACACGTACGGAGCAGCGATGTCTCCTCCTTGTTGATCCAGCAAGGGGGGAGGAGAGGTTGATGGAGAACCAGCAGCACGACGGCGTGATGGTGGAAGTAGCGGGATTCCAACAGGGCTTCGCCAAGCGCTGCTGGAGGAGGGAGATGTGTCACGGGAGGGAGAGGGAGGCGCCAAGGCTTAGGGTATTGCTGCCCTCCCCTTCCCCACATATATATAGGGGCAAGGAAGAGGGGGGGCGCAGCCTTGGCCCTTCCTCCAAGGAAGGGTGCGGCCAGGGAGGAGTCCATCCTCCCCAAGGCACCTAGGAGGTGCCTTCCCCCTTTAGGACTCTCCCTTTCCCTTATCTCTTGGCGCATGGGCCTCTTGGGGCTGGTGCCCTTGGCCCATATAGGCCAAGGTGCACACCCCTACAGCCCATGTGGCCCCCTGGGGCAGGTGGACCCCCTTGGTGGACCCCCGGACCCCTTTCGGCACTGCCAGTACAATACCGATAATGCGCGAAACCTTTCCGGCGACCAAAACAAGACTTCCCATATATAAATCTTTACCTCCGGACCATTTCGGAACTCCTCGTGACATCCGGGATCTCATCCGGGACTCCGAACAACTTTCGGGTTACCGCATACTAATATCTCTACAACCCTAGCGTCACCGAACCTTAAGTGTGTAGACCCTACGGGTTCGGGAGACACGCAGACATGACCGAGATGACTCTCCGGTCAATAACCAATAGCGGGATCTGGATACCCATGTTGGCTCCCACATGCTTCTCGATGATCTCATCGGATGAACCACGATGTCGAGGATTCAATCAATCCCGTATTCAATTCCCTTTGTCTATCAGTATGTTACTTGCCCGAGATTCGATCGTCGGTATCCCAATACCTCGTTCAATCTCGTTACTGGCAAGTCTCTTTACTCGTTCCGTAACGCATGATCCCGTGGCTAACTCCTTAGTCACATTGAGCTCATTATGATGATGCATTACCGAGTGGGCCCAGAGAAACCTCTCCGTCATACGGAGTGACAAATCCCAGTCTCGATTCGTGCCAACCCAACAGACACTTTCGGAGATACCTGTAGTGCACCTTTATAGCCACCCAGTTACGTTGTGACGTTTGGTACACCCAAAGCATTCCTACCGTATCCGGGAGTTGCACAATCTCATGGTCTAAGGAAATGATACTTGACATTAGAAAAGCTCTTAGCAAACGATTTACACGATCTTGTGCTATGCTTAGGATTGGGTCTTGTCCATCACAGCATTCTCCTAATGATGTGATCCTGTTATCAATGACATCCAATGCCCATGGTCAGGAAACCATAACCATCCATTGATCAACGAGCTAGTCAACTAGAGGCTTACTGGGGACATGTTGTGGTCTATGTATTCACACATGTATAACGGTTTCCAGTCAATACAATTATAGCATGAACAATAGACAATTATCCTGAACAAGGAAATACAATAATAACCATTTGATTATTGCCTCTAGGGCATATTTCCAACAGTCTCCCACTTGCACTAGAGTCAATAATCTAGTTCACATCACTATGTGATTGTAATGAATCCAACACCCATGGGGTTTGTTCATATCTCGCTTGTGAGAGAGCTTTTTAGTCAACGGGTCTGAACCTTTCAGATCCGTGTGTGCTTTACAAATCTCTATGTCATCTTGTAGATGCAGCTTCCACGCGCTACTTGGAGCTATTCCAAATAACTGCTCTACTATACGAATCCAGTTTACTACTCAGAGTCATCCGGATTAGTGTCAAAGTTTGCATTGACGTAACCCTTTACGACGAACTCTTTTACCACCTCCATAATTGAGAAAATTCCTTAGTCCACTAGTTACTAAGGATAAGTTCGACCGCTGTCATGTGATCCATTCCTGGATCACTCTTGTACCCCTTGACTAATTCATGGCAAGGCACACTTCAGGTGCGGTACACAGCATAGCATATTGTAGAGCCTGCGTCTAAAGCATAGGGGACGATCTTCGTCCTTGCTCTCTCTTCTGCCGTGGTCAGGTCTTGAGTCTTACTCAATACTCACACCTTGTAACACAGCCAAGAACTTCTTCTTTGCTGATCTATTTTGAACTCCTTCAAAATCTTGTCACGGTATGTATTCATTTGAAAGTACTATTAAGCGTTTTGATCTATCCTTATAGATCTTGATGCTCAATGTTCAAGTAGCTTAATCCAGGTTTTCCATTGAAAAACACTTTTCAAATAACCCTGTATGCTTTCCAGAAATTATACATCATTTCTGATCAACAATATTGTTGAGGATATAGACCTGGGGGTCACCCGCCAGGAGGGCCGGGTTACTCCAAGGATCATTACCAGAAGCCCGGAGCTAAGTTTCAGGATAATGGGCCAGAGATGGGCTGAGACCCGGATATGGCTTAAAGCCCGTAGTTACAATCATTGTTATAGTATACTTGTAGTGTAAGGCAAGTATTGTTTTAGAGTCCGAGCCGGACACTCTTGTGAGCCGGCCGGGACTCTAAGGGCTGCTGGGCGTCAGCCTCCCTATATAAAGGGACGACCCGGCAGCGGTTTGGGGGCGACAACAATCTCTCCGAGAGCCGGGATAGCTGTTTAGCTCCCTGGCGATCATAACCCTAATCAATAACACCTCGAACTGGACGTAGGCTTTTACCTTCACCGTAAGGGGCCGAACCAGTATAAACCCTCGTGTTCCCTGTCCCGCATAACCCCTTCAAGCTTCCTAGTTGCGATGGCTCCACGACTAAGTCCTAGCCCAAGGACATCTGCCGTGACAATTCCACGACAGTTGGCGCCCACCGTGGGGCAAGCGCACGGTGGATTTGAGTTCTTGAAGGGCAGCTTCGAAGGGCTCAAGGGATACGTTGTGGGCCGGATGACCAAGAGTCGTCGCGGCAGGCTCTACATCGATGACGCGGACTGGGGCCCCGACGCCGGCTCAGTGGAGTACGGGTACCGGGTCCCCTTTGGCGGAATTCATGTCTTCATTGGCAAGGTTGGTGAGCCGGGCCCCGAGCCGGGTCTCTGCGCCGATCTCATCGAAACGGCTCAGCGCGCACGATCCGCCCGGGCCCGGCCTGCCTTAAAACGCGCTTTTGTGGGATGCATCCATGGAAGGCCTCCGATCCATCTGGGTCTGGGGATGAGGCGGCCGCCGGCTCTGACGGCGAGTCGGCCGCTGATGAGTCAAACTCGTTGTACCAACTTCAAGATGGCAGGCTCATGAGTTATTCCGATGGCAACAGTATTCCGGACCTTTTTGAGCCGCCAAGTCAAGTCGGAGTTTTTATGGCTGGTGCGCAGCCTGTTCAGAACCCCGCTACCGGATCAGAAAATCCGGAGCCTTCCCCGGCTCAGGTACTGATGGATCTCACAGATAAGATGACGGCCCTGTTAACTGCCACGGTTGACCCGGCAGATCAAGCCCAGCATGACGCGGAGGTGGCATAGTTAAAATTGGATCTGATGAAAGCAAAAGAGGATCTTGCAGCAGAAGGGATCAGGCTGGCGGCGGAGCGGGCGACTCTCGACGCCCGGACTCAGTTGATTCAGGCGCAGTCCTTCCAACTCACGATGGATCAGAACGCGGCCAACGAGGTCATGAGAAGGAGGCATCAGAAGGCCCAGTCTCGACTCCTGCCAGTTTACGATCCGCGCAATCTATTCAACACGCCGGGTGCGGGATCTAGTAACCCACCAGGGGTCATTGCGCCCGGGTCGGGACCCCTTATTCAGCCACTAGTAATGGGGCCTCCCCAGGCGCCCCCTGCCCCGCCTCAGTATGTGCCAATACCCCCGGGTCATTACGATAACCCGCTGGAGAACCTGGTAGCTGCGGCAGCACGACTGGCGGCTCTTCCCGTTGACGGCAATTCTCCGGCAGCCGTGGAAACCCGCCGGGTCAGGGAACTCCTGCAGACGGCCCTAGCGCAGCAAGAGGCGTACTCCTACAGCCGGGACAGGATCCACTCAACTCCTCGCCCAGGCCAGAGCCCGAGCTACAGCCGGCACATGGTCTCGGCGACCGGCTCAATTAATGTCCGGCGCCATGGCCCGGCTCATGTTGGAACCTTCTACGCCGCAGACCAAGCACGGCAAGAGGCGGAGCAGGTGCCGCAATTGACGGCTTATCAGACCCCCCCGGCTTATCCAACGGCGTCCGTTGATGTGGGTATTTCTACCAGGACCGGGGGTGTCCCTTGTTTGGTGCCGGCCATCCGTAATGAACGTTTACCTAAGGATTTCAAGGGCCCTAGGAAGGTGCCTAACTATACAGCTGACTTACAGCCTGCGGCCTGGATTGAGAGTTATGAGATGGCTATGGAACTGCTAGAAATCAGCGAGGCGGCCATGGCCAAATATTTCACCATGATGTTAGATGGAACTGCCCGCACGTGGTTAAAAGGGCTGCCACCGAACTCCATTGGGTCTTGGACTGAGCTGAAGGCCCGGTTCATTCAAAACTTCAAGGATACTTGTAGGCAGTCTATGTCAATTGTGGATTTGACTAACTGTAAGTAGCAGGAGGGTGAGTCCACGACCCATTGGGTTCGCCGGGTCAAGGAGATCATACATTCATCAGATAAGATGGACGCCGGCTCTGCAGTCTTGATGTTAGAACAGAACTGTCGTTTTGTGCCCCTAAAGATGAAGCTTGGGCGGCTTAAACGTGACTGCACGGATATGGGTACACTAATGGCGGCTCTTGTCAAATATGCTGATTCCGATGGTACCAAGGATCCCCCTTCAGATGATGAAAGGACAGGGAAGGGAAGGAAGAACGGCAATGGCAAGGGCCCTCAGTTTAACCCGGGGAATCAAGGAGGAGGCAAGCGCAAGGCCGATGGCAGCCTGGAGTTCGTAGCCAACACCCAAGGCAACAACCAGCGACGCAAGGGGAGGCCCCCTCCCCGAGGCGGCGGGTCAGGACCTTCTCTGGAGCAGTTGTTGAATGAACCTTGTCTGAGACACGGCTCTAGAGAGAAGCCAGCGACTCATCTGTGGAAGGATTGTGCTATCATGAAGGCCTTTAAAAACTACAATGGCCCGGGCGGCGGCCCAGGCGCAGGCGGCTCCGGCGCTGGCGGCTTTCATGGCCCGGGTGGCGGGTCAAATTCCGGTCCTCAGAACGGTCAAGGGGGCTTCAATCAATAGTCTGGTCAGGGTCATCAACAGCAACAGGGGGGCTATCAGACCAACCCGAAGCAACTTAGCGGTGGACAGTATCACGTGTTCACCACTAGTTTGTGCAAACGAGACGAGAAGCTTCACAAGAGGGCTGTTAATGCTGTTGAGCCGGCGGCTCCACGCTACTTACGGTGGTCGGAGCAGCCCATAGTGTGGAGTAGGGAGGATCACCCTCCCCGGGTGGATAACCCGGGCCACCTGGCCTTAGTAGTGGCTCCTCAGGTGGGAGGCTATAAGTTCACAAAGGTACTCATGGATGGAGGCAGCAGCATCAACATCCTCTATTATGAGACCTTCCGTCGTATGGGGCTAGTTGATAAGAACCTCAGCCAGTCAAATACTATCTTCCATGGTGTGGTACCCGGTAAGTCGGCTTATCCAGTCGGCAAGATCGAATTGGAAGTGGCTTTTGGTGATGAAAACAACTACAGGGTGGAGAAGTTGACCTTTGAGGTGGTCAAGATAAGAAGTCCATACCATGCTATATTCGGACGGCCGGCTTACGCCAAGTTCATGGCACGGCCGTGTTATGTGTACTTACAGCTCAAGATGCCGGGTCACAATGGGACCATTACAGTTCACGGCAGCCGGAAAGTGGCTCTGGAGTGTGAGGAAGGTGACGCGGCTTATGCAGAGTCTGTTTGTGCCACAGAAGAGTTGAAATTTTATAAAGACAATGTTGACCCAACAGATATGACCTCTCTGAAAAAGCCAACCACGGAGAATGAACCAGCAATGAAGTTTAAATCAGCCGATGAGACTAAACTTGTTGATTTTGTTCCAGGTGACTCATCTCAGCAGTTCAGCATCAGTGCAAATCTGGACCCGAAATAGGAAGGCGCGCTCATCGAGTTCATCCGTGAGAATAGGGACATCTTTGCATGGAAACCTTCTGACATGCCAGGTGTACCTAGAGAACTCGCTGAGCACACTCTCAATGTGGATCCAAAATTTAAGCCGGTCAGACAGTTCCTTCGACGGTTTAACGAAGAGAGGCGGAAGGCTATTGGTGAAGAAGTGGCCCGGCTTTTGGCGGCCGGGTTCATTGTTGAGGTTTTTCACCCAGAGTGGTTGGCTAACCCGGTGCTCGTACTTAAAAAGAACGGCACCTGGCAGATGTGTGTGGACTACACGGACTTGAACAAGGCGTGTCCGGCTGATCCTTTTGCTCTCCCCCGTATCGATCAAATCATTGACGCCACGGCAGGTTGTGCACGCTTAAGTTTCTTGGATGCTTATTCCGGGTATCATCAGATTAAGATGGCAGTTAAGGACCAGGAGAAGACGGCGTTCATCACTCCCTTTGGAGCCTTCTGCTATGTGTCTATGCCCTTTGGACTCAAGTGTGCACAGGCGACTTACCAGCGTTGTGTGCAGAATTGCCTTCATAAGCAGATCGGGCGCAATGTTCACGCTTACGTGGACGACATTGTGGTTAAATCCATCAAGGAGGAAACCCTGATAGATGACTTAAGGGAAACCTTCGACAATCTCCGGGTCTATAAGATGATGCTTAACCCAGCCAAATGTGTTTTTGGTGTTCCTGCAGGCAAACTATTGGGCTTCTTGGTTTCTGACAGGGGCATTGAGGCTAACCCAGAGAAGATCAAAGCTATCACTTCTCTAGCTAAGCCGGCATGTATAAATGACGTTCAGCGTTTGGCGGGTCGCATCGCTGCGTTAAGCCGGTTTATAAGCCGTTTGGGTGAGAAGGCTATGCCCTTATATCAATTGATGAAGAAAACTGATAACTTTGTCTGGAATGATGCAGCTAATACCGCCTTCGAGGATTTGAAAAAGCAACTAGCAGAGCCCCCCGTCCTTGCTGCTCTGGTTGATAAGGAGCCCTTGCTACTGTATGTAGCGGCAAACGCACGAGCCGTCAGCGTGGCTATTGTGGTGGAGCGCAAGGAGGTGGGTAAGGAGCATCCGGTTCAGCGGCCGGTTTATTATGTCAGTGAGGTGCTCATTGAGTCCAAGCAGCGGTATCCGCATTGGCAGAAGCTCGTATATGGGGTGTTTATGGCGAGCCGGAAGCTTAAGCATTACTTTCAAGGTCACCCCATCACTGTGGTCAGTTCCGCCCCTCTCGGTGATATTATCCAGAATAGAGAGGCTACAGGGAGAATTGCTAAGTGGGCTATAGAACTTGGACCTCATGGCCTCAAATATGTGCCACGCACTGCTGTTAAGTCTCAGGCCTTGATAGATTTCATCAATGATTGGACAGAGTCACAAGTACCCGAGCAAAAGCCGGATAACACTTATTGGACTATTCACTTTGATGGGTCCAGGCAGCTAGAGGGCTCGGGGGCTGGTGTGGTCTTGGCTTCCCCTAAAGGTGACAAGTTCCATTATGTGCTACGGTTGATGTTTCCTTGCACTAATAATGCGGCTGAGTACGAGGCTTTGCTCCACGGTCTTCGGGTGGCTAAGGAGATGAGCTTAAGCCGGCTGAGGTGTTTTGGTGACTCAGACTTGGTGGCTCAACAAGTATCAGGCACCTGGGATTCTAAGGATCCTCTAATGGCGGCTTATCGCCGCGAGGTTGATGCCATTGCCGGGCACTTTCAGGGATATCAAGTGGAGCACATTGACCGCAGGAAGAATGAGGCGGCTGATGCTTTAAGCCGGCTCGGCTCTCAGCGAAAGCCGGTGCCGCCTAACACTTTCCTGGATGTCCTATATAACCCTTCGGTTAAGTTGCCTACAGAGGAGGTCTTGGCTATCCCTGACCCGGAGGCACGACTGGTGGCGGCTCTTCATATCATACCAGACTGGACAATGCCATATCTGGCTTATATAACCCGGGGAGAGTTGCCTGAGGATGAAATTCTGGCCAGGCAAATAACCCGGCGGGCTAAGTCAATGATTGTTATCGATGGCGAGTTGCATCATCACAGTGTTTCAGGGGCATTCCAGCGTTGTATCTCCCCTGAGGAAGGTCAAGAGATCTTGCGCGAGATCCATGAAGGGGATTGTGGCCATCATGCCGGTTCAAAGTCTCTTGTGGCCAAGGCTTTCCGTCATGGTTTTTATTGGCTGACGGCTCACGCTGATGCAGAGGACTTGGTCAGTAAATGTGATGGCTGCCAAAGGATCTCCCGACGGGCTCATGTGCCGGCTCAGGAATTGAGGATGATCCCGATCACTTGGCCCTTTGCGGTCTGGGGGCTTGATATGGTCGGGCCTTTTAAACGGTCCAAGGATAAGAAGACCCACCTCTTGGTGGCAGTGGACAAATTCACGAAGTGGGTGGAAGCTGAGCCAGTTAGCAAGTGTGATGCAGCCACGGCGGTTCAATTTATGAAAAAGGTGATCTTCCGCTTCGGCTTTCCACACAGCATCATAACAGACAATGGCACTAATCTGTCCAAAGGCGCTATGGAGGAGTTTTGTCAAAGAGAGCATATCCGGCTTGATGTCTCTTCAGTGGCACACCCCCAATCCAATGGTCAAGCTGAGAGAGCTAACCAGGAGATTCTGAAGGGCATTAAACCCCGGCTCTTGGTCCCTTTGCAACGGACGCCAGGTTGTTGGGTGGAGGAGTTGCCCTCCGTTTTATGGAGCATCAACACTACTCCTAACAGGTCTACAGGCTTCACGCCTTTCTTCATGGTTTATGGAGCAGAAGCAGTTCTCCCCAGCGACATCCGTCATGATTCACCTCGTGTGGCGGCTTATGTTGAGACGGATAATGAACAGGCGCGCCAAGATGCTCTGGACTTGCTGGACGAACAGCGTGATGTGGCAGCCGCCCGTTCAGCGATTTACCAACAAGACCTGCGCCGTTATCATAGCCGCCGGGTCAAATCCCGAGTCTTCCAGGAGGGCGACCTGGTGCTCCGGCTCATCCAGGATCAAACAGATGCACACAAGTTATCCCCACCTTGGGAAGGGCCTTTTGTGGTCAGTAAGAACTTGCACAACGGGTCATATTACCTCACTAATATCCGGGAGCAGAAGGACTCGCGTAAATCTGAGGAGGAGACCCGTCGGCCGTGGAACATAGCTCAGCTTCGGCCTTACTACACTTGAGCTTCCGACTCTTGTGATGTACATATTTATCTCAGCCATGTATATATTATGATAAAGCAATAAAGCAGGACCTCTGTCCTTTGCTCTCTTCCAAAAATGTGTGTTGTTACATGCTGACTTACAGAAGATCCGGCTTATGATCATCTTCGAATCTAGCTGTAAGCAGTAAAGTCGCTTGGGGGCTTCCTGTTCACACATGGGTCGTATTCGAACCAAAGAGAACATAGCTGTCGATACCCATTTGATTGGCAAAGTGCCGAGCTCATTGGGAAGTTGCCTCTGGTCATATTTGAATCATAGTGTAACCCCTCTGAGAACCGACGTGGATCGTATTCGAATCAGCGTCGTTAAACAAATTTTCAGAATCACTTGGGGGCTTCCTGTTCAAACATGGGTCGTATTCGAACCAAAGAGAACATAGCTGTCGATACCCTCTTGATTGGCATCGCCAAACCCACTGGGGGCTATATGATCGTATCCGAATCTTAGCTTAACCCCTTTGGACCGAGTTTCTGGTCGTATTTGAACCGGAAGCCCTTAAGTTTTTATATTTTACCACAACTTGCCTTGATCATGTCAAAGTATGTACTGCCGGGTTTCACTTGCTGGCTTAATTTTGGTTTATCTTGTTAGTTGAGCATCATGGATGTCATCAAGACAAATAAATTCGAGTTAAGGTACCAACCGTGCTACCCGGGTTATTTAACCCGGAAGCATGCTTACAGGCTGTTAAGTGTGTCATCACAGCTATGTTCGAGTATAGTTAAGGACCAATCTTTTTTTGGTTCGTATCCCGGGTTATCCATCTCAAACACCTGATTCTCAGGGCGGTAAGCCGCCTTGCGACTTGTAATTTGCCTTTCTATGCAGATATTTGAAGGCACTTTTTAAGGTTGAGAAGGACAAAGGGATAATTACAACCCGGAGGAGCATCAAAAGAATGACTTCAAAGGATTTCAGCATTCATTACGTGCACGATGGCACGGCAGAGATAAATTGTTGCACCTACTCTATTACAAAAGTCTTTCACAGTTTCAAGGATGGGGCGTTGTTTGGTGAGCCGCTAGCCGGTTTATGACGCCTGCTGAGTTGAAGTCCCCGGCTCATCTTCTGCTTCGGCTGATCCCAAGGCTTCGAAGGTCGACGACTTCCAGTTGATGCCGCTGAGAGCTTCAAACTGAGCTTCTTCGTCAATTAACCCGGCCGGGTTAATCTCCGGGGCGAAGGTGTGCTGGCGAGCCGGGGGAATCAGATTGATAGCTTCATAGCGAGGGGTTGGAATCCTCTGATTCTCCGCGTTGTATCCCGGCTGATACTTGGTTAAATCGGTGTCGTTCCCGATGATGGTGGCCACCGGGCGCACAGCCTTCACACAAGCCGCGAAGTCCTTCTGGTCGAACGCTGAGCCGTCTTCCTTCAGGCTGGGGTAACCCAGGGCGATATCTGCCGGGTCTAGCTCTGGCAAGAAGGCTTTGGCCCGGCTCAGTGCGGCGATTGCTCCGGATCTCGCGGATGCTCGTCGTAGCTCCTGGATCCGCTGCGGCAGAACTGCGAGCCGGCACAGGACTTCGGCCAGATGAGTCGGCACTTCGTTTGACAGGGCCACCACAGCTAAGGCCCGCTGTGACCCGGTGTAGAGCTGTTCCACCAGGGTGTACACGGCCTTTAACTTGGTGACCACGCTCTGGTTCAAGTTGGTGCTTCTGGAACCTGTTTAATAACATCAGATGACCCGGTGATAAGGATGAGTTAAGAGATGTAAACATTCCAACTTGAATGAAAGCCGGTGAGGCAACTTACCGAAGATGGCAGCTACCATTTGGGACACTTGGCGCTTTAGACCGGAGAGCTCAGCGGTCTTCTCAGTGAGGGCCTTCTCCGCCTGTTCTGCCCGGGTCACCAGTTCAGCTTTCTCCTCAGCCCAGGCCTTCCGCCCAGCGTCGAATTCAGTCTTTAATTTCTCCTGAGCGGCGATGCTGGAGACAAACTTGGCATTTGCCTTCCGGGTCTCCATCTCTTGTGCCTTCAGCCGGCTCTTGAGATCCGCCAGGTCCGACTCTAATTTCTTGCCAACAGCCTACATATATTTCCGGGTTATTAACAGTCATTCTATAAAGTCCCAAGCGCTTTCCAAGCAAAGACACTTGGCACTTGGGGGCTAATGCATATTGAACGTATCTATCTATGTACGGCCGGCTCAGTTCAGTAAGCCGGAATTTAAAGTCTACAACATATTCAAGTATAAGTCCTAGACTTGGGGGCTAGA
Source organism: Aegilops tauschii subsp. strangulata (assembly GCF_002575655.3). Taxonomy (NCBI): domain Eukaryota; kingdom Viridiplantae; phylum Streptophyta; class Magnoliopsida; order Poales; family Poaceae; genus Aegilops; species Aegilops tauschii. The sequence goes on along the minus strand of NC_053036.3, from coordinate 97,487,328 downwards.
ATGGCAAGGATCACTATGCGGAAAGTAAGAGAACAGCAGAAGGTTACCTCAGATTTTTGTTGGATCTGGTTGACCATGGCGATCTCGGCGTCCCGGCTCTTGTGAACCTGGCTGATGTAGCCTGAGACGAGTTCTCCAATACTTAAGTCGGTGTAGCTGGAGAGATCCAGATTCACCCGGTGGGGTTGCAGCAACTCCCCCCTGGCGGAGCATTTGGCCAGCGCGGTCGGCCTCCCCGGCTCAACAAACTCTGTCCGGGTAATTACCACGTCCGGGTCGTTAGCTGGTGGGGCTGAGCCGGAGGCCTCCGGGTTAGCTAACGCTTCGGTCGTTGTCTTGGTGGTCGGGGCAGGGGCTTCAGTCGCCGTATCCATGGGAATGGTGGCTTCAGGGGCGGAGGCGACTGGCGGCTCTTGAGCCGTCGTCTCCGGCTCAGGCAAGTCGGGCACTCCGGCTGACCTGGTCTTCTTTATTCTTTTGGTGAGCTTTGCCTGGGCACTGAAAAGGCAGAAGTGTTAGGCATACAAAGGGTAAGTACAGACAGATAATGTAAGGAGATTGTTATTACCCGGGGGCAGTCTTGAAGGCCGGCAGACTTGACTGCATGGAGTCACCCGAGGAGGGGGAGGTCTCCTGGTAATTGGAGTCAGAAGAGTTGAGTGGCTGACGGATGACACCCGCCAACGGATGAAAAGGGTACAGGTGAGAAAAAACCTCAGTGCGGCGTTTCCTCGTTGCGTCGGGTAACCCAGTGGAGAGGTCGGTGTCCTTGCGGGCCCGGGTGTGACGCCGGCTCTCGTGAACTTGCTGCTTCAAAAGAAATTGAGGGTCTCGGTGAGTTAATCGATGGGAAAAGCTTACTTTCCGGGTTACCCTTCGGACTTTCAGCTGTGGTAAAGGCTCCGAGCCGGAGGAAAGTGATGTTACCTCTTCGACCACCGGGTTACTGGCGCCGGTGTCATCCTGTCAATAAGCAAGTGTTGATAAGGCGGACAGCATCAGACAACATATACTGCAAGAATTTAAAAGATTTAGGGCTTACCTCTGACTCGGAGCTATCGCTTAATTGCAGCAGCTCCGAAGCAGTGGGTCTGTTTCCCTTTTTGCGAGGGGCGGCTCTCTTGGCGGCTTTCTTCGCCTTCCTGGCCTTCTTGGCCGCCTCGTGGTCATACTTGACCCGCCAGAATTTATCATCAGCCTGAGAAATACAGTAATGAGTTCTTAGTAAGATGACAGGTAAAACAAAATGGAAAGGTTAAAGTCAGCGGCTTACCGCTGGGGCTGGATTGGTCTTGCAGAACGGGGCTAGCCCGGTTCTTCCACAGTCTGCCAGGCTCTCGTTTAAAAGAGCCTTGGTCTCTTCTTCAGCAACGTCTTCTGGAAGATCATTGCGACTGTGCCTCTGCGGGTCATCCTTTCGCCCGGTGTACTCACACATTAAGCCGGGGCGGCGGCTCAATGGGATCACCCGCCATGAGATCCAGACCCGGACCAGGTCAATTCCGTTCAGACCATTGCCTAGCAGGGCTTTGATCTTGTTGATCGTTGGAAGCAGAGGCTGGCGTTCTGCGGCAGTCAGCTTGTCGGATAATGGATGAGTTGGCTCCAGGCGCGTTGGGCGAAAGCCGGGCAGCGGGCTCTCATCAGCCGGGGACGTATCTTGGCAGTAGAACCAAGTCATGTTCCAGTCCTTGGGGTGACTTGGCGGTTCTGCGTAAGGGAACAGACAATCCCTGCGCCGTTGGATGGAGATGCCGCCTAACTCTAGACTTGGACCGTTTGCGCACTCGGTTTGGCGGTTCAAATAGAACAGCTCTCTGAAGAGCAGCAGACTCGGCTCTTCTCCAAGATATACTTCACAAAAAACTTGGAAGTTGCAGATGTTGGATATGGAATTGGGTCCTATATCCTGAGGCCGAAGATCAAAGGAGTTGAGCACGTCCCGGAAGAATTTTGAGCCGGGCGGTGCGAAGCCCCGGCTCATATGGTCGGCAAAGATCACTACCTCCCCGTCTCTCGGATGTGGCCTTTCTTCGGACGGGTCAGGGGCACGGTAGGACATCACTTCCTTCTTAGGCAGATATCCGGACTTAACGAAGTTGGCCAGGGTCTCTTCGGTGACGCTGGATTTCATCCAGTTGCAAGTGATGGGAGCCTTGGGAGGCATGGTGACGGTTGGTGGTCTACGAGGAAGAGAAAAGTGTCCGGGTTAATTATAAGCCGGAGTTTATCATTCAAGTTACAATGACAGCTTATGAAGGGGACTAATGGTATGTATTGATACGGTGGGTTATCTAAGCCGTCGGGGCTTTCAGGATAAGTTTGTCGTCTACGGCTTACTGCGGTTAAGTCGGAAGATACTACAGAGCATGATTCTCTTTAAACCGGAAAGTTCTACGGCGCGTGTTTTCTCTAAGTCGGAAATATAAGCCGCCAAGATTCAAGGACTGCAGTTTTTACTAAGTGTGGTAAACAGATTTCACATATTACAGTAACTTTTTTGGATCAAAGTAGTCGGAGCAGAGAAAGTTTTCTAGACCTAAAAAACAGAAGCAGGGGAGGTTCTTGAGATGGAACCCAGTCCTTATGCAGTAAAAAGAGGTGTTCTTGCAGAAGAAATGAACCTCAGATATCTACCGCGGTGGTTCTACACAAGCCTAAGGATCAATGGGGGCAGTGGCTACAGGGGTTACCGAAACTTGCGGTAACGGTGATGAACATGAAGAACACAGATGAACTCTGTCCTAGATCTATGTTAGTAAGGCAGAGGGGACTCACCGGAGCTGGAGAAGAGCGGAGGTCGCCGACGTTATCTGGTCCGAGTCAGGTTGATGCAGCGGCCGGGTTGAGGAAGACCAGGGGTGCGACGGCGGCGGCGGCGGCAGAAGCTCGGGCAGCGGAACGGCAGTGCGAGGAAGAAGAAGGAGAGTGTGAAGAAGAGAGTGCCGGGCCGGCCTATTTATAAGGCCGAGTCATAAGTGGGCGCGGGATTTGAGGAGGCCACGGCGTGGTTATCTCCCCCTCACGGCGCCTCGATTCTCGGAAAGACAGTAAAAGCAAAGATCCGTTGCGGATCTGGCGGAGTAAAAAACGGACTTAATGGAGGATGACGTCACGGCGGATTACCCGGAGTCCAGAGGATGACGTCACTCCGGGTTATGACCTTCACATGAATGATAAGCCGGAGATTTTTTCTGACTGCGGAGCTGAAGATTGACACGAGCCGGCTCAAGTCAATCTGGGGCCTAATGTTGAGGATATAGACCTGGGGGTCACCCGCCAGGAGGGCCGGGTTACTCCAAGGATCATTACCAGAAGCCCGGAGCTAAGTTTCAGGATAATGGGCCAGAGATGGGCTGAGACCCGGATATGGCTTAAAGCCCGTAGTTACAATCATTGTTATAGTAGACTTGTAGTGTAAGGCAAGAATTGTTTTAGAGTCCGAGCCGGACACTCTTATGAGCCGGCTGGGACTCTAAGGGCTGCTGGGCGTCAGCCTCCCTATATAAAGGGACGACCCGGCAGCGGTTTGGGGGCGACAACAATCTCTCCGAGAGCCGGGATAGCTGTTTAGCTCCCTGGCGATCATAACCCTAATCAATAACACCTCGAACTGGACGTAGGCTTTTACCTTCACCGTAAGGGGCCGAACCAGTATAAACCCTCGTGTTCCCTGTCCCGCATAACCCCTTCAAGCTTCCTAGTTGCGATGGCTCCACGACTAAGTCCTAGCCCAAGGACATTTGCCGTGACAATTCCACGACAAATATGTTTAACAACATATACTCATCAAAAATTCTATAGTGCTTCCACTCACTTCTTTGGAAATACAAGTTTCTCATAAACTTTGTAAAACCCCAAAATCTTTGATCATCTCATCAAAGCGTACATTCCAACTCTGAGATGCTTACTCCAATCCTTAGAAGGATTGCTGGAGCTTTGCATACTTGTTAGCATCTTTCCGGATTGACAAAACCTTCTGGTTGTATCACATACAACCTTTCCTCAAGAAAATCGTCGAGGAAACAATGTTTTGACATCCTATCTGCAAGATTTCATAAATAATGCAGTAACTGCTAATATAATTCCAACAGACTCTTAGCATCGCTACGAGTGAGAAAATCTCATCGTAGTCAACTCCTTGAACTTGTCGGAAAACATCTTAACGACAAGTCAAGCTTTCTTAATGGTGATACTTACCATCATTGTCTGTCTTCCCTTTTAAAATCCATGTGTACCCAACAGCCTTACGACCATCAAGTAGTTCTTTCAAAGTCTATACTTTGTTTTCATACATGGATTCTCTCGGTTTTATGGCCTCAAGCCATTCGTCGGAATCCGTGCCCACCATCGCTTCTCCATAGCTCGTAGGTTCATTGTTGTCTAGCAACATGACTTCCAAGACAGGATTACGTACCACTCTGAAGTAGTACGCATCCTTGTCGTCCTACGAGGTTTGGTAGTGACTTGATCCGAAGTTTCATGGTCACTATCATAAGCTTCTACTTCAATTAGTGTAGGTGCCACAGGAACAACTTCATGTGCCCTGCTACACACTAGTTGAAGTCATGGTTCAATAACCTCATCAAGTCTCCACCATCCTCCCACTCAATTCTTTCGAGAGAAACTTTTCCTCGAGAAAGGACCCGTTTCTAGAAAAAATCACTTTTGCTTCCAGATCTAAAATAGGAGGTATACCCAGTTGTTTTGGGTATTCTATGAAGATGCATTTATCCGCTTTGGGTTCGAGCTTATCAGCCTGAAACTTTTTCACATAAGCGCGCAGCCCCAAACTTTTAAGAAACGACAGCTTAGGTTTCTCTAAACCATATTTCATACAGTGTCGTCTCAACGGAATTGCGTGGTGCCCTATTTAAAGTGAATGCGGTTGTCTCTAATGCCTAACCCATAAACGATAGTGTAATTCGAAAAGAGACATCATGGTATGCACCATATCCAATAGGGTGCAGTTATGATGTTCGGACACACCATCACACTATGGTGTTCCAGGCGGTATTAGTTGTGAAACAATTTCCACAATGTCTTAATTGTGTGCCAAACTCGTAACTCAGATATTCATCTCGATGATCATATCACAGACATTTTATCCTCTTGTCACGACGATCTTCAACTTCACTCTGAAATTACTTGAACCTTTCAATAATTCAGACTTGTGTTTCATCAAGTAAATGTACTCAGCATCTACTCAAATCATCTGTGAAGTAAGAACATAACGATATCCACTGCGTGCCTCAGCACTCGTTGGACTGCACACATCAAAATGTATTACTTCCAACAAGTTGCTTTCTTGTTCCATCTTACTGAAAACGAGGCCTTTCGGTCATCTTGCCCATGTGGTATGATTTTCATGTCTCAAGTGATTCAAAATCAAGTGAGTCCAAACGATCCATCTGTATGGAGTTTTTTCATGCATATCTACCAATAGACATGGTTCGCATGTCTCAATCTTTTCAAAAATGAGTGAGTCCAAAGATCCATCAATATGGAGCTTCTTCATGCGTTTTATACCAATATGACTCAACTGGCAGTGCCACAAGTATGTGGTACTATCATTACTATCTTATATCTTTTGGCATGAACATGTGTATCACTACGATCGAGATTCAATAAACCATTTATTTTAGGTGTAAGACCATTGAAGGTATTATTCAAATAAACAGAGTAACCATTATTCTCCTTAAATGAATAACCGTATTGCAATAAACATAATCCAATCATGTCTATGCTCAACGCAAATACCAAATAACAATTATTTAGGTTTAACACCAATCTCGATGGTAGAGGGAGCATGCGATGCTTGATCACATCAACCTTGGAAACACTTCCAACACATATCGTCATCTCACCTTTAGCTAGTCTCCGTTTATTCCGTAGCCTTTTATTTCGAGTTACCAACACTTAGCAACCGAACCAGTATCTAATACCCTAGTGCTACTAGGAGTACTAGTAAAGTACACATTAATATACTTCTGTCGACCTTGCCTGCCTTCTCATCTACCAAGTATCTAGGGTAGTTCTGCTTCAGTGACCGTTCCCCTCATTACAGAAGCACTTAGTCTCGCGTTTGGGTTCAACCTTGGGTTTCTTCACTAGAGCAGCAACTGATTTGCCGTTTCATGAAGTATTCCTTCTTTCCCTTGCCCTTCTTGAAACTAGTGGTTTTACTAACCATCAACAATTGATGCTCCTACTTGATTTCTACTTTCGCGGTGTCAAACATCGCAAGTTGCTCAAGGATCATCATGTCTATTCCTGATATGTTATAGTTCATCACGAAGCTCTAATAGCTTGGTGGCAGTGACTATGGAGAACCATCACTATCTCATCTGGAAGATTAACTCCCACTCGATTCAAGCGATTGTAGTACTTAGGCAATCTGAGCACATGCTCAACGATTGAGATTTTCTCCCTTAGTTTGCAGGCTTAAGAAACTTGTCAGAGGTCTCATACCTCTTGACGTGGGCACTAGTCTGAAATCCCAATTTCAGTCTTTGGAACATCTCATATGTTCTGCGACGTTTCAAAAATGTCTTTGGCGCCTCAATTCTAAACCGTTAGCATTACGCACTGAACTATCACGTAGTCATCAAAACGTGTATGTCAGATGTTCGCAACATCCACAAACGACGCTCGAGGTTCAGCACACCGAGCGGTGCATTAAGGACATAAGCCTTCTGTGCAGCAATGAGGACAATCCTCAGTTTACGGACCCAGTCCGCATAGTTGCTACTATCAACTTTCAACTAAAATTTTCTCTAGGAACATATCTTAAACAGTAGAACTAAAGCGTAAGCTACGACATAATTTGCAAAGACCTTTTGACTATGTTCATGACAATTAAGTTCATCTGATTATTTAATGAACTCCCACTCAGATAGACATCCCTCTAGTCATCTAAGTGATACATGATCCGAATCGACTAGACCGTGTCCGATCATCACGTGAGATGGACTAGTCATCAACGGTGAACATCTCCATGTTGATCGTATCTACTATACGACTCATGTTCGACCTTTCGGTCTCTTGTGTTCCGAGGCCATGTCTGTACATGCTAGGCCCGTCAAGTCAACCTAAGTGTTTTGCTTGTGTTCCGAGGCCATGTCTGTACATGCTAGGCTCGTCAACACCCATTGTATGCAAACGTTAGAATCTATCACACCCGATCATCACGTGGTGCTTCGAAACAACGAACCTTCGCAACGGTGCACAGTTAGGGGGAACACATCTCTTGAAATTTTAGTGAGGGATCATCTTATTTATGCTACCGTCGTTCTAAGCAAATAAGATGTAAACATGACAAACATCACATGCAAATCATAAAGTGACATGATATGGCCAATATCATCTTGCGCCTTTTGATCTCCATCTTCGAGGCGCGGCATGATCACCTTCGTCACCGGCATGACACCATGATCTCCATCGTCATGATCTCCATCATCGTGTCTTCATGAAGTTGTCTCGCCAACTATTACTTCTACTACTATGGCTAACGGTTAGCAATAAAGTAAAGTAATTGCATGGCATTTTCATTGACACGCAGGTCATACAATAAATTAAGACAACTCCTATGGCTCCTGCCGGTTGTCATACTCATCGACATGCAAGTCGTGATTCCTATTACAAGAACATGATCAATCTCATACATCACATATATCATTCATCACATCCTTTTGGCCATGTCACATCACATAGCATACCCTGCAAAAACAAGTTAGACGTCCTCTAATTGTTGTTGCATGTTTTACGTGGCTGCTATGGGTTTCTAGCAAGAACGTTTCTTACCTACGCAAAAGCCACAACGGTGATATGCCAATTGCTATTTACCCTTCATAAGGACCCTTTTCATCAAATCTGATCCAACTAAAGTGGGAGAGACATACACCCGCTAGCCACCTTATGCATCAAGTGCATGTCAGTCGGTGGAACCTGTCTCACGTAAGAGTACATGTAAGGTCGGTCCGGGCCGCTTCATCCCACAATGCCGCCGAATCAAGATAAGACTAGTAACGGTAAGCAAATTGAACAAATCATCGCCCACAACTACTTTGTGTTCTACTCGTGCATAGAATCTACGCATAGACCTGGCTCATGATGCCACTGTTGGGGAACGTAGCATAATTTTAAATTTTTCTACGCATCACCAAGATCAATCTATGGAGTCATCTAGCAACGAGGGAGGAGTGGATCTACATACCCTTGTAGATCGCGCGCGGAAGCGTTCAAGAGAACGGGGTTGATGGAGTCATACTCGTCGTGATCCAAATCACCGATGATCCTAGCGCCGAACGGACGGCACCTCCGCGTTTAACACACGTACGGAGCAGCGATGTCTCCTCCTTCTTGATCCAGCAAGGGGGGAGGAGAGGTTGATGGAGATCCAGCAGCACGACGGCGTGATGGTGGAAGTAGCGGGATTCCAACAGGGCTTCGCCAAACGCTGCGGGAGGAGGGAGATGTGTCACGGGAGGGAGAGGGAGGCGCCAGGGCTTAGGGTATTGCTGCCCTCCCCTTCCCCACATATATATAGGGGCAAGGGAGAGGGGGGGCGCAGCCTTGGCCCTTCCTCCAAGGAAGGGTGCGGCCAGGGAGGAGTCCATCCTCCCCAAGGCACCTAGGAGGTGCCTTCCCCCTTTAGGACTCTCCCTTTCCCTTATCTCTTGGCGCATGGGCCTCTTGGGGCTGGTGCCCTTGGCCCATATAGGCCAAGGCGCACACCCCTACAGCCCATGTGGCCCCCCGGGGCAGGTGGACCCCCGGACCCCTTTCGGCACTCCCGGTACAATACCGTTAATGCGTGAAACCTTTCCGGCGACCAAAACAAGACTTCCCATATATAAATCTTTACCTCCGGACCATTCCGGAACTCCTCGTGACATCCGGGATTTCATCCGGGACTCCGAACAACTTTCGGGTTACCGCATACTAATATCTCTACAACCCTAGCGTCACCGAACCTTAAGTGTGTAGACCCTACGGGTTCGGGAGACACGCAGACATGACCGAGATGACTCTCCGGTCAATAACCAACAGCGGGATCTGGATAACCATGTTGGCTCCCACATGCTCCTCGATGATCTCATCAGATGAACCACGATGTCGAGGATTCAATCAATCCCGTATTCAATTCCCTTTGTCTATCGGTATGTTACTTGCCCGAGATTCGATCGTCAGTATCCCAATACCTCGTTCAATCTCGTTACCGGCAAGTCTATTTACTCGTTCTGTAACACATGATCCCGTGGCTAACTCCTTAGTCACATTGAGCTCATTATGTTGATGTATTACCGAGTGGGCCCAAAGAAACCTCTCCGTCATACGACGTGATAAATCCCAGTCTCGATTCGTGCCAACCCAACAGACACTTTCGGAGATACCTGTAGTGCACCTTTATAGCCACCCAGTTACGTTGTGACGTTTGGTACACCCAAAGCATTCCTACGATATCCGGGAGTTGCACAATCTCATGGTCTAAGGAAATGATACTTGACATTAGAAAAGCTCTTAGCAAACGATTTACACGATCTTGTGCTATGCTTAGGATTGGGTCTTGTCCATCACATCATTCTCCTAATGATGTGATCCCGTTATCAATGACATCCAATGCCCATGGTCAGGAAACCATAAACATCCATTGATCAATGAGCTAGTCAACTAGAGGCTTACTAGGGACATGTTGTGGTCTATGTATTCACACATGTATAACGGTTTCCAGTCAATACAATTATAGCATGAACAATAGACAATTATCTTGAACAAGGAAATACAATAATAACCATTTGATTATTGCCTCTAGGGCATATTTCCAACAAATACGATGTCAACTACATGATCATGCAAAAGCAATATGACAATGATGAAACGTGTCATGATAAACGGAACGGTGGAAAGTTGTATGGCAATATATCTCGGAATGGCTATGGAAATGCCATAATAGGTTGGTATGGTGGCTGTTTTGAGGAAGATATAAGGAATTTTATGTGTGATAGAGCGTATCGTATCACGGGGTTTGGATGCACCGGCGAAGTTTGCACCAACTCTCAAGGTGAGAAAGGGCAATGCACGGTACCGTAGAGGCTAGCAATGATGGAAGGGTAAGAGTGCATATAATCCATGGACTCACATTAGTCATAAAGAACTCATATACTTATTGCAAAAGTTTATTAGCCCTCGAAGAAAAGTACTACTACGCATGCTCCTAGGGGAAAGGTTGGTAGGAGTTAACCATCGCGCGATCCGACCTCCACTCATAAGGATGGCAATCAAAAGAGCACCCCATGCTACAAATTTGTTACACAACTTTTACCATACGTGCATGCTACGGGACATGCCAACTTCAACACAAGTATTTCTTAAATTCACAACTACCCAACAAGCATGACTCTAATATCACTATCTTCATATCTCAAAACAAATATCAAGCATCAAATTGATCATAGCATCCAATTCACTTTCTATGATAGTTTTTATTATACCCAACTTGGATGCCCATCATTCTAGGACCAATTTTATAACCATAGTAAATACCATGCTGTTATAAAAGACTCTCAAAATAATATAAGTGAAGCATGAGAGATCAACAATTTCTACAAAATAAAACCACAGACGTGCTCTAAAAAGATATAAGTGAAGCACTAGAGCAAAATTGTCTAGCTCAAAAGATATAAGTGAAGCACATAGAGTATTCTAATAAATTCCGAATCATTTGTGTCGCTCCCAAAAGGTGTGTACAGCAAGGATGATTGTGGTAACTAAAAAGCAAAGACTCATATCATACAAGACGCTGCAAGCAAAACACATATCATGTGGTGAATAAAAATATAGCTCCAAGTAAAGTTGCTGATAGACAATGACGAAAGAGGGGATGCCTTCCGGGGCATCCCCAAGCTTAGGCTTTTGGTTGTCCTTGAATTACCTTGGGGTTCCATGGGCATCCCCAAGCTTAGGCTCTTGCCACTCCTTATTCCATAGTCCATCAAATCTTTACCCAAAACTTGAAAACTTCACAACACAAAACTCAACAGGAAATCTCATGAGCTCCGTTAGTGCAAGAAGGAAAAGCCACCACTGAAGGTACTGTAATGAACTCATTCTTTATTTATATTGGTGTTAAGCCTACTGTATTCCAAATTCTATATGGTTCATACCCCCCGATAATAGCCATAGATTAATCAAAATAAGCAAACAACACACGAAAAACAGAATCTTTCAAAAACAGAACAGTCTCTAGCAATCTGTAACTTTCGAATACTTCTGGAACTCTAAAAATCCTACCAAAATAGGTAGTCCTGGGAAATTTGTCTATTGATCTACTGAAAAAAGACTCAACTAAAAGCATGTTTCTGTGATTTATTAAAATTATTCTCGTGCGCAGAAGTTTCTGTTTTTCAGCAAGATCAAATTAACTATCACCGTAGGTTATCCTATAGGTTCTACTTGGCACAAACACTAATTAAAACATAAAACCACATCTAAACAGAAGCTAGATTATTTATTTATTACTAAACAGAAGCAAAAAGCAAGGAAAAAAAATAAATTTGGGTTGCCTCCCAACAAGCGCTATCGTTTAACGCCCCTAGCTAGGCATAAAAGCGAGAATAGATCTAAGTATTGCCATCTTTGGTTTTCAATTCATAAGTGCCTCTCATAATAGACTCATAAGGTAATTTGATTTTATTTCTAGGAAAATGTTACATGCCTTTCCTTAATGGAAATTGGAATCTAATATTTCCTTCCTTCATATCAATAATTGCACCAATTGTTCTAAGGAAAGGTCTACCAAGAATAATAGGACATGAAAAATTGCAATGTATATCAAGAACGATAAAATCTACGGGCACATAATTCCTATTTGGAACAATAAGAACATCATTAATCCTTCCCATAGGTTTATTAATGGTGGAATCCGCAAGGTGCAAGTTTAAAGAGCAATCATCAAACTCACGGAAACCTAGCACATCACATAAATTTTTTGGAATCGTGGAAACACTAGCACCCAAATCACACAAAGCATAGCATTAATTATCTTTAATTTTAATTTTAATAGTAGGTTACCACTCATCATAAAGTTTTCTAGGGATAGAAACTTCCAACTCAAGTTTTTCCTCATAAGATTGCATCAAAGCATCAACAATATGTTTGGTAAAAGCTTTATTTTGACTATAAGCATGAGGAGAATTCAACACGGATTGCAACAAGGAAATACAATCTATTAAAGAACAATTATCATAATTAAATTCCTTGAAATCCAAAATAGTGGGTTCATTGCTATGTAAAGTTTTGACCTCTCCAATCCCACTTTTACCAAATTTAGCATCAAGATCTAAAAACTCCGAATCATTGGGACGCCTTCTAACTAAAATTGACTCATCTCCAGTCCCATCATTATCAAGATTCATATTGCAAAACAAACATTTAATAGGGGACACATCAATTACTTTTAGATCTTCATCATTATTTCCCTCTAACCCTTCTGGTTTGGCGGCCATCTTATTAACTAAGGTGGCCTGCTTATCAGAAATTTGGGCAATCGATTTTTCAAGACGAGCAATCTGAGAATTCAAACCATAAAAATCCTTAGACATATCATCAAGCTCTTTATTCATGTACTCCATAAAGCTTTTTTTGTTCTTTAAGCTCGTTTCTAAAGAAATTATTATGCTCAAATTATAAAGTCATAAAGCTTCTAACGTTGTTTTCGATTTCTTCCAACCTTCTAAGGTGAAGATCAACGTTCTTAGGCAAGGCCATCAGGGCAAACAGGCACACAAGGAGCAAGCGAAAAAGAGGCGAACGGAAAAGAGAGGGCGAATAAAACGGCAAGGGTGAAGTGGGGGAGAGGAAAACGAGAGGCAAATGGCAAATAATGTAATGCGAGGGAGAAGAGTTAGTGATGGGTCCTTGCTATGTCTTGACTTGAGCGAAGACCTCCCCGGCAACGGCGCCAGAAATCCTTCTTGCTACCTCTTGAGAACTGCGTTGGTTTTCCCTTCAAGAGGAAAGGGTGATGCAGCAAAGTAGCGTAAGTATTTCCCTCAGTTTTTGAGAACCAAGGTATCAATCCAGTAGGAGGCTCCACACGAGTCCCTCGTACCTACACAAACAAACAAGAACCTCGCAACCAACGCGATAAAGGGTTGTCAATCCCTTGACGGCCACTTGCGAAAGTGAGATCGTATAGAGATAAAAAGATAAAATAAATATTTTTGGTATTTTCATGATATAGATTGAAAAGTAAAGATTGCAAAATAAAGTAGATTGGAAACTTATATGATGGAAGATAGACCCGGGGGCCATAGGTTTCACTAGTGGTTCTCTTAAGATAGCTTAAGTATTACGGTGGGTGAACAAATTACTATCGAGAAATTGATAGAAAAGCGCATAGTTATGAGATTATCTAGGCATGATCATGTATATAGGCATCACGTCCGCGACAAGTAGACCGACTCCTGCCTGCATCTACTACTATTACTCCACACATCGACCGTTATCCAGCATGCATCTAGAGTATTAAGTTCATAAGAACAGAGTAACGCATTAAGCAAGATGACATGATGTAGAGGGATAAACTCAAGCAATATGATATAAACCCCATCTTTTTATCCTCGATGGCAACAATACAATACGTGCCTTGCTGCCCCTGCTGTCACTGGGAAAGGACACCGCAAGATTGAACCCAAAGCTAAGCACTTCTCCCATTGCAAGAAAGATCAACCTAGTAGGCCAAACCAAACACATAATTCGAAGAGATTTGCAAAGATAACCAATCATACATAAAAGAATTCAGAGGAGATTCAAATATTTCTCATAGATAAACTTGATCATAAACCCACAAGTCATCGGATCTTGACAAACACACCGCAAAAAGAGTTACATCGAATAGATCTCCAAGAAGATCGAGGAGAACTTTGTATTGAGATTCAAAGAGAGAGAAGAAGCCATCTAGCTAATAACTATGGACCCGAAGGTCTGTGGTAAACTACTCACAACTCATCGGAGAGGCCTTGGCGATGATGTAGAAGCCCTCCGTGATCGATTCCCCCTCCGGCGGAGCGCTGGAAAAGGCTCCAAGATGGGATCTCATGGGTACATAAGGTTGCGGCGGTGGAAATAGGGTTTCGTGGTCCTCCTGGATGTTTTCAGGGTATGGAGGTATATATAGGCGAAGGAGGTCGGTCAAGGGAGCCACGAGGGGCCCACGAGGGTGGGGGCGCGCCCACCCCCTAGGGCCCGCCCTGGACCCTCGTGGCCGCCTCGGCTGCTTCTTGACGTCCACTCCAAGTTTCCTGGATTGCGTTTGTTCCAAAAAGATTGCTCCCGAAGGTTTCATTCCGTTTGGACTCCGTTTGATATTCCTTTTCTTCGAAACACTAAAATAGGCAAAAAAAATAGCAATTTGGGCTGGGCCTCCGGTTAGTAGGTTAGTCCCAAAAATGATATAAAAGTGTAGAGTAAAGCCCATAAACATCCAAAACGGGTAATATAATAGCATGGAACAATCAAAAATTATAGATACGTTGGAGACGTATCAGCCGCTTCATCCAACAGTACCGTCGAATCAAAGTATGACATGCTGGTAAGCAGTATGACTATTATCACCCACAACACTTTGTGTTCTACTCGTGCATATAACATCTAGGCATAAACCTGGCTTGGATGCAACTGTTGGGGAATGTGGTAATTTCAAAAAATTCCTACAATCACACATGATCTATCTATGTGATGCATAGCAACGAGAGGGGAGATGTGTCCACATACCCTCGTAGACCGAAAGCGGAAGCGTGATGACAACGCGGTTGATGTAGTCGTATGTCTTCACGATCCGACCGATCTTAGCACCGAACGTACGGCACCTCTGCGATCAGCACACGTTCAGCTCGGGGATGTCCCTCGTACTTTTGATCTAGTTGAGGCCGAGGGAGAGCTTCTTCAGCACGACGGCGTGGTGACGGTGATGATGAAGTTACCGACGCAGGGCTTCGCCTAAGCACTACGACGATATGACCGAGGTGTGTAACTGTGGAGGGGGGCACCGCACATGGCTAAACAATTGTCAACTTGTGTTGTCCATGGGGTGCCCGCCCTCCCCCGTATATAAAGGAGGGAAGGAGGAGAGGGCTGGCCAAGGAGGAGGCGCGCCCAAGGGAGGAGGATTCCTACTCCTAGTAGGAGTAGGTTTCCTCCTTTCCTAGTCCTACTAGGAAAAGGGAGGAAAGAGGAGGAAGAGAGAAGGAAGGAGGGGGCCGGCCACCCAAGCCTTAAACCAATTCGTTTTGGGCCTAGGGGGGTGCGCCCCACATTTACTTGCTGCCCTCTTTCTCCATTAGGGCCCAATGAGGCCCATATACTCCCCGGGGGGTTCCGGTAACCTCCCGGTACTCCGAAAAATTTTCGATACACTTCGGAACTCTTCCGGTGTCTGAATATAACCTTCCAATATATCAATATTTATGCCTCAACCATTTCGAGACCCCTCATCATGTCCGGGGTCTCATCTGGGACTCCGAACAATCTTCGGTCATCAAATCACGTAAACTCATAATACAAATCGCCATCGAACGTTAAGCGTGCAGACCCTACGGGTTCGAGAACTATGTAGACATGACCAAGACACGTCTCCGGTCAATAACCAATAGCGGAACCTGGATGCTCATATTGGTTCCTACATATTCTACGAAGATCTTTATCGGTCAAACCGCATAACAAATATGTTGTTCCCTTTGTCATCGGTATGTTACTTGCCCGAGATTCGATCGTCGGTATCTCAATACCTAGTTCAATCTCGTTACCGGCAAGTCTCTTTACTCATTCCGTAATACTTCATCCCGCAACTAACTCATTAGTTACAATGCTTGGAAGGCTTATAGTGATGAGTATTACTGAGGGGGCCCAGAGATACCTCTTCAAAACACGGAGTGACAAATCCTAATCTCGATCTATGCCAACCCAACAAACACCTTCGGAGACACCTGTAGAGCACCTTTATAACCACCCTTTTACGTTGTGACGTTTGGTAGCACACAAAGTGTTCCTCCGGTATTCGGGAGTTGCATAATCTCATAGTCTGAGGAACTTGTATAAGTCATGAAGAAAGCAGTAGCAATGAAACTGACACAATCATAATGCTAAGCTAACGGATTGGTCATGTCCATCACATCATTCTCCTAATGATGTGATCGCGTTCATCAAATGACAACACGTGTCTATGGTTAGGAAATATAACCATCTTTGATTAACGAGCTAGTCAAGTAGCGGCATATTAGGGACTATATGTTTTGTCTATGCATTCACACATGTATTAAGTTTCCGGTTAATACAATTCTAGCATTAATAATAAACATTAATCATGAATTAAGGAAATAAATAATAACTTTATTATTTCCTCTAAGGCATATTTCCTTCAAGATCGAGTGAGTGTGAATGTGAGTGGAGAGAGGAGAGTGAGGGGCCGCCGTTTGGGGAAGATAGAATGGCTTAGCAGTAGCGGGTATTGCGAGAAGGCGCTACTGCTATTATCTGTATCAGTAGCGCTCTTTGTCTTAAAACGCTCTGCTATAACTAGCTTGGCAGCGGGATCGTGGCAATTATAGCAGTAGCGTGGCTTATTGGGGCAGTGCTACTGCTAAATTTGTTTCAGCAGCGCATCATGTTGGCGTGCGCTACTACTAAGTAGCAGCAGCACCTTTTTTTAAAGCACGCTGCTGGTAAGATTCTGTGTATAAGCTTTCCCTAGTAGTGATTACATGGCGATTGCATTTCATACAATAAAGCGACAACCATATGGCTCCTGCCAGTTGCCGATAACTCTGTTACAAAACATGATCATCTCATACAACAATTTATATGACATCATGTCTTGACCATATCACATAACAACAAGCCCTGCAAAAACAAGTTAGACGTCCTCTACTTTGTTGTTGCAAGTTTTACGTGGCTGCTACGGGCTTCTAGCAAGAACCGTTCTTACCTATGCATCAAAACCACAACGATTTTTCATCAAGTGTGTTGTTTTAACCTTCAACAAGGACCGGCCGTAGTCAAACTCGATTCAACTAAAGTTGGAGAAACGGACACCCGCCAGCCACCTGTGTGCAAAGCACGTCGGTAGAACCAGTCTCACGAACGCGGTCATGTAATGTCGGTCTGGGCCGCTTCATCCAATAATACCGCTGAATCAAACTAAGACGTTGGTGGTAAGCAGTATGACTACCATCGCCCACAACTCTTTGTGTTCTACTCATGCATATCATCTACGCATAAACCTGGCTCGGATGCGACTATTGGGGAACGTAGCATGCAATTTCAAAAAAAATCCTACGATCACGCAAGATCTATCTAGGAGATGCATAACAACGAGAGGGGGAGAGTGTGTCCACATACCCTCGTAGACCGAAAGTGGAAGTGTTAGTTAAAGCGGTTGATGTAGTCGTACGTCTTCACGATCCAACCGATCCAAGTACCGAATGTGCGGCACCTCCGAGTTCAGCACACGTTCAGCTCGATGACGTCCCTTGAACTCTTGATCTAGCAAAGGGTCGAGGGAGAGTTTCGTCAGCATGCTGGCGTCATGACGGTGTTGATGATGTGATCCGTGCAGGGCTTCGCCTAAGCACTACGATGATACTATCGGAGGAGTAAACGGTGGAGGGGGGCACCGCACACGGCTAAGACAATGGTGTGCCTTTGGGGTGCCCCCCTGCCCCGTATATAAAGGAGGGAGGAGGAGGCCGGCCACCAGGGGCGCGCCAAGGGAGGGGGAGTCCTACTAGGACTCTACTCCTAGTAGGATTGGCCACCCCCCCTCTTTTTTCCTTCTTACGGAGGTGGAAAGGGGGAAGGAGAGGGAGTAGGAGAAGGAAAGGGGGGTGGCACCCCCTTTCCCTAGTCCAATTCGGCCTCTCCCTTGTGGGGGCGCACCTGCCACTTCTGGGCTCGTTAGCCTCCATCCCATAGCCCATATGGCCCATATCTTCCACAAGGGGGTTCCGGTAACCCTTCTGGTACTCCGTTCTGTACCTGATACACTCTCGAACCCTTTCGGTATCCGAATACCACCTTACAATATATCAATCTTTACCTCTCGACCATTTCGAGACTCCTCGTCATGTGTGTGATATCATCCGGGACTCCGAACAAACTTTGGTCACCAAAACACATAACTCATAATACAAATCGTCATCGAACGTTAAGCGTGCGGACCCAACGGGTTCGAGAACTATGTAGACATGATCGAGACACATATCCAATCAATAACCAATAGCAGAACCTGGATGCTCATATTGGCTCCTACATAATCTACGAAGATCTTTATCAGTCAAACCGCACAACAACATACGTTGTTCCCTTTGTCATCGTCAGTATCTTCATACCTAGTTCAATCTCGTTACCGGCAAGTCTCTTTACTCGTTACATAATGCTTCATCCCGCAACTAACTCATTAGTCACATTGCTTGCAAGGCTTGTAGTGATGAGCATTACCGAGAGGGCCCAGAGATACCTCTCCGATACATGGAGTGACAAATCCTAATCTCGATCTATGTCAACCCAACAAACACCTTTGGAGACACCTGTAGAGCATATTTATAATCACCCAGTTACGTTGTGACATTTGATAGCACACAAGGTGTTCCTCCAGTATTCGGGAGTTGCATAATCTCATAGTCAGAGGAACATGTATAAGTCATAAGAAAGCAATAGCAATAAAACTTATTGATCATTATGCTAAGCTAACGGATGGGTCTTGTCCATCACATCATTCTCTAATGATGTTATCCCATTCATCAAATGACAACACATGTCTATGGTCAGGAAACATGACCATCTTTGATTAACGAGCTAGTCAACTAGAGGCATACTAGGGACACTTTGTTTTGTCTATGTATTCACACATGTATCAAGTTTCCAGTTAATACAATTCTAGCATGAATAATAAACATTTATCATGATATAAGGAAATATAAATAACAACTTTATTATTGCCTCTAGGGCATATTTCCTTGAGTCTCCCACTTGCACTAGAGTCAATAATCTAGTTCACGTCGCCATGCGATTTAACACCAATAGTTCACATTTCTATGTGATTAACACCCATAGTTCACATCGCCATGTGATCAACAACCAAAGGGTTTACCAGTGTCAATAATCGATCTAGTTCACGTCGCTATGGGATTAACACCCAAAGAGTACTAAGGTGTGATCATCTTTTGCTTGTGAGAGAAGTTTAGTCAATGGGTCTGCTAAATTCAGAGCCGTATGTATTTTGCAAATTTTCTATGTCTACAATGCTCTGCATGGAGCTACTCTAGCTAATTGCTCCAACTTCAAATATGTATCCAGATTGAGACTCAAAGTCATCTGGATTGGTGTAAAGCTTACATCGACGTAACTCTCTACGACGAACTCTTTATCACCTCCATAACTGAGAAATACTTCCGTAGTCCTCTTAGGTAACTAAGGATAACTTTGACCGCTATACAGTGATCCACTCCTGGATCACTATCGTACCCCGTTGCCAAACTCACAGCAAAGCACACAACTGGTCTGGTACATAGCATGGCATACTTTATACAACCTATGACTGAGGCATAGGGAATGACTTTCATTCTCTTTCTATCTTCTGCCGTGGTCGGGCTTTGAGTCTTAGTCAACTTTACACCTTGTAATACAGGCAAGAACTCCTGCTTTGACTGATCCATTTTGAACTCTTTTAAAATCTTTTGAATGTACGTACTCATTGAAAAATCTTATCAAGCGTCTTGATCTATCTCTATAGATCTTGATGCCCAATATGTAAGCAGCTTCACCGGGGTCTTTCTTTGAGAATCTCCTTTCAAACTCTCCTTTATGCTTTCCAGAAAATTCTACATCATTTCCGATCAACAATATGTCATTCACATATACTTATCAGAAAGCTAGTAGTGCTCCCACTCACTTTTTTGTAAATACAGGCTTCACCGCAAGTCTGTGTAAAACTATATGCTTTGATCAACTCATCAAAGCGTATATTCCAACTCCGAGATGCTTGCACCATCTCCAAGCCTCCAGATCACCCCTTCTCTCGATAACTCAACTCCCTTTAGGATACTACGCCATGTGTAGGAGATTTCTGGTTTTTCTTCAGCCTCTAGGATTGTGCAATCCTTGAAATATTTTGCCTCAAGAACTCGTGCACACAAAGAGTGAGCAACAGTAAGCATCCTCCATGCTTGTCTTGCAAGCATGGCTATATTGAATCCATAAAGATCTTTGAACCCTAATTCTCCTTTACTTTTTGGCTTTGTTAGCACCTCCCAACTCATCCGGTTTAGTTTTTCTGGCAATTTTAGGCTTTCTAGCATGGCAGTTGAGCTGTTCGCTGATAGTTCTCCCCAACAGGGCCAGAGGATAACCTCGCCTCCCGGGTCGCATGCGCGTGCGGCCCCGGAGGCCCCCCAAATCCTAGGTCCATCCCCTCTCAGATCCACTCCCCCGGCCCCCCTTCGCCCCATCGACGGCCCCCCTTCGCGCGGAGTGGGACGTCCCCAGGGCAGCCCTGGTGGTGGGGGGCCGGCGGTGCGATTCGTGATGACGAGCGCCAGAGCACGGCGGTGAGTGCGGTGCGACGGGACGGTGGAGCCGGCGAGGTGCGCTGCAGGGTAGTGGTTGTCGGTGTCAAAACCGGCGGATCTCGGGTAGGGGGTCCCGAACTGTACGTCTAAGGCTAATGGTAACAGGAGTCGAGGGACACAATGTTTACCCAGGTTCGGGCCCTCTCTATGGAGGTAATACCCTACTTCCTGCTTGATTGATCTTGATGAATATGAGTATTACAAGAGTTGATCTACCACGAGATCGTAATGGCTAAACCCTAGAAGTCTAGCCTATGAGATTATGATTGTTGTCCTACAGACTAAACCATCCGGTTTATATAGGCACCGCAGGGGGCTAGGTTACACAAAGTCGGTTATAGAGAAAGGAATCTTCATATCCGAATCGCCATGCTTGCCTTCCACGCAAAGGAGATTCCCATCTGGACACGGGACGAAGTCTTCTATCTTGTGTCTTCATAGTTCAACAATCTAGCCACAGTATATAGTCCGGCTGTCCGAGGACCCCCTAATCCAGGACCCCCCACAGTAGCCCCCGAACCAGGCTTCAATGACGATGAGTCCAGCGCGCAGATTGTCTTTGGCATTGCAAGGCAGGTTCCTGAGGGAGTCCTGGATTAGGGGGTATCCGGACAGCCTGACTATATACTTTGGCCGGACTGTTGGACCGTGAAGATACAAGACTCAAGACTTCGTCCCATGTCCGGATGGGACTCTCCTTTGCGTGGAAGACAAGCTTGGCGATCCGGATATTATATTTCCTTCTTTGTAACCGACTCCATGTAAACCCTAGCCCCCTCCGGTATCTATATAAACCGGAGGGTTTAGTCCTTAGAGACATAATCATAATCATCATAGGCTAGCTTCTAGGGTTTAGCCTCTACGATCTCGTGGTAGTCAACTCTTGTAACACTCATATCATCAATATCAATCAAGCAGGAAGTAGGGTTTTACCTCCATCGAGAGGGCCCGAACCTGGGTAAAACATCGTCTCCCTTGCCTCCTGTTACCATCAGCCTTAGACGCACAGATCGGGACCCCCTACCCGAGATCCGCCGGTTTTGACACCGACATTGGTGATTTCATTGAGAGTTCCTCTGTGTCGTCGCTGCAAGGCTCAATGGCCCGTCTCGTTGTCAATGACAACATCACCTCTGGGGGAGCGCTGGCTGTAGGCCAAACTCTCCGACTAGGCGGCTTCGTCATGACCGCCCGATCGGCTGTCGCACCGACGATGACCTCTCGGGTCATCACGAATAGCCTCCGCGTCAATTCGGAACTCGCCGAACAGATGGATCCGAGGGAGCTCTCCTCCCTTAATGAGCTCTTGGATCGCATCGCCGCTTTGGGAGTCGCCACAGACTATGACCGGATCGGGCTTAAACCTAACCAAAGGGATATCAAATCCCCACTGGTCACCCACGAGATAGTGGTAGTGGAGGAGCCACATACGGATTGTCCCTCTATTTTGAGGACGAATTATGTCCGAATATATACCGAGCTCCCTGAGCCGGATACCCGCTCACAGGAGGACACGACCCAGACCCCGGACTTAGAATCGGGTATCGGGCCGAAAAAATCGGGTAGCGCTCCGGATCCCGAGCTGTCAAGCCCGGAAGCTCCCTTGCCCCAGGGCGTTAGATCGGATCAGAATTCAGATTCAGCTACACCCACCCACCCGGACTTAAACCGTCTCTCCCATATCAGACAAGAGCCCCAAGAGACAGTACATCACTACTGGGTCAGATTCCTCCTTGTGCTAAACAAGGTCAAGGACTGTCGTGAGGAAGACGCAATCTCACTTTTTTACAAAAACTACACGAACAAAGGGATCCTTAATGCTATAAGTCGCCGTGACATAGCACACTTTGCTGACTTAGTAACCCTAGTACAGAAGTATTGTGCGATGGAAAGCGCCTGGAAAACCCAAGCAGAATTTTGGGATAGTCCGGCTCTTACTAAAACCTTTGTCCGAGCTAAACGGGCGAACTCCCGTAAGTTAGCCGATCCAATCACCAAGAAACCAAAGCCCACCCCAGGGCGTGGAACCGTATTGGAAGAATGGCTCAATGGGCCATGTAAACTCCACAACTCGCCGGACACTACACCAACACATAGCCTTAGAGCATGTTGGATACTCCGGCAGGTAGCAAAAAGTGGCGAGGATCTTCTTGTAAGCCATAAAGCAGAACAACATCCCACCAAAGAAAGCAATACGGTACTGACAGTCTTCGAGACTTTCGCCTCAAATAATAGGCGCAAGCGAGCCTATCGAAATCTCGCTGAAATTTGCCACGTGTCAAAAATAAACCCGTGGAGCGACACTGCTATAACTTTCAGTGCCAGTGACGAACCCCAATTCCAGACAGTCCGGGCACCTGCCGCATTGGTCCTTAGCCCAATCGTGGACGGCTTTCGGCTCACTAAAGTACTCATGGACGGCGGAAGTGGACTAAACTTGATCTATGAAGAAACACTCAGCAAGATGGAAATGGACAAAAGCCGCATTGAACAGAGCGGCACAACCTTCAGGGGAATCATCCCTAGTCGGGAGGCACGGTGTGTGGGAAAAATCACACTCAATGTAGTATTCGGCACCCCGGAGAATTATAGGTCTGAACAAATCACATTCCAAGTGGCTCCTTTCAGCAGCGGATACCACGCCCTTTTAGGGCGGGACGCATTCACAAGCTTTCAAGCTATACCCCATTACGGATACATGAAGCTTAAAATGCCCGGACCCAATGGAATCATCACTCTAGCTAGTGATTCGGACGTCGCACTCCGCGCGGAAAATAAAACTGCAGCACTCGCCCTGGAGGCATTATCTGAAGCCCTAGCGGCCGAAAAACTAACAATGCTGCGCACCACAGTGGACAGGGACAACGTGATACTCGACAAATGACCCAAGTCCACATCATTTAAACCCGCAGACGAGATAGTTAAATTCCAGGTCCATCCAACGGACCCCACGAAGACAGCTTCCATCGGGACACAGTTGAGCCCCAGAATGGACGCCGCACTACGCGAATTCCTAAGCGAGAATTGGGACATTTTCGCCTGGCATCCTTCAGACATGTTGGGCATCCCATGCGAGCTGGCCGAACACAGCCTCAAGATACTGAAAGGATACAAGCCAGTCAAACAAACTCTTAGGCACTTCTCAGAGCCTAAACGGCAAGCCATGGGAGAAGAGCTAGCCAAGCTACTTGAGGCCGGATTCATCAGAGATATCAAGCATCCAGATTGGCTGGCAAATCTGGTAATGGTACCGAAGAAGGATAAATCCTGGCGCCTATGCGTCTACTTCAAAGACCTCAACAAGGCTTGCCCCAAGGATCCCTCCCCCCTCCCTCGCATCGACCAAATCATCGACGCCACCGCAGGACACGACTCAGTGTGTTTCCTCGACGCATACTCCGGATACCATCAAATAAAGATGGCAGAGTCCGACCAAGCGGCAACGGCCTTCATAACGCCATATGGTCCTTTCTGCTTCAACACTATGCCTTTCGGGCTTAAAAATGCCGGCGCAACCTATCAACGCATGATTCAAACATGCCTGGAAAAGAAAATCAGCAAAACAGTGGAGGCATATGTGGATGACGTGGTCATAAAAACAAGACACGTCGAAACTCTAATAGACGACTTGAGGCTTACGTTCGATAACCTCCGAACATACGACATCAAGCTAAACCCGGAAAAATGTGTTTTCGGCGTACCCTCCGGGAAGTTGCTCGGCTTCATCGTTTCCAATAGAGGAATTGAAGCAAACCCGGCAAAAATCCGAGCTCTATCGCAGTTGGCTATCCCAACATACCTCAAGCATATCCAGAAACTAGCTGGATGTGTGGCTGCCTTAAGCCGCTTTATCTCCCGATTAGGAGAAAAAGCACTACCTCTTTACCGCCTTCTTCGCCGCACCGAACACTTCGTGTGGACGGATGCAGCCGCGGCCGGACTGGATGAGAAAGACCTTATTGGCCAGCAATCCAGTTCTAGCAGCGCCAAATATTGGCGAACCTATGCTATTGTACATAGCCTCAACACATCAAGTTGTAAGCGCAGTGCTCGTCGTCGAACGAGAAGCAGACGGATACAAATTCCCGCTCCAAAAGCCGGTATATTACGTGTCCACGGTCCTCACCCCATGCAAATCCCGATACCCACACTACCAAAAGATAGCATACGCGGTCTTCATGGCATCCCGGAAGCTACGACACTACTTCCAGGAGTGTTCGATTACGGTGGCCTCCGAAGTACGACTCAACGACATAATAAACAACCGCGATGCTACGGGATGGATTGCGAAATGGGCCATCGAGCTCCTCTCGTTCGACATAACTTACAAACCACGGCGGGCCATTAAGTCGCAAGTATTGGCTGACTTCGTCGCCGAATGGACAGAAGCCGAACTCCCTAAAGAGTACGGCGCGTACTCTAATTGGATCGTGCACTTCGATGGCTCTAAAATGCTGGCCGGATTGGGGGCAGGTGTAGTCCTGACTTCCCCCACCGAAGATACGGTCCAATACGTACTCCAAATATTATACACAGACTCCAACAACGCAGCCGAATACGAGGCTCTGTTGCATGGTCTTCGAATGGCAGTCTCTATGGGCATTCAACGCCTGGAGGTGCGCAGGATTCAAACCTAGCAATATCACAAATAAACGGAGACTTCGATGCCAAGGATCCGAAAATGGCGGCTTATCATAATGCCGTCCTCAAAATGTCAGCTCGGTTCGAGGGGCTCGAATTCCACCATGTGGCTCGAGAAAACAATCAAGCGGCGGATATCCTCGCCCGCATCGGCGCTAAACGCGACCCTGTCCCACCTAACATATTCCTGGAAAGGTTGTTCAAGCCATCCGTGGTATGGGAAGGGGAGTCCGGCAACACTAGCATGGATCCGAATACACCCCCAGACTCCGAACCATCAGACGTAATCGGAGGCTCCGCCACCGAAATAACACCTTCGGCCCACGAAATCATGGTCGTAATTGCCTTGTGGACCGAGCCTTTCTTGGCCTACCTAAATAAGCAGGAGCTCCCCGAAGACCAAAATGAAGCACGTTGCATCGTGCGGCGCTCCAAAGCCTACAAAGTCCATGAGGGAGAACTCTATAAGAAAAGTGCGACCGGAGTGCTCCAAAGATGCATCTCCGAAGAGGAAGGGCGGCAGCTCTTGGCTGAAATCCATGCCGGACTCGGTGGACACCACGCTGCGGCTGGGGCGCTCGTCAGGAAGGCCTTCCGCACAGGCTTTTATTGGCCGACAGCCCGAGCAGACGCACAGGACCTTGTTCAACACTGCGTCGGTTGCCAGCTCTTCGCCAATTAGAGCCACATGCCCCCCACCGCTCTCCAGACAATCCCCATTACTTGGCCCTTTGCGGTCTAGGGGCTGGATATGGTCGGACCCCATAAGGGGGGAAGCCATAAGAAAAAATACTTATTGGTCATGGTGGACAAGTTCACCAAATGGATAGAGGCCAAACCAGTCAAAACGGCTGAATCCGGACCAGTGATAGACTTCATACCCGGGGTTGTACACCGATACGGCGTCCCCCACAGCATCATCACTGACAATGGCTCAAACTTCACAGCCGATGAAGTGAAAACTTGGTGCGGCAACATGGGCATTAAGCTCGATTACGCTCTGTCTAACATCCCCAAACAAACGGCCAGGTCGAACGTGCAAACGGTCTCATCATGAGCGGCATCAAACCCAGACTAGTGCGGTGCTTGATAGAATCGGACACGCACTGGGTCGAGGAGCTCGACTCCATACTCTGGGGACTGCGGACCACGCCGAATCGCACCACCGGATACACACCATTCTTTATGGTGTACGGCACAGAAGCAGTACTACCCTGCAACATAATCCATGATTCGCCTCGCGTGCGCATGTGCGAAGAGAAGGAAGCCGAGTTAGATCGGCAGGACAATTTAGATGCCCTGGAGGAGGAGCGCGACGTCGCAAAAGCCCGTTCCACGTTCTATCAGCAGCAGGCTCGACATTACCAAAGCAGGGAAGTGTGGGCCAAAACTTATAATATTGGCGAACTTGTTCTACGCCTACCAGAGAAGAAGAAGGACAAGCTCAAACCTAAGTGGGAGGGTCCCTTCATTATTGATAAAGTTCTCATCGGAGGAGCGTACCGCCTGCGTAATGCATCCGATAACAGACTCGAGCCGAACCCATGGAATGCGGCCAGACTCCGGAGATTCTACGCCTAGCGCCGAACTCAGTGTTTGTCTCCTTACCCCCTACCTTTTTAATTATGTCCCCCCCCCCTTTTCCTTTCTCGCCCTTTTTCCTTCTTCACACAAAGTACTCAATACAGTGCGGAGGCCCAGACCACTCCGGCCGCACTATGTGTGTAAACCATACCTGGGGGCTTCCTATACGGAAGCTAAATACAATTGCTTTCATGGCTTCTTGCCTATCACATATGCGTTCTTTTTCCATATTTGCCTTTTCTTCACCATTATATGCGTCGATATGACTTAAGATGTGGCCATGCTGGGTTGCCTGGCTCTTGTGTTTATGCCCTACGTTCCCGTTAATTCGGCTAGGGCATAAGGGGAGCACCTCTGCGATTGTTACTGCCGGTTCAGCCGGATGTGTACCTCAGACTGGGTGAAGCCGAAAGCTAGCGTTCTTAAGGGAATATTCGGTCGGTGAACAAAAGATGTTTTTTTATCACAACGCGAATCCCCAGAAGTTTTGTATCCTGCGTCTCTGTTCGCAGTCCGGACATGTACATCGATGCATGCGTACCTAGGGAAAGGAACCCCTAACGGAACTATTCTCCCTGGAAGATGTTTCTTACTATCCATGTAATATAACATAACTAGTTGGGTACTTGTCTGTTCAAGCACTTATGACCCCTACGCCTAGTTTCCACGCATACCCCGGTTCTGCATAACTGAGCGGGTATTCAGATACACCCCGAACTGTCGGATCCGGGGGCTGAAGCGAAAAGGTCCGCCATGACAAATGATTTTAATCCAGCTAGGGACTACATATGTCCATTGAATTACATTGTCACTTGGACTGACTATATTCTTCCTCTATACCATCCAACAGGCTATCTAGCTTACAATCCTGTTGGGAATACTTTGCGGCTAATGCTACCTGGTCATACACCAGACTTACGGGAATTTCTTGCCCATCTGGCCCCGCCGGTCCGACTTCGGCCATATGGTTCGAGTCAAGCTTGGTGTAGCGCGTCTTCACCATGGCCCAGGCTCCTCTTGCACCTTGTCGGCAGGCTGACATCTTCCACAATCGGAAGCGCCGCCGTGCTCCTTGGAGCATATCCACGAGCTCCCCCATGCCTTTTCGTGGGGAGGTGGATGACCACAAGGCCTGGGCAATACCCTGCATCACCTGCCGAGCTCGGTCGTGCAGCTGTGAGAGTTCCTGCAGTAAATCACCTGCGGATGCGGGCATCTCCTCTTCAGGGCGGCCCGTCAACATACCTACAGATATAAACCTCTGTCAATAAGCTTCCTCGCCGGGTTGTACTACAGTTCGTCTAGGCACTTACCATAAATGCCTTGACAAAGCCTTCTGTTCTCCTTCACGGAGTCCGCCAGCTGAGCGCGAACATCTTTTAATTCGACGCCCAGCCGGACATTGGCATCTTGAAGACCGTTCTTCTCCCGCCTAACTTGAGTAAGAACACGCTCGCCAGCTTTTAGCTGCCTTTGGAGATGTGACTCACTCTCCCTCATGATCTCCGGATTCTCCCCGGGATTGTCTGCAGAATTTTCTGTTAGACTTATCAAACAAGCCAGTACTAACTGGCACATGTCCATACACTTTCTCTATTTGAGACAAATATTACCAGATGAGGCATTCTGGGATTCCTCTAGTTTGGCAACTGCGGCCCTCAGCTGGGTCTTGCAATCCTCCAGCTCTTGAGACAATTGGGCATTCTTATCTACAAGGACCTGTGAATAAATTGATCCTTAAAACAGTTGTTCTAACCGTTTCAAGTCTCAGGGGCTATTGCTATACATGCTTATCAAATTTTCCTACCCGTATATCTTTGGCATACTGGTCCGTCGCCCGGGCGAGCCCGCCCTGAGCAGCTCGGATGTATGCGTCTCCCGAATTGAAAGCATTAAATGCCTCTTCGGAAAAGACGTTATTGAGAAGTATGGCCCGTCGGCACCGGTGATTCATGGCACTCTCTACTTCGGAATTTGTGGCGGAGAGCATATCTGCATCCTCTGTCGGAGGACAATTCGGCATCGGCCCCGCGTCCGCCTCCTCTCTCAAAACCGGTTCCGGAATCCAACTGGTGGAGGCGTGATTGGCAGGATCTCCAGATATAGTCCGGCAACTCCTCTTTCTGCCAGGACATAAAGGACGTTGTTACATTTCAGACACAATAATCACAGAGCAGGTTATTACCATATATCTGCAACGGCGTTTCGGCCCTAATCGCCTGCCTCTTAAGCCTGCCCGATCCGGACGCCCTTTGCCGACGAGCCCCCAGGGGCTCGGTGCCGCGTTCCGATGGTCGTCTCTGCAAAAATATGATATCTTAGGAATAAGGCATGGCGTCAGAAAGGGGTCCTCTTTGGAGGATAAGGTTTCAGATTTGTTTACACGCGATGCAGGCAGCAGTCCGGGATAGTCGGCGACAATAGCCACCGAGGCGCCATCGCAGCTGGCCTGATAAAATGTCCCATTGACAAGCTCCACAGTAATGTCCGGATCTTCTTTGAGTCCGGGATCGAATGCCCTTCTGGGGTCCTCTGGCTGCAGGGAGGGGCTGTTGAATCCTTCAGCGGCCCTCCTCAGTTCCTGCTTAGAAATATTGAGGTAAATAATCATGACGAAGGACGCCAGAAAGAATGGAGCGGGGGCAAAGAGTGGCAACTTACCCAACTTGGGGGTTGTACATAAAAAACCCATCCCGCGGTTTAACACGAAGGAATTCTTCTTCTTCTCCTTTATACAAATCGGACAATATCCTCGCCAGAGCAGTGGCGGAGTCCGGACCTTTACGACCACAGCGGGTGGCGTCATCTTCCCCATTGTAATGCCACATGGGCTTCCCCCGATATTGAAGCGGCTGCACTCCCCGCATTATGCATATTGCCATAACCTCGACTATCGTCAGCCCTGATTTGGCTAGTATCTTTATCCTGTTCATCAAGAAGTGTACTTCTCTGGTATCCTCCTCCTGGGGGCCCTGAGGGCGCCAACTTCGGCGTGCCTTCGGCGGAGCATTACTGAACTCAGGGAGACCCGTCCGGACTGGATCCGGAAGGGGAACGTCGTCAACATAAAACCACTCTGAGGGCCAGTTCTCAGGTGCCTTCTTGGGAGTACCAGATAGGTATCCGGTCTCGGCAACACGCCATACTTTGGCTCCGCCCACTTGACATATGGATTCCCCCTAGTTGCGAGGGACGAGGCAGAACAACTTCTTCCATAAACCGAAGTGAGCCTCGCAGCCAAGAAATAGTTCACAAAGGGCAACGTATCCTGCTATGTCCAGCACGGAGGCAGGGGTGAAGTTGTGCAATTGGAGGCCGTAGAACTCCAGGAGCCCGCGAAGGAATGGGTGGATTGGAAACCCGACGCCTCTTAGTAGATGCGGGATGAGGCATATTCGCTCCCTCGGGGATCGGTTAGGAGATCTCTCCGCTTGCTCCCCGCCATTATAGGTGGCTAGTCCGGCTCGGACGGGGACCATGAACGCCGGTGGAAGAAACCCTTGGGTCTGCAGCTCTATTAAACGGTTTTGAGGAACAGAACATTCTTCCCAATCACCTGGCCTAGAGCTACGGGAGCGAGAGGAGGAGCTGCGACGACCAGCCATGCTGGAATGATTTTTTCTGGGCGCGCTCTGTTGGATGCTCGCTCAAGGGAAGAAGGTGAAGCTTGGATCTGAGAATCCCCGTCCCTTCAAATAGATGATTTGCGTACAGGACCGGGGGGCGAATGTGAAAATGCCCCGGCTCCTTGTATTCGCTCGACACGTGGAGATGGTCATTATTGAAGCACAGAAGCCAAGGGGTACAACATTGATGGGAAGCCGGACACTGTTTGTTGCAATAGGTACTTTGGAGTATTCGGAGATGGAACCCGCCTTGCAATGCCGAAGACAAAACTGTGCACCAGACTCATCGTCATTGAAGCCTGGTTCAGGGGCTACTGAGGTAGTCCTGGATTAGGGGGTATCCGGACAGCCGGACTATATACTTTGGCCAGACTGTTGGACCGTGAAGATACAAGACTCAAGACTTCGTCCCGTGTCCGGATGGGACTCTCCTTTGCGTGGAAGACAAGCTTGGCGATCTGGATATTATATTTCCTTCTTTGTAACCGACTCCATGTAAACCCTAGCCCCCTCCGGTATCTATATAAACCGGAGGGTTTAGTCCTTAGAGACAGAATCATAATCATCATAGGCTAGCTTCTAGGGTTTAGCCTCTACGATCTCGTGGTAGATCAACTCTTGTAACACTCATATCATCAATATCAATCAAGCAGGAAGTAGGGTTTTACCTCCATCGAGAGGGCCCGAACCTGGGTAAAACATCGTGTCCCTTGCCTCCTGTTACCATCAGCCTTAGACGCACAGATCGGGACCCCCTACCCGAGATCCGCCGGTTTTGACACCGAAAGTTCCCTCTCCGAATACTTCAAGGTACCTGACTTAAATAGTAGTGTCCAACCTTTCATTTAATGACGCGCTCATCGGCTTCTGCACCTTCATGATTTCAGCTTCCACGTGTCGAGCGAATACGAGAGGTCGGGTCATTTTTGCATTTACCCCCCTGGCTGTATGAGAAAATTGTCTATTAAAGAGACGGGGATCTTCAGATCTAATCCACACCATCTCCCCCAAACGAGGAATTCGCAGAGCTTGCTCGGCGAAACCACCCCAACATGGCTAGCACTCCCAGCTCTTCCTCACGCCCTCATGGCCCCAAGCAGGGTGACTGGGAAAAGAGTTCCGTATCCCACGGCTAACTGGTGAAGCTGCAAACCCAGGGATTTCTTCCCCCCACAGATCTGGTCCCCGTTCGAGCCGGATTGGCTTCTCTCGATTGCGGGGAACAGGCGGAGAAGTTCCCCAACCCATCCAGGGGAGAACGGGTATGTTTTGTTCCCTATTTGTTGAGAGGCGTTGGATTTCCAATCCATCCATTCCTCCGAGGGCTTATGGGGCACTACGGCCTCCAACTGCACAACTTCACACCTGCCTCCATCCTGCATATTGCGGGTTATGTCGCTCTTTGTGAGCTATTCCTGGGTTGCGAGGCCCACTTCGAGTTATAGAAGAAGTTGTTTTGCCTCGTCCCTTGTAATCAGGAGGGATCTATATTCCAAGTGGGCGGAGCCGAGATATGGCGCATCGCCAGAACCGGATACCTATCCGGTACGCCGAAGAAGGCATCCGAAGACTGGCCTTCTGAATGGTTTTATGTTGAAGACGTCTCCCTTCCTGACCCAATCCGGAGGGGTCTTCCTGAATATTCAAATACTCCATTGAAGAAGTGCCTCAACTGGCGCCCTCGGAGCCCTAGGGAGGAAGATAGCATGGAAGTCCACCAACTGATGAGCAAGATAAAAACGCTCGCACAATCTGGATTGTCAATAGTCGAGGTTATGGTGATATCCATAATGCGAGGGGTTCAGCCACTCCAATACCGAGGG
The DNA here is from genome assembly GCF_002575655.3 of Aegilops tauschii subsp. strangulata. Lineage (NCBI taxonomy): Eukaryota > Viridiplantae > Streptophyta > Magnoliopsida > Poales > Poaceae > Aegilops > Aegilops tauschii. The sequence continues at coordinate 97,455,030 of NC_053036.3, read as the reverse complement.
CACCCTACGTGGCACTTCAATGGAGAAGATGATGCCACCCGCTATGGTTGGAAGGGTCCGGACACTTCCGCCACATTGGCGAAAATACTGTCCGATTTATACAAGGGGGAGAGGAGGAGTTCATCCACATTAAGCCCAGGGATGGATTTTCCATGTACAACCCTCCCAGCTGGGTGAGTTTCCGTTCCACTACTCTACTCCATCAACTCCCTGAATACTTTTTCATAAATATTAATCCGCCATTTATAACAGGAATGGCGGAAAGTTACCAGGGAGATCCACAGCCCCGCTCCACAACCAGAGGACCAAAACCAGGCCCTTGATCCCAGATTCGAGGAGGATCCATATATATTCGTGGAGCTTGGGGAAGGGGTGTTTTACAGGCGAGCTGCGACGGCACCAAAGTGGCCATCATGGCTGACTATCCCGGTCTCCTCCCTGCGTCGCATGTAAGTAATTAGGAGACTTGTCCTTTGGGAGAATTTCCCTCTTCCGCCTTACCCACCACACTATATTATGCTCTAAAGGGGAGGCGATCGACGCACCATGCAGCACCAGAGGCGACGCGCAGGCCTTCGAAGAGGAAGGCAAATAGAGATATGGCTGAGCCTTCATTGAAGAGGTATGGTTTTAAATATGCTCCATGGTCGGCATCTTAAAGTATGACACTATCCGTTGTGTCTTATCAGGAAAAACATTCACCGGACTATGTCCGGGGATCCTGCCGGTCATGCCACTACTAGCCGGATTCCGGACCCTGTCACGAGGACTGAGGCTAATGCGGAAGTGACACCGGATTGTCCTTCTGCAGAGGATTCCGATAAAGTATCCGCCACAAAATCCGAAGTGGAAAGCGTCATGAATCATCGGCGTCGGCGGGCCGCTCTTCGCGACCCTGGTTTTTCAGAAGAGGCTTTCAACGCCTTCAATTCGGGTGATGCATACATCCGAGCTGCTCGAGATGGGCTTTCCAAAGCCACGGACCAGTATTTGAAGGATATGCGGGTAAGTTCATACTTGCACAATTCTAATAACTATATACCAGCAGCCCCCGAGACTTGAAGCAGTTTAAGCAACTGATTTAAGGATCGTTGTATACCCAGGTGCTCAAAGAGAAGAAAGACCTCTTGTCTCAAGAGCTAAAGAAGTGTCAAGCCCAGCTAACTGCTGCTACCACCGAACTGGAGCAATCCAAGAAGGCAGTGTCTGGTAATGTTCCCCTCTATCGAGAAAACATGATCATATATCAGGGGTATTAATACAGGTGCAAATCTTATGACAGAGGCACCGGAAGTCGCATGAGCGGAAAATCCAGGAGCTCAAAGGCAACTGGCTGCGAGCGAACGTGTACTGACAAAAGTCGGGGTGGAGAAGAACAAACTGCAAGATGCCAACACCAAGCTTGGTGAAGAGCTAAAAGATGTGCGAGCCCAGCTAGTTGACTCCGTGAAGGAGAATAAGAAGCTATGAGGCGGCATATTTAGTATGTGTTCGGACTTACCTTTACATAGTTCGGCAAGGAAAAAAACTGACAATAATTATGTCTATAGGTATATTGACGGGCCGTCCCGAAGAGGAGGTGTCCGGATCGTTGAGCAATCTGCTACAAGAGCTGTCACAATTGCACGAGCGAGCTTGGCAGGTGATGCAAAGTATGGCCAAGGCCTTATGGCCATCCGACTCTCCTCCAGGAAGTATGGAGGGGCTTGTGCAGCTATTCAAAGGAGCGCGGCGGCGCTTCCGATTATGGAAGATATCGTCCTGCCGAGAAGGTGTGCGAGAAGCCTAGGCAATGGTGAAAACTCGGTATACCAAGCTCGACCCGAATCACATGGCTCGGATCGGACCTGTAGGGTCAAATGGAGAAGAAATTCCCGTAAGTTTGGTATACGACCAGGTACAAGTAGCCGCCAAGTTTTGAGGATTCTATCTAAAAAAAGGTCAATGGGGGAGACTACAGTAGCTCGACCCAATGCTTTATTTCTGTCTTAGTGAATCCCGATTCGACATTAAAAAGCCACATACCCTACCATATTATATTACTTTCCCAACAGGATTGTAGGCTAGATAGCCTGTTGGATGGCATAGAGGAAGAAGTGTTTGAGTCTAAGTGACTATGTACTTCATTTGACAAATTATGTCTCTAGCTGAATTGTAAAACGCTTGTCATGGCGGATCTTTTCGCTTCAACCTCTGGACCCGAGGGTGCGGAGTGCTTCCGAATACCCGCTCGGTAATGTAAACTACCGTATGCGTGGAAACCAGGCGTAGGGGTCATAGTTGCTTGAAAAGACAAGTATCCGGCTAGTTATGTTATATTACAATTTGATAGTAAGAAACATCTTCCAGACAGAATAGTTCCGTTAAGGGTTCCTTTCCCTGGGTCGACATGCGTTTAACGTGCACGTCTGGACTTCGATTGAGAAAACCACAGCATACATAGCATCTGGGGGTTCATAATGTGACAAATAAAAACATCTTTAGACCGCCGATCGAATATTCCCTTAAGAACGCTAGCTTTCGGCTTCACCTAGTCTGAGGTACACATCCGGATGACCCGGCAGTAACAATCGCAGAGGTGCTCCCTTTATGCCCTAGCTGCACTAACGGGAACTTAGGGCATAAGCACAGGAGCCAGGCAACCCAGCTTGGCCAAAACTTAAGTCATATCGATGCATATAATGGCGGAGAAAAGGTACATACGTGGAAAAGACACATATGTGGTGAGCTTGATGCTCGGAAAATAATAATAATAATAATAAGCTTATGTGCGAGAAGCCTCCAGGTATAATTGACATACATATTAAGAATTGTATGTGTCGTAGGTGTACGGTTTAGCCGTACGAAAGCTTTACAGCTCTAAAAAAGAAAGGTGAGAAGAGAGAAAAAAATAAATAATGGAAACAAAAAAGGGGGAAAGGGGACGAACGAAGAGTCCGGCGCTAGTCATAGAATCTTCGGAGTCTGGCCGCGTTCCACAGGTTCGGCTCTAGGCGGTTGTCTGATGCATCATGCAGGCGGTACGCTCCTACGGTGAGAACTTCGTAAATGATGAAGGGACCCTCCCACTTGGGCTTGAGTTTGTCCTTTTTCTTCTCCGGCAAGCGTAGAACGAGTTCGCCAACATTATAAGTCTTGGCCCGTACTTCTCTACTTTGATATCTGCGGGCCCGTTGTTGGTAGAATGTGGAACGGGCTTTTGCGACATCGCGCTCCTCCTCCAGGGCATCTAAGCTATCCTGCCAATCCAGCTCGGCTTCTCTCTCTTTATACATGCACACTCGAGGTGAGTCATAAATAATGTCGCAGAGCAACACGGCCTCTGCGCCGTACACCATAAAGAAAGGTGTATATCCGGTTGAACGATTGGGCGTGGTCCGCAGCCCCCAGAGTATGAAGTCGAGCTCCTCGACCCAGTGGTTGTCTGGTTCTTTCAAAGACCACGCTAACCTGGGTTTAATGCCGCTCATGATAAGACCATTGGCGCGTTCGACCTGGCCGTTGGTTTGTGGGTGATAGACAGAGGCGTAGTCAAGCTTGATGCCCAGATTGGCACACCAGGCCTTCACCTCATCGGCTATGAAATTGGAGCCGTTGTCGGTGATGATGTTGTGTGGAACACCATAACGGTGCACAACCCTGGATATAAAGTCTATCACTGGCCCGGCTTCTGCCGTTTTAACCGGTTTGGCCTCTATCCACTTAGTGAATTTATCTACCATGACCAACAAATATTTGTTCTTATGGATTCCTCCTTTAAGGGGTCCGACCATATCAAGCCCCCAGACCGCAAAAGGCCAAGTGATGGGGATTGTTTGTAGAGCGGTGGGTGGCATATGGCTTTGGTTGGCAAAAAGCTGGCATCCGACGCAATGTTGGACAAGGTCATGTGCGTCTGCTCGGGCCGTCGGCCAATAGAAACCTATACGGAAGGCCTTGCTTACAAGGGCCCGAGCTGCGGCATGGTCGCCACCAAGACCGGCATGAATTTCGGCCAAGAGTTGCCGCCCTTCGTCCTCGGAGATACACCTTTGAAGTACTCCGGTAGCACTTTTCTTATAGAGTTCTCCTTCGTGGACCTTGTAGGCTTTAGATCGCCGCACAATGCAGCGTGCCTCATTCTGATCCTCAGGAAGTTCTCGCCTATTGAGGTAGGCCAAGAAGGGTTTGGTCCAAGAGGCGATGACCGCCATGATGAGATGGGCCGATGGTGTAATTTCGGTGGGTGAGCCCCCGATTATGTTGGTGTGTTCGGAATCTGGAGTTTTCTTCGGATCCGGATTGGTATTGTCGCTCTCCCCCTGCCACACCACGGATGGCTTGAAGAGCGTTTCCAGAAATATGTTAGGTGGGACGGGGTCACGCTTAGCACCGATGCGAGCAAGGACATCCGCGGCTTGATTACTTTCTCGAGCCATATGGTGAAACTCGAGCCCCTCGAAGCGAGCCGACATTTTGAGAACAGCGTTACGGTAAGCCGCCCTCTTGGGATCTTTGGCATTGAAATCTCCATTTATTTGAGATATTGCGAGGTTTGAATCCCCGCGCACTTCTAGGCGTTGTATGCCCATGGAGACGGCCATCCAAAGACCATGCAATAAAGCTTCGTATTCGGCTGCATTGTTGGAGTCCGTGAATAATATTTGTAGGACGTACTGAACAGTATCTCTAGTAGGGGATGTTAGGACAACGCCTGCCCCTAGGCCTGCCAGCATATTGGAGCCGTCGAAGTGCATGACCCAATTGGAATATGTGTCGTACTATTTAGGGAGTTCGTCCTCTGTCCATTCAGCGATGAAGTCGGCCAATACCTGGGATTTAATTGCCCGGCGCGGTTTGTATGATATGTCGAATGGGGGGAGCTCAATGGCCCACTTGGCAATCCGGCCCGTAGCATCGCGGTTGTTTATTATGTCATTGAGCGGTACTTCGGAGGCCACCATTATCAAGCACTCTTGAAAGTAGTGTCGTAGCTTCCGAGATGCCATGAAAACCGCGTATGCTATTTTTTGGTAATGAGGGTACCGGGATTTGCATGGTGTGAGGACAGTGGATACGTAGTATACCAGCTTTTGGAGCGGGAATTTGTCCGTCCTCCTCTCGTTCGATGACGAGCATCGCACTCACAACTTGGTGTGTGGCCGATATGTATAATAACATGGGTTCGCCGACATTTGGCGCGGCGAAGATTGGGTTGCTTGCTAGAAGAGCCTTTATTCCTTCCAATCCGGCCGTTCCCGCGTCTGTCCACTCGAAGTGATCGGTGCGTCAGAGAAGGCGATAGAGTGGCAATGCCTTTTCTCTTAGTCTGGAGATAAAACGGCTTAGGGCTGTCACACATCCGGATAATTTTTGGACTTGTTTAAGGTCTGTTGGTGTAGCCAACTATGACAAAGCTCGGATTTTAGCTGGGTTTGCCTCAATTCCTCTGTTGGAAATGATGAAGCCCAAAAGTTTTCCAGCTGGAACGCCGAAAACACACTTTTCCGGATTGAGCTTGATGTCATATGTTCAGAGGTTGTCGAATGTGAGACGCAGATTGTCTATTAAGGATTCGACGTGCCTAGTTTTGATGACTACGTCATCCACGTATGCTTCAACTGTCTTGCCGATTTGTTTCTCCAGGCATGTTTGAATCATGCGTTGATAGGTGGCACCAGCGTTTTTGAGCCCAAAAGGCATAGTGTTGAAGCAGAAAGGCCTGTATAGGGTGATAAATGTCGTTGCGGCTTGATCGGACTCCTTCATCTTAATTTGATGGTATCCAGAGTATGCGTCAAGGAAACACAGCGAGTCGTGTCCTGCGATAGCATCGATGATCTAATCAATGCGGGGGAGGGGAAAAGGATCCTTAGGGCAAGCCTTGTGGAGGTCTTTGAAATCGACACATAGGCGCCAGGATTTATCTTTATTTGGTACCATCACCAGGTTTGCTAGCCAGTCCAGGTGTTTTATCTCTCTGATGAATCCGGCCTCGAGTAACTTGGCTAGATCCTCTCCCATGGCTTGTCGTTTGGGTTCGGAAAGCTCCATAATGTTTGCTTGACCGGGTTGTATCCCTTCAATATATTTAGGCTATGTTCGGCCAGCCTACATGGGATTCCTAGCATATCAGGAGGGTGCGAGGCAAATATGTCCCAGTTTTCACGTAGGAATGCCTGCAGTGTGGCGTCGACCGTGGGGTCCAGCTGTGCCCCGATGGATGCTGTCTTTGTGGAGTCCGTTGGGTCGACCTGGAATTTGACTATTTCGTTTGCTGGTTTGAAGGAGGTGGATTTGGATCGCTTATCAAGTATCACGTCATCCCTATCCACCGTGGAGCGCAATGCGATTAATTCTTCGGCCGCGAGGGCTTCAGACAATGCCTCGAGGGCCAAGGCGGCAGTTTTGTTTTCGGCACGGAGTGCTACACCCGGATCACTGTCAAGAGTGATGATTCCATTGGGCCCGGGCATCTTGAGCTTCATGTACCCGTAATGGGGTATAGCTTCAAAGCTTGCAAATGCGTCTCGCCCTAACAGGGCGTGATATCCGCTGTTGAAAGGGGCCACTTGAAAGGTTATTTCTTCGGACCGATAATTCTCCGGCGTGCCGAATACCACATCGAGTGTGATTTTTCCCGCACATCGCGCCTCCCGACTGGGAATAATTCCTCGGAAGGTCGTATTACTTTGCTCAATGTGGCTCCTGTCTATTTCCATTTTGCTGAGAGTTTCCTCGTAAATGAGGTTTAGTCTGCTGCCGCCGTCCATGAGCACTTTGGTTAGCCGAAAGCCGTCCACAATCAGACTGAGGACCAATGCGGCAGGTGCCCGGACTGTTCTGAATTTTGTTCGTCACTGGCGTTGAAAGTTATGGCCGTGTTGCTCCAGGGGTGTATTGCTACAACTTGGCAGACTTCGGCGAGGCTGCGGAGTGCCGTTTTGTGCCTATTGTTTGAGGCGAAAGTCTCGAAGACTGTCAATACTGTAGGGTTGTTGTCTTCCGTGGGATGTTGCTCCACGGTGTTTCTGGTGAGTAGATCTTCTCCGCTCTTGGCCACCTGCCGGAGTATCCAACATGCTCGAAGGCTATGGGTTGGTACGGCATCCGGTGTTGTGTGTATTTTGCATGGCCTATCAAGCCATCCCTCCAGAACGGTTCCGCACGCCGTAACGGGCTTTGCTTTTTTTTGTTATTGGATCAAGCGACCGACGAGGGTGCGTCCTTTTTATCCGGACGTGTGGTTTAGTGGAAACTGGTGGCTCCTAAGAGGTTGCCTGAGTTTTCCAGGCGCTTTCCATTGCGTAGTACTTCTGTACTATGGTTGCCAAGTCAGAGAAGTGTGATATGTAAAAGCGATTGATTGCGTTGAGGATTCCCTCGTCCGTGCAGTTTTTGCAGAATAATGAGATTGCGTCTTCATCGCGGCAGTCCTTGATCCTGTCCTTGATAAGGAGGAATCTGGCCCAAAAGTGATGGACTGTTTCCTGGGACTGTTTTCTGATGTAGGTAAGATCGCTTGTATCTAGGTGGGTGGGTGGATTTAAGTCTGAACCCTGACCCAATCTGGGATCCGGAGCTTGAGAAAATTCCGAGCTTAACAATTCGGACTCCGGGATATCAACCAATTTTTCCGGCCCACGGTCCGATTCTAAGCTCGGAATACAGGGCATTTCTTCCCGCAAGCGAGTATCCAGCTCTGTGAGCTCAGAGCTCCGAACATAGTTCGTACTGAACATAGGGGAAGAGTCGTCGCATTGCTTCTCCACTACCGCTATCTGATGAGTGATCAGTGGAGATCCAATTTCTCTCTGATCGGGTTTAAGCCCAATCCGATCGTAGTCCGTAGCGACTCCCAAGGCGCCGATGCGATCCAGGAGTTCATTTAAAGACGACAACTCCATCGGATCCATCTGTTCGGAGTATTCTGAGCTTACGCGAAGGCGATTTTCGATGACCCAAGAAGTCATCGTTGGCCCGACGGCCGAACGGGTGGCCATGGTAAAGCCGCCCAGCCGGAGGGTTTGGCCTGAAGCCAGGGCTCCCCCGGAGGTGATGTTGTCCTTGATAACAAGGCGAGCCATCAAGCCTATCTTCGACGTCACAGTGGAACTCTCAATGAAAGCACCAATGTCGGTGTCAAAACCGGCGGATCTCGGGTAGGGGGGTCCTGAACTGTACGTCTAAGGATAATGGTAACAGGAGGCGAGGGACACAATGTTTACCCAGGTTCGGGCCCTCTCTATGGAGGTAATACCCTACTTCCTGCATGATTGATCTTGATGAATATGAGTATTACAAGAGTTGATCTACCACGAGATCGTAATGGCTAAACCCTAGAAGTCTAGCCTATGAGATTATGATTGTTGTCCTACGGACTAAACCCTCCAGTTTATATAGGCACCAGAGGGGGCTAGGGTTACACAAAGTCAGTTACAGAGAAAGGAATCTTCATATCCGAATCGCCAAGCTTGCCTTCCACGCAAAGGAGAGCCCCATCCGGACACGAGACGAAGTCTTCTATCTTGTGTCTTCATAGTTCAATAGTCCGGCCACAGTATATAGTCCGGCTGTCCGAGGACCCCCTAATCCAGGACCCCCTCAGTGGTCGAGGGTGATTCCCCAGCATTGCTTGTGGTGGCAGCACGTGCTCAACCATGGAGGCGACGGCGCCATCGAGGCCCTGCCAGGAAGGACCCTGGCGGGTAGCGGCCGGTCAGCTACCTCCGTGTGAGGAGCGTTCGGTGCTACCTCGGGAGAGTTGGTGATGGGGTGTGCTCGGAGGTGCGGGTCAGATTGGATCTAGTGGCAGCCCCTGGTGTGGATGAAGGTCGACACGGCTGATCTAGCCCTTGCACGACATGGCTGGTTGTGGTTTCTCTTCGTCCGTGCTGTTGCTGTTGGTCTTGATCGCGTTCTCTCAGCAGTGCGGGTGGGGGAGATCCATTGCTGCGCGACTCTAGTGGCAGATTGCTGCGGTGACGGCGGTGTGAGGCATCTTGGACAGTGCTGCCTGAAACCTTGGAGGAGTGGAGATGTGCGTCATTACAAATGAAAATCATGTTCGGTTTTGGCCGGACCGGCGGCGATGGCACCTGTGGGTGTCGTTCCCCTTCCTGGAGGCATCGTCGAGTGTGTCGTCATTTCCCTCCCTTGCTTGGTGTTGGCAGCTGTCTTCGAGCGAAAGCCTCGATTCAGTGATGGATCGGTACGATGACGGCGTCTTCGAGGATGTTCCTCTGTTACAAGCATTGTGCCGGGAGACATGGAGTTCCTATGTTGTGCTCCTCCGGTGTTCACCACTGCCCTAATCGTTCTTTTATGGCGCTATGTACGATCGTCGCTGGTGAATCCGAGATGGTGCCTTCCTCGGGCCGGATCGAGTCCTGCCATCCTCTTGCCACCTCCTTTATGCATCAAAGGGGGATGGTGCGTCAACAAGAAAAGTGATGAGTTAGACATTGGGTCAAATATTGATTTTCTTCTTGTGAGTCAAGTTAAAAGGATCAGCTATTATAAAGCTGAGTACGTGCGTATGTAACAGGCAGGTTATTTTGAGATGAATTAGACACATGTGTGTTTTTCGGCCGTCGGCCATTATCGAGTTTAGAGAAATCTTGTCAAAAGTCTCTACTGGCGTTTGAGTTCCTGCGACACGGCGCGTAGGAAATTACAAGCTGAACCTATACGGTTCGTCCATGTTATTCCTTCAGATCGAGGGGTTGGCGTGTTGTTTTTGCGAGGTTTGTGAACATCTTTGTAAACCCGCATCTAGTTCTTGCTGCGATGGAGTTTTGTGCCGTGAAAGATCGGGCCAACAACGGATCGACCCTCGCATCGAGGTCTGCTCCTCATCAAGAAGGTTTTGGGGGCAGTTGTTCTTCGGAGGTGACTGAGGGAGTCCTGGACTAAGGGGTCCTCGGGCGTCCGGGCTATGTGGTATGGGCCGGACTAATGGGCCGTGAAGATGTGAGATTAAAGACATTTCCCCATGTCCGAATGGGACTCTCCTTTGCGTGGAAGGCAAGCTTGGCGTTCGGATCATGCACCTTCCTTTCTCTGTAAACCGGCTCTGTACAACCCTAGATCCCTTCGGTGTCTATATAAATCGGAGGGTTTAGTTCATAGGGCAAGAACACAATCATACAGGCTAGACATCTAGGGTTTAGCCATCACGATCTTGAGGTAGATCAACTCTTGTAACCCCTATACTCATCAAAGTCAATCAAGCAGGAAGTAGGGTATTACCTCCATTAAGAGGGCCCGAACCTGGGTAAACATCGTGTCTCCTGCCTCCTCGTTACCTTCGATCCTTAGACGCACAGTTCGGGACCCCTACCCGAGATCTGCCGGTTTTGACACCGACATTAGTGCTTTCATTGAGAGTTCCACTGTGTCATCACCAGAAGGCTTGATGGCTCCATCAACCATCCACATCAATACCTGAGGGAGACTTTTCTCCCCGGCCAAATCTTCGTATTCGGCGGCTTCGCACTGCGTGCCAATTCGATTGGCCATCTGGAGCAGATCGACAGCTACGCCCCTGGTCATCAGATCAGTTTTGGAAACCTAAACTACATCGCTGATATCCGGGGAGACTTGATCTTCCAAGGGTTCGCGGCCTCAATCGCAGCTCCGGCCTTAGATCCGAAACACCTCGCCGAGTCTGAAGATGGGAGTTTAGTGCCCGCCGGACTCTCCACAACCATAGAGCTCAACACCGGAGATACGAAGGCGGTCGTTTCACCGGCAGACCCGGAGTCATACCAGGCTCCCTTTATAAACATGAAGTCGAACTCATCCCCGAACACCAGATTCGAACCCGTGAGGTCCGTGTTACGTGAGCCCGACCGAGGAACTCTTGTCCCGCCCTGCTCCAGGGGCTCTCGCTTCCCTGTCCAAACCTCACTCTTAAACGAGGCCGTGGACTTAATGTGATCCCTCGCCATTACAGAAGGATCTCTGCCAAAGTACGCCCAGCCCACACTAGGGGCTGAGGGCGGGGAATTTTACGTCCCACCCGCCACCCACTTTATAGCCACTGTCGATGACTTAACCGACATGCTAGATTACGCCTCCGAAGACATCGACTGTATGGACGACGATGCCGAAGAGGAGCAAAGCCAGAACCCGCCATTTAACGGATGCTGGATGGCCAATTCCTCATATGACGTATACATGGTGGACACACCCAAAGAGAATGATGCCGACTATGGGAAGAATCTCGAGGACGAGCCTGCTGAAGTACCTCCGAAGCATCGATGTCAGCGGCGCAGATCAAAATCATGTCGCGAAAAAGACAGCAATACCGGCACCGGAGACAATAACACCCCGGAGAACGCCGAAGACCAAGACGCCTCGGTCGAGCCAACATCCGAACAGGATGATTGGGAAGAGGGGCAAGTCAACCCCGATGATCCCATCGGGAACGAAGGCTCAGAGGATAGTAACTACCTACCGACCTCCGAAGAGGATGAGAGCCTGTGCGACGAAAACTTCATCGTACCAGAGGACCCCCTCAAACAAGAGCGCTTTAAACACCGTCTAATAGCCACAGCAAGAAGCCTGAAAAAGAAGCGGCAGCAACTTCAAGCCGATCAGGATTTACTCAATAACAGATGGACGAATGTCCTGGCAGCCGAGTAATACGGCCTCGAGTGCCCAACTAAGAGTTACCCAAAGCGCAGGTTGCTCTCCCAATTCGATGATGAGGTCCCAGAGCCTATACCGACAGCGCGTAACGCGGCTGACGGGCCTGACCGACCACCTCGTGGCAGGGACAGAGCGGCAACCCAAGCTGAACACCAACCGGCGCACCTCGCCCTAGAGGCAGAGAAACAGCGGATGCAGGGTACACACACTACCTGCGATAGGACCTAGACAATAGAGCTGGTCATACCGGATCAATTTATGGATCAAGGGGACGCGCACCAGTGCAACAAGACGGCTGTCAGACCTGGCGCGATAAACACAACCTCACCTGGGCTGAAAACCGCATACGGACTCCATCCGAACTGCGTCGTGACGTCGCCCGATAAAGAGGAGCCGCACACCCCCTATGCTTCACCGATGAAGTAATGGAGCACCAGTTCCTAGAAGGGTTTAAACCCGTGAACATTGAATCATACGATGGCACAACAGATCCCGTAGTATGGATTGAAGACTTTCTTCTCCATATCCACATGGCCCGCGGTGATGACCTACATGCCATCAAGTACCTCCCCCTAAAACTTAAGGGACCAGCACGGCATTGGCTGAATAGCCTCCCAGAAAACTCTATTGGAAGCTGGGAAGACTTGGAGGACGCCTTCAGAGGCAACTTCCAAGGTACCTATGTTCTGCCCCCGGACGCCGATGACCTTAGTCACATAATCCAGCAACCCGGTGAATCAGCCTAGAAGCTCTGGACCAGGTTCTTAATTAAACAGAACCAGATTGTAGATTGTCCAGACGCCGAAGCCCTCACGGCCTTCAAACACAACATCCGAGATGAGTGGCTCGCCCGACACCTCGGCCAAGAGAAACCGAAGTCCATGGCAGCCCTTACCGCACTTATGACCCGCTTTTGCGTGGGAGAAGATAGCTGGCTAGCTCGTAGAAGCAATAGCACCAGCGACCCAGGCACCTCTGAAGCCAGGGACGGCAATGGCAATCCGCGATGTGACAAGCAAAAGCATCAAAACAATACCGAAGACACGGCGGTCAACGCCGGATTCAGTGGCTCAAAATCCGGTCATCGGAAGAAGCCATTCAAAGGAAACAAAGATGGTCCATCTAGTTTGGACAGAATACTTGATCGGCCTTGCCAGATTCATGGCACCCCCAATAAACCTGCCAATCATACCAACAAAAACTGTTGGGTCTTTAAACAGGCCGGCAAGCTCAATGCCGAACACAAGGGGAAAAGGCCGCCCAGCGAGGACGGCGATGAAGAGCCTCGCCCACCTAACACGGGGGGGCAGAAGCAATTTCCCCCCGAGGTCAAAACAGACAATATGATCTATTTTACCCACATCCCCAAACGGGAGCGCAAGCGCGCATTAAGGGACGTCTACGCCGTAGAGCCGGTCGCCCCAAAATTCAACCCATGGTCGGCTTGCCCGACCACCTTCGATCGAAAGGACCACCCGACCAGCATTCGTCGTGGAGGATCGGCAGCTTTGGTCCTCGACCCAATCTTCGACAGATTCCATCTCACGCGAGTCCTCATGGATGGTGGTAGTAGCCTTAACCTGCTCTATCAGGACACCGTCCGCAAAATGGGTATTGATCCGTCAAGAATCAAGCCCACTAAAACTACCTTTAAAGGAGTAATACCTGGCGTAGAGGCCCGTTGCTCGGGCTCAGTAACATTGGAAGTTGTCTTCGCCTCGCCCGAAAACTTCCGCAGTGAAGACTTGATCTTTGATATCGTACCCTTCCGAAGTGGCTATCACGCACTGCTCGGACGGACCGCTTTTGCTCTATTCAAAGCGGTGTCGCACTATGCTTATTTAAAGCTCAAGATGCCCAGTCCTCGCGGCATCATAACAGTCAATGGAAACACGGAACGCTCCCTCCAGACCGGGGAGCACACCGCGGCTCTCGCAGCCGAAGTACAGAGCGGTCCACTCAAGCCGCACACCTCGTCGGCCATCAAGTCGTCAGACTTTGTCAAAAGAGTCTGTTAGTCCCGCAAGCTAGCGGCTCGGTACTTCCAGAGCTAGACTAGCAGTTTCGCCTCCATTGATCGCCGCGCACACCCGCGGAATTTGTACTGCGCATGCATCATTACGCACTCAAAATACCTTGGGCATCAGCGGAGGCACAATACGGGAAGGTCTATAGTATAGCTCGACCCTTTATGACCTCCCACTCTTCTTCACTTACTTTTCTACCACAGATGCATTCGATCCCATGTATCCTACGGACTTACAAGGACTCACTTCGAGCCCGGTTTCATATGGGAAACAGAAGACCGTTCCCTTTAAGGAACCCCTCTCTACAAGGCGAAAGCGGCGCAGACGTGCGGCAGGACATCCAAAGGACTCTTCGGAACAAACCTTATTTAAAGGACTTATACTGAGCTTTTCTCCTTGTTATTAGACCCCTGGCATGTAAAATGATTTTGGTGCTTATGGTACCCTCTGTAAGATCACGTCTTGACGTATCAATCAGATCCTAGTAGGGACAATTTTTTCGGTATCAACTTTATTCATAAAAATGTACTTCGTCTCTCTAGTTGTCTCACATACCTCGACACCCATTGCCAGGGGCTCTGTACGGCCACATATGTGCCGCTAAATGAAAGCCCGAACAGCTTTGTAGCACACTTCGGCGTCCCGAGCTTGGCATTATATGCATCGACTCTGAATCATGTCTTTGGTCAATAGTTGGGTTGCACGGCTCCTGTGTTTGCTACCTTACGTTCCGTTTGTTCGGCTAGGGTAGTAAAGGGAGAACTACTTCGATTGTGTTTCCGGTTCGTCCGGTCAAGCACCTCCGTAGAGAGAGCCGAAAACTGGCTGTCATGATGCGGCGAGAGCTGGTCAGCCGTTTGGTGACTTACTAAATCTTTAATGATTTTTCCGTATTAAACGAAGGACTATTTTTCCAGTCATATACGTAACGCATCCGCATTCGGATAGTCACATACGTACCAGGGGCTATTTTATAGCCCCATCGTCAAACTCCTATGGCTAAGTGAGAGCGGTAAAGCCGTATAGTCCGATTGTCTAGTTCGCCGCACTGACACCTCCGTCACGGACCAAGATGTTGGGACAAGAGTGCTCATGTGCTATTCTGAACACCCCCGTAGCATCTACGTGGAGATCGAAGCTGACGACTGGAAAACTCTCAGGCATAAAAAACGACTGCACAGGAGGAAAAACAACTTCAGATAATGGCACAAATATATTACAAAGCCTTAATATCTATAATACACACGACCGGGTTGTTCGGATACATTCATTCGAATATAATGTCCTTTGAGCATTGACCCTCTATCAAGCGAGCACCCTCGAGGATGTCGTTTAAATAACGCTCCGGTGTGCGGTGGTCCTTGCCTTCTCGGGGACCCTCCACCGCAACAACGGCGGCTTTCATCTTAGCCCAGTGCACCTTGTCGCGGGCGAAGACCCTCTGTGCACCTTCTATGCACACTGACTGTTTGATGGCATCAATTCGGGGCACGGCATCGATGAGTGGCCGCACTAGGCCAACATAGCTGCTCAGAGCGGGTTCATCCGGCCACAACCGGAGTATGACCTCCTTCGTGGCCGCTCCGGACATCTTATGCAGCTCGGTCCACTGCGCCATTTGGTCGTTCAGCAGCGTCGAGCGCTCCTGCGTTGCAAATTGCGACCAGAACAGCTTCTCCGTCGCATGCCCCTCCTGGGCCGGTAGAATTGCGCTGCGTCAACGGTGCTCTTCGGAAGATCCGCAAAGGCGTCTGGAGAACTCCATAGTTGATTAAGAAGGCATACCTCTGATCGCCAAACTTAGATTGTAAAAGAAAGGGCTTACCAGCCGCTATCTGTCTGGCCTGTCGGAGCTCCTCGCGAGCCACTCGGGATTCGGACCTCGCCTCTTGGGCGTCCTGAAAGGCTTTGGCGAGTTCGGCCGCCTCGCTTTATTCTCCTCCTCAAGGAGCTCGCACTTGCGAGTTGCGTCCTTGAGCTCTTGCTCAATCTTGGATACGCGCTCCTCGAACTGACGTCGGGTGGCCTATTCGCCCTTCAAATTGGCGGCCGCTTTCTCAACGGCCGCATCGCTCACCCTTGCCTGCTCCTTTGCACGGGCAAGGTCACTCCTGAGGGTCTCGACCTCAGCAGCACCATCTGCAATTATCCATATAGCAGCGCTTGAGCTTCAACTTAGCATTTGCAAACTAATTCAATTGAAAATAGAGCACTTGAAAACATACCTTGCGCCTCGTCGAGCCGCTTGTTAATCCGGATATTGTCCTCATCGACCAGCTGCAGTTTCTGCTTCAGTTCAGAAACTTCGGCGGCCTGAGCGGTCGCCGCTAATAGTGAAGCCTGATTTTTATAAAAAAGGATAAGTACGTTATTTCCTGCGGATATCTATAGACCCTCTGTTCGCCCTTCTTCATTGGCCAAACAGAGTCTCAGGAGCTACTATCTATATATATAGGTGGATTTTTTTATGGAAACCGGCTAAAAGACATTACATCGCATACCTCAAAGCCTGTTAGTAGGCTCGTGAAGGCTTCATTCAATCCGCTTTTAGCGGACTGAACCTTTTCAACCACCGTACCCATTAAGGTACGGTGCTCCTCCAAGATGGATGCACTTTGCAGTGCATCCATCAGCATGTTCGGTGCCTCTGCATTCGTAGAGGTCGCCGTCTCCCCCTCCTGCGGAGGGGGCCGCCGATCCGATTCTGAAACCGTTTGGGTCTTCAGGACAGTATTCGGGTGAGGGTCGGATGATCCAGGACCCCCGTAGCCAGTCTCCATGGGGGTTGCGCCCCCCATGTTCGCGGCAGCCTCCGGTGCCGCATTGGTCTCCTCCCGCACTTCTCCGGAGCCCGGAGAAATCCTTTGGGACGACACCTCGGGATCGTTCGCCCTAGGAGGAGAGGAAGCTCATGGAGGCGTCTCGCTCTCCATCTTCTCCGGCGAAAGATCCCCCGATGACGACGATTCTTGAGGAATGTCATGGGCCGGACTGAAATATGAAATTTGATATTAGACTTATAATCTATAAAAATATTAGATGTATATAAGACATCTTAAGGAGCTCACGATTCGGCGAGGGGCTTGGTTCGGGGGCGGTGCTTGGGGACGGCCTCGGTGCCCGAATCCGAGCCACCTGAGAGGGATTTCCTTCCCCTCTTGGACGCCCCCTCCTCCGGATCTACGGAGGCCGCCCTCTTTTTCCCTTTGGGAGGAGGGTTCTCTGCTTCCTCCTCCTCCTCGTCCTCGTCTTCGTCTTCCTTGTGAGAGGAAGGAGCTTCGGTTCCTCCGGACACGGCGCCCGAAGTTTCTTCGGGATGGAGGCCACCTTCGGCCTCCTTGGTCTTCTTCTTCTTGTCCTTCTTTGTCGGCTCCTGGTAGGGCGTCAGGACTAGCATCTTCATTAACAGAGGATCGACTGGGTTTTCCGGGAGTCGGGCCGGACACTTAATCCGCTCGGCCTTCTTTATCCAATCCTTTTCAGGAGATGGAATTTTCAGGACCCCTCCCTAAGATCAACAAGCTAAGTAATGTTCGTAAATTTGATACTTACTGGGGATGCCGGGTTGTTGCAGTCGAGGCCGGTGTCGTCGGACGTCCGTGGCCACGTCTTCTGCTTCTAAAAGAGCAGCTTCCAGATCCCTTTGTGCTTGTACCAAAGAAGTGTTGCAGGGTTCGTGGCCCCTCCGGATTGAACTCCCACATTTTGAGAGGCCGTCATTGGCAAGGGAGAGCTCGGCGGATGAGCATCACCTGAATCATCAGCAAGGGTGATGTCCTTTTTATCATGCGCTTGATACGCTTCTGCAGCGTCGACACTTCGTCAAGGGACCCCAATCTAGGCCCTTGTTGGTCCAGGATGCGAGCCGCAGCGGAGGTCCAGATCTGAAGGCAGGAGCAGCAGCCCACTTGGTGCCGCGGGGTTCGGTGATATAGAACCACTCCTGCTGCCACACCTTAACAGTATCCACAAATCTTCCTTTGGGCCAGGTAACTTGGTTGAGCTTGCTCACCATGGCGTCGCCGCACTCGGCGTGTTGGCCTTCAACCACCTTTGGCTTCACATTAAAAACTTTGAGCCATAAGCTGAAGTGTGGAGGGACGCGGAGAAATGCCTCACACACAACGATAAACGCCGAGATGTGGAGGAAGGAATTCAGGTCCAGATCGTGGACATCCAGCCCGTAGTAGTACATGAGACCTCGGACGAAGGGGTGAAGGGCGACCCCGAATCCTCGGAGGAAGTGAGGGATAAAAACCACCCTTTCGTCAGGCTCCGGGGTGGGGATGACCTGCCCTGGGGTTGGAAGCATGTGTTTGATCTCCGTAGTAAGGTACCTCGCCTCCCGCAGATCCTGGATGTTCTTCTCCGTTACGGAGGAGGACATCCACTTGCCCTGAAAGCCAGATCCGGCCATTGCTGGAGAAGTTGGGGCGGAGGGAAAGTTTAGAACTTGGACGCTGGAGTTTGGGGGATTGAAAGGCAGAGGAAGGAGAAGGTGTGAGGTGAACAGATGGGTCTTTGTCCTCTTATAGAGGCAGCGAATATCAAGCGCCCCCTCATAAGCCTTAAATCTCGCCTATTCCCAAGAGGACGTGCGAACGGCACGATTGGATTACGCAAAACCCCTATTGATTAGAATCCCGTGATAAGGGGACACGATCTCTGCTTTGACAATATGTGTCATTGGTCGTGCCTTGAAATGCGAAACAAGGCTATAAAACGGTTCAGAATAATAATAAGGCCAGAACATAACGTCTCGCCGAAGAAGTAGCCCGTGGACGTGACTTATTTTAAGTATTGTTGCTTTTTACAGCTTAGGGTTGTACGTGTTAAACAAGGCCAGATACAACTCTTGTATGCAGAAAGCTGCTTTGGAGTATTCGAAAGGGGAACCCACCTTGCAATGCCGAAGACAATCTGCACGCCGGATACGTCGTCATTGAAGCCTGGTTCAGGGGCTACTGAGGGAGTCCTGGACTAAGGGGTCCTCGGGTGTCCGGGCTATGTGATATGGGCCGGACTAATGGGTCGTGAAGATGTGAGATTAAAGACCTTTTCCCGTGTCTGGATGGGACTCTCCTTTGCGTGGAAGGCAAGCTTGGCGTTCGGATCATGCACCTTCCTTTCTCTGTAAACCGGCTCTGTACAACCCTAGATCCCTCTGGTGTTTATATAAACCGGAGGATTTAGTTCGTAGGGCAAGAACACAATCATACAGGCTAGACATCTAGGGTTTAGCCATCACGATCTCGAGGAAGATCAACTCTTGTAACCCCTATACTCATCAAAGTCAATCAAGCAAGAAGTAGGGTATTACCTCCATTAAGAGGGCCCGAACCTGGGTAAACATCGTGTCCCCTGCCTCCTCGTTACCTTCGATCCTTAGACACACGGTTTGGGACCCCTACCCGAGATCTGCCGGTTTTGACACCGACAATGACCGACATCGATCGAGACGCGGCAAGGTTTTTGGTTTTTTGGTTGGCTCTTTTGTGTTGTTGTATTGTCGTGGATGGCTGTCCTTTGGACTAGCCGGGTGTGGAGTTGTGCTACACTCGTTGTTCGCGGAGTGGTAGTTGTCTTGTACTTACAATTCTCTTATTCTATAAAGCTATGGTACGCAATTTACGTACTCTAAAAAAAATAGTTCTCCCCGATGAATGTGAGATAAATGTGTCCTATATCTTTTCCTCATGAATTCGTTTTTTAGATCTTTCCGCATGAATTCGTGTGCGGCCGATTCGATCTGGATGTGTGTACGGGTCACGCTTCTGTCACGTGAACAATCCATATCCGTGTCAGCCTTTGTTTGCAGCTCAATCGATAGTCGGCGGCCTGCCGAGATCCGGCACCGCCTTATAATTACGGCCTAATAAAAGAACTTGCTCCTCCTAGTACTATCCCCCAACCAACGCACCACACAAAGCCGCCGCCATGTCGTCCGGCGACGATGAGCGCGTCTCCAGGCTCTACCACCGGGAGCAGGACAAGGACAGCCACCGCGACCACTCCTCCTCGCGCCGCCGCCACGACAAGGACCGCGACCACTCCTCCCGCCACCACGGGGACGGCGAGCGGGAGCGGGAGCGCGATCGCGATCGCGACCGGCACCACAGGGACAAGGAGCGGGATCGGGAGGAGCGCAAGGCGCGGGAGCGAGCGGAGAAGGAGAGGGAGAGGGAGAGGCAGCGTCGCGAGGAGCGCCACACGGAGAAGAAGTCGAGGAGGCGGGATGAGTTCGATGAGGAGAACGAAGTCCGTGAACGCGATCGCAAGAGTCGCCGCCGGCCCTCGCACCACCACCACCGCGATCCGGAGCCGGAGGCGGCGCTGCATACCCGCAGGGACGGGGAGGAGGCGGAGAGGCAGCGGAAGAAGAAGGTTGAGTAAGACACAGAGGCCGAGCAGCGGCGGCAGAAGAAGAGGATGGAGGAAGACATGGCGGCCGAGCAGCAGCGGCTCGAGGACGAGATGGAGCGGCGCCGGCGCCGCGTTAGGGAGTGGCAGGAGAAGAAGCGCCGCGAGCAGCAAGAGGACGGTGACGGCAGTGCTGTGGCTGATGGCGCCGGCAAGTCCGGGATGAAGTGGAGCTTGGACGGCGAGGAGTCGGATGACGATGGCGGCGCCGGGACAGGTGCCATGGACGTCGACTTGCCGAACGGAGGAACTAGCAGGGCTGGCATGGAGGAGGACGAGATTGACCCCCTCGATGCGTTCATGAACTCGATACAGATGTCGCCGGCGACAACATCGATGGAGAGCATGATTGCTTACGGGGACTATCATGAAGGCGGCATGGTCTCCAACGATGCAGCACCAACGGGGAGAATCATGCAAGGGGATGAATCTGACTCAGATTACAACGACGACCCTGAGGGTGGATCGGATGACGCGACCGAGCTGATAAACCCTGTCAAGAAGACCAAGGCAGAGAAGCTGGTCACCGCCGACCACTCCAAGATAGACTACCAGCCATTCCGGAAGAACTTCTACACGGAGGCCAAGGACATCAAGGAGATGCCGGCCGAGGACGCCGCCGCCTACCGCGAGCGGCTGGACCTCAAGGTGCGCGGCAAAGGCATCCCCAAGCCGATAAAGACGTGGATCCAGAGTGGCCTGACCAGCAAGCTGCTCAGCACCATTAAAAAGCTTGGATTCGACAAGCCGATGGCGATCCAGGCGCAGGCGCTGCCAGTGATAATGAGCGGACGCGACTGCATCGGCGTCGCCAAGACCGGGTCCGGCAAGACCCTGGCGTTCGTCCTGCCCATGCTGCGCCACGTCAAGGACCAGCCGCCCGCCGCCCCCGGGGACGGCCCCATCGGCCTCGTCATGGCGCCCACCAGAGAGCTCGTGGTGCAGATATATTCAGACATCAAGAAGTTCTCCAAGGCGTTCGGCGTCAACTGCGTCGCCGTGTACGGGGGCTGCGCGGTCGCCCAGCAGATCAGCGAGCTGAAGCGCGGCGCCGAGATCGTGGTCTGCACGCCGGGCAGGATGATCGACGTCCTCTGCACCAGCGCCGGCAAGATCACCAACCTCCGGCGAGTGACCTTCCTGGTGCTGGATGAGGCCGACAGGATGTTCGACATGGGCTTCGAGCCCCAGATCACCCGGATCGTCCAGAACACCCGGCCGGACCGGCAGACGGTGCTCTTCTCCGCCACGTTCCCGCGGCAGGTGGAGACGCTGGCGCGCAGGCTGCTGGCCAAGCCCGTGGAGATCCAGATGGGCGGGCGGAGCGTGGTGAACAGGGACATCACGCAGCTGGTCGAGGTGCGGCCGGACGGCGAGAGGTTCCTCAGGCTGCTGGAGCTGCTCGGGGAGTGGTCTGCCAAGGGCAAGATCCTCGTGTTCGTGCGCGCTCAGGACAAGTGCGATTCCCTGCTCAAAGAGCTGTTCCAGCACGGGTACCCCTGCCTCTCTCTCCATGGGGGAAAGGATCAGAATGACCGTGAATCCACCCTCGCCGACTTCAAGAGCAACGTCTGCAGCCTGCTGATCGCCACCAGCATCGCCGCGAGGGGTTTGGATGTCAAAGACCTCGAGCTCGTCGTCAACTACGATGTCACCAACCATTATGAGGACTATGTCCATCGTGTTGGGCGGACCGGCCGGGCCGGCAGGAAGGGCTGCGCCGTGACGTTCATCTCCGACGAGGAGGAGCGCTACGCGCCGGACCTCGTCAAGGCTCTGGAGCTGTCCGGACAGGCCGTGCCGGAGGACCTAAAAGCCCTGGCGGACCGGTTCATGGCCAAGGTGAAGCAGGGGACGGAGAAGGCACATGGAACGGGCTACGGTGGAAGTGGTTACAAGTTCGATCACGAGGAGGACGAAGCACGACAGTCGGCAAGGAGGGCTCAGGGGAGGGAGCATGGGTACGAGGAGGACGAGCCCGAGCCGGATTCAGACCACTACGAGGAGGAGGAAGACGGAGGCGCCGCCGCTCTGGCCGCACCACCCCCCATGGCCGCCATCGCTGCTGCTAGCAATGCCAGCCAGCCAGCGTTGCTCCCTCTACCGGCTGCCCCGAACCAGCAGGACATCGCCGCGGCTGCGGTGAACGTACAGAGCGTTCTGGCGAGGATACAGGCGCAGGCAGCTCCGGAGCACTACCAAGCCGAGCTCGAGATCAACGACTTCCCGCAGCACGCGCGCTGGAAGGTCACCCGGAGGGAGACGCTGGCGCCCATCGAGGAGTGGACCGGCGCGGCGGTCACCACCAGGGGGACCTTCATCCCCCCCGGCCAGATCGTCGCCGCCAACGAGCGCAAGCTCTACCTGTATATCGAGGGCCCCAACGAGTCCTCCGTCAGCAAGGCGAAGGCACAGCTGAAGAGTGTCGTTGAGGATTGTGCCAACCAGGCGCTCAATCTGCCCGCAGGAAAATACTCCGTCATCTGATCTGCAGATGTTGGAATTTACTCCTGCTTGGCAAAGGTATCATATATTTAGAACAATATTGGTTGCTTGTGTGTAGATGCGATATGCAAACATTACTAAGTTCTATGTTGTTTTTTGTGTGTATACTTTTTTTTTTACTAACTATGATTTGGGTACATTGCAGATCCCAATCCTGGACTTCCCAGACATGCCACTATTCTTTTTAATCTATATAAGCCATTATATACTTCTGGAAATTTACTACTATGTGCAATTTTTTTGATAATTTCTATGATTCTTTTAACAATTTTTGGTGTTTTTTGGACAGGAAGCTTAGAATGCTGGTGGCGGCTGCCTTTCTGTTTTCTGGTGCAATTTTAAAGCTGTGCCCTTCGGAGTGATGATGGAAGGAAGCACAACATTTGGATCTGTTTACGTTATTATTGATCTGCACTTTTGGAAGCTATTAAAAAACTACACCCTATATTTTAGTTTGGATTATATTATGCAACACTTTTACCTTGTGAATTGTGATTCAGTTCGTTCCATATATGTTAAAAAGTTCAGGCATGATGCTTCCGGAATATGATGTTCTTGTTTTGATCTTCAGATGTGTGTTCAAGCCAAGGACCGTGTTTGCGAGGTGGTGGTCAAAGGAGCTGGATCCCATATTTTCATCGATACATAGAAAGATTGTCGTATAAATTTGTCGCGCGAGTTGATGAGCATCAACAGATTTGCTAGAACGATACTGGTCGCGTAATTTTTTTGTTTTGGGCTACTCCCTCTGTTCACAAATATAAGATATTTTACATATTTTGTTACTCTTCATCGACGAACCCAGACGCACTCTCTGGGCTGAAGCTGAGGGACGGCGGACGTCTGTTGGGCGGGCGGTGCGCCACCGCTCTCTGATACCCCATCGATATTACGGTCTTGGCGAATACTATGGTGGACAGTGTGGCGCCGGATGGACGACCGGCGCCACCGTCGCCGCCTCCATCCCCGCCCACTGGTGATGATGACCAAGCACATGGACCGTCTGGCAGAAGGCAAGGGGGTCAAGCTCGCCGCACTGGCGGCTACGGTGGAGTCTCGGCGAGTACGGTCGAGTCATCGACGGCGATGGCGCCACCGGCGGGCACGCGCGCTCGTTTTCAAACCACGCTCGCGCCCGGTGGTCAGTCGGTCAGCAACAGTCGCGTGGCTGACGTCAGGGGCTCTTCTGCGGGCCCGGGTGAGCAACCAATCAGAGGGGGGAAGCCCGGCAAGCGCCAGTTGTGCCCATACACGGGTGGCGTCCTGCGTGGCCCCGGCCACTGCAGTTGTTCCCGTTGGCTCTCCGCCCTCGGTGCAGCTGACCAGATGAGACAGCAGAAGATAGGGATGATGCGGCTTTGCAGGTGGATGAGGCCAGCGCTTCGGTCCCGGTGCCCTATGGTGGGCTGCGGGATGGGGATTCCGTCTGAATTGGTTCAGTGTAAATCTCCCTGTAGGGCCTGGCCGAGGAGGATTCTGCCCGCTTTGGGGTGGTGCAGATAAAGAATTGTTGTCCTTGCCTTACGACGTGGAAGACCGGACCATGCAAGTGGAGGTCTGGGATACTTTCCAGGTCATTCTCTCAAGCGGTGAAAGCAGCCCGCAACGGGATCCGAGACCATGCACGCCTATGCATGGGGTGGAAACGGCCCCACTAGAAGATGCGACGGGCCTGGCGCCTGATCCGATGACATGCACGCCAGCACCCATGCATGCTGGTCTGGATAGTGCTTTTTCCATGGACGTGGGCGAGTTCTGCGCGGGTGTGCGCAAGTCTCTCTCTCTCTCTCTTCGGTCTTGCCGAGACCAACGACCTTGATATAACACCAAGGCGTAGCGCCAGGATCGCCAAGCATGGGGCCTCCAAATAGCAGCAAGTGCTCATTAGAAAACTGTGCCTGGCACACGAGGGCGAGGCCGTTTCGGGAGATGCACTCCAGATGTATGTTGATCTATTCTCCTGCGCACTCTCAGATGTGCATATCGCGGCGGTGCTAGCCCTGTTCGGCTTGGAGGCGGCTCATGAGTCGTGGATGGATGGCCCCATCGTGGCCTAGCTGCTCTGTCAACTACGATGGGTTGTCGTGGGCCTTTGAAATGAATACGCAACCTTTGAAAGTTTTAGTGTGGAACGTTCGTGGGCTTTCAAAATGAATATGCAACCTTTGAAAGTTTTAGTGTGGAATGTTCGTGGGCTTAATGCAAGGGCTAGGAGGAATGTTGTATTCCAGGTGGTGACAGTGTCCAATCCGGCGATTGTCTGTCTTCAAAAAACTAAGCTACAAGATGTATCGATGAACATTGTTTGGCAATGCCTCGGAAATACATATGAGAAGTTTTTTTACGTACCGGCGGGAGGCTCGTGGTGGGATTTTGGTGGCTTGGGATGACTCCATCACCCAACTACCAAACTCACATTACACTAACCATATAATGACTGCAGTTGTCAAGTGCCCGGAGGATGAGCAGGCGTGGTGGCTTTCATGTGTCTATGGCCCACAAGATGATGCCACCCTGCCGGGCTTGTTCAGCAATTTTCCTTTCCATCCTGGAAGTCTTCCCGCGAACTCGTCGATGAAGGTTTGCAGATCGATCCTTCTTAGACGGCGATAATGCAGGGTGAGCCCCAAATAACGTCCCGGGAAGGTGGCGATCTTGGCGGGAAAGGCAGACAACACATCCAGAAGATCAATGCCGGCACATCTGATTGGGAAGACCTCAGTCTTGGACAAGTTTGTGATCAGTCCGCTTGCCTCTCCAAAGGTCTTCAGAATTACAGAAATCGAACAAAGCTCATCCTTGTCTGGGTTCGCAAAAATGCCCGCATCGTCGGCGTAAAGGAAGATCCTGCTTCTTGCCGTCCTTGCATGAATGTGCTTGAGGATGCCTTGCCGGGAGGCGAGCCGAAGGATCTGATGAAAAGCATCGGAGATATTGGGTCGCCCTGACGGAGGCCCTTTGCGTGTCTGAACTTTCTTGCGGGGTTTCCATTAAGTAGTACTCTTGACGAAGAAGAGGACAGGGAGAGACAGATCCAGTCCCGCCCCCCTACGTCGGCTTCCTCTGCTCGTGCTCCTCGCGACGGCGCTGCGGCGGCGTGCCACCGCACAATGACCTCTCCGTTATCCCCTCCCGGTCCGGCTGACCGCCGCCGCAGGCACACGATCTACCATGGCCACCGCCGCGCGTCCCCGTACCGCCACACCGTCCATGGCGGTCTCATCACCCACCTCCGCGCCACCTCTCCTGGACCCCGCTCCTCCCCCTCCCCTTGGCCCGCCGCAACCACCGCCCCTTTCCACCTCCCTGACTGGGACCCCTCCTCCCCATCTCACTCCCCTCGCTCGTCGCCGACTCCGTCGCATTCCACATCTGCCTCTTCCCGCCGTCTCTCCCCGCTCGCGCGATTCTTACTCGACGCCCTCCGCCGACACCGGCGCTGGGGCCCTCCCGTCGTCGCTGACCTGTCCAAGCTCCGCCGCGTACCACCCACCCTCGTGGTTGAGGTCCTCAGCGCGCACCCGCCACCACCTCCCCCGTTCGCCCTCCCCTTCTTCCACTGGGCCGGCCGCCAGAAGGGCTTCCGACACTGCTTCCCTGCGTTCCACGCTCTCGCCTCCCTCCTCTCCGCTGCAGGCCTCCCTGCTGCCGCCGATCAGCTTCCCGACCTCATTCGCTCCCACGGCAAGCCCGTCTCTCACCCTCAGCTCACACTCCTCGTCCGGCTTCACACCGCTGCACGCCGCCCCCTCCGTGCGCTCTACACGCTCCGCCGGTTTCGACATGAGTTCTCTGTTCAGCCGCAGGTCCACGTCTGCAACCGTGTCCTCGGCGCTTTGACTGCGGCAGGCCATGTTGAGGATGCGCTCAAGCTGTTCGATGAAATGGCAGAAAGTGGCATCAGGCCTATGCCGGTCACATTTGCAATCATCGTGCATGCGCTGGGCCAGGAAGGGATGGCGGAGAGGATCCTAGAGATGATTGGGAGGATGCGTGATGAGGTGTGCCGGCCGGACGTGTTTGTGTACACCGCTCTGGTCAAGACGATGGTGCGCAGGGGGCACATGGAGGGTTGCATCAGAGTGTGGGAGGAGATGGGGAGAGATGGTGTGGAGCCAGACACAGTGGCATATGCTACAATGGTTGAGGGGCTATGCAACGCTGGGATTGTAGAGAAAGCAGCTAAATTGTTTGAGGGGATGAGGAAAAAGGGGTTGTTGGTTGACAGGATCGTGTATGCATCACTCGTCCATGCCTATGTTGCTGCTGGGAGGGTTGGGGATGGCTGTAGGATTTTGAAGGAGATGGTGGATGCTGGCTACCGCGCTGACCTCAAAACATACAACATACTCATTGCCGGTCTGTGTGGTATAGGTCGGGAGGATAAGGCACATAACATGTTTCAGATTGTCCTTCAGGAGGAGCTAATGCCAAGCTCTGAGACTGTTTCACAGTTACTAGTTTGCTATGCTGATAAGGGTGAGATGGTTAACTTTTTTGGATTGGTTGACAAATTGGTTGAGCTGAGCTTGCCTGCTGTAGAATTTTTAGGGCACTTCTTGAGGCTCTTTGCATGCAAGGATGGTAGGGAATTGAAGACTCTGGAATTGTTTAAGACTTTGAGACAAAAAGGGTATTTCAGTGTTAACATTTACAACATTCTTATTGAGAATCTGCTCAAGATCAAGGAGAGGAAGAAAGCATTATTACTGTTTGAGGAAATGAAAGCTTCAGATGACTGCGAGCCAGAATCATGTACATATAGTCTTATGATTCCGTGTTTTGTGGATGAAGGAAATATTGAAGAGGCTTGCTCATGCTACAACTCCATGATGAAGGCTGAATGGATACCAAGTCTTTCAGCCTATCGTTCCCTCGTGAAAGGGCTATGCAAGATTGGAGAGATAAATGCAGCTGTTTCACTTGTATCAGATTGTCTTGGAAATGTAGAGAATGGGCCAATGGAATTCAAGTACACCTTAACTGTTATTGAAGCTTGCCGGTCAAAAGACCCGGAGAAGGTCATGAAAGTGGTGGTTGAGATGATTGAGTTAGGTTATTTAATAGACGAACTTATCTTCTCTGCTGTCATCTATGGATTCTGCAAGTACGCAACTTCAACTGGAGCTAGAGAGGTGTTCTCTGTTATGAGAGATAGGGATATTATTTCGGAGGCTAATTTTATTGTTTACGAGGATATGCTGAACGAGCACCTGAAGAAGGTCACTGCAGACTTGGTGATATCTGGATTGAAGTTCTTCAACCTTGAATCAAAATTGAAATGGAGAAGCAGAATTGATTGAAATATATTTGTACAGTTACTAGGGTAAAGAAGATCATTTACTAAGTGTACATCTGATCAAATTTATCGATCTCTTCGCTGAACTAGTGCACCTATACAGTTGAATGCGGAAAAGATATAGGACGCATTTATCCGGCGATCGTTCGTTGGGGGAGAGCTATCAGCGAGCACCTCAATTGCCATGCTACATTTTTTTTAAATTGCCGTGTATGTGTGAGGGACTTTCCATGCACTAAAGGAAGGAAATTTTGTCATGTTAAGAAAAGAATTGCCAAACTTGTCTGAGCTGAACTGTTTGCCTCATATGCTTTGTGTAAACAACTACAAATCAAGCAACTAATACGAACAAGGAGAGTTATTTCGTCCAACAAAGAAACCCATGCCATGTGCCGCTCCCTCATGGGTGACCCGGGCGCGAACCCCAGCCGCTCGAACCTACCTTCCACCACACCTCCTCCCCCTGCCGTCGGCGATGCACCGCCAGGCGTCTTTATTCTCCTCTCGCATGGTGTGGAAAAGAGGGATTGCTCCGTTGTGCAGATGCACGGGCCGTGCGCGGCGTGGGGTGCTGGGACCTGTCGGCTGGTGCAGAGGTGCGGGTGCGCCGCCGACGTGAAGTGTTGTTGGGCATTCAGGCCAGATCTGGCCAGCAGCGGACCGGCGGCCAGACCTTGTTGCCCTGGGGCTGGTGCCGCTAGCTTGTCACATTGGTGGAGCTCAGGAGGGCGCACCATCGATGCTGGCAGACGTCGGGTGTTGTGGACCTGGCAAGGAGCGGGTTGTTGACCTAGCAGCGGTGGGCGCACTGGCGCCAGGGCGCACTGGCGCCAGGGCGCACGACAGGGCGGCTGCAACACAGTGGTATGTGTGGATCTGGGCGCGGCATAATGAAATGGGCATTTCTTCGACTAGATCTGTTGCTATGGTGGTCGGAGGCTCGACCAGCGATTGGGCTGCAAGCTAGATGTGTGTGGACTCCTGGAAGGGTGGTGGTCTGCGATGGTGCTACTATGGAGCTTGCTCCTGGGTTTGCATCATCAGTGGTGCTCCTGCCCAGTGCTACGTGGTGTTGTGCATGCCTTGTGTTGGCTTTGGTATGGTGGTGGTGTGTTTGGGACGTCGTCTCCGGCATAGATGCTTGGTTCTCCGGACTGAAGTCTTGCCTGACTTTGGTCGAGGATATAGTGGCGAAGGACGCCTTCACGTGTGGTTTTCCTTACTGGAGGCACCATCGAGTGGATCCGACATCTCTCCCGCTGAAAACCATGCGTAACGGTGGTTCCCCTTAGTGTCATTACTTCGTTGGAAGCATGTCTTGGAGTCGAGTCTTATGATGGGAGCATCGGGTTAGCAACAGTGTGGTTGATAAAGAGCAGGCAGCGATTTCGTGAGCACGGTGTCGTTGGTGGTGCATTCGGGTTGGGCTTGTCACTTGGCCAATGGTGGATGCAGCAGGGAATCGTCCACATGCAAGGAGTATTAGGTGAGTTGTCGTGACGCCCTCGATTCAATCGTACACTAATCATACACGCAAATGTGTACGATCAAGATCAAGGACTCACAGGAAGATATCACAACACAACTCTAGACAGAAATTAAAATAATACAAGCTTTATGTTACAAGCCAGGGGCCTCGAGGGCTCGAATACATAAGCTCGAAAACACAAGAGTCAGCGAAAGCAACAATATCTGAGTACAGACATCAGTTAGACAAGTCTGCTTTAAGAAGGCTAGCACAAAAGCAACATCGATCGAAAAGGCAAGGCCTCCTGCCTTGTCGGGGATATACCCCGCGGTATGACCCGGCCGGGAGTATGACCCGGCCGGACTTGGCGCTTCATCGTAACCCGACGGAGGATTGGCGACTCATGAGCCTGGCGACTTAATGATGGCCCCGACGGCGGGTCAGACAGATGACAAGGGCGCAAGGCCTAGTAGGCCGGCTCATGTTATTATGGGCCGGCTTAAGACGGAAGGCATGAGGAATATTTCCTTTACGAGGAAGCAAGACCCGGACTTGTATTCAACTTGTAAGAAAAGATAGACTAGTCCTAGTCCTATTAGGACTCCACATGTAACCCGGCCCTCTAACTTATATAAGGAGGGGGCAGGGCTCCCCAAGAGGGACAAGAAGAAGAAACAATCTCGAAGGCTAGACACAAGAGCCGGTTTACGGCGACTCCATCGTGAGCGTAATGAGACCTAGCCACAAACAACATGTAGGGTTATTGCCGGATGATGTTTCCCGGGGCCGGAAGCTGTCTAAATCCTTGTCTTGTGTTGCGTTTCTCGATTCCGCCCAACCCCTCTCAAGCTACCGCATAGATGCGCTGGCCTCGCGAATAAGTCCTGACACTAAGGACATCTGCCGTGACAATTCCACGACAGTTGGCGCCCACCGTGGGGCAGGCGCACGGTGGTGTTGAGTTCTTGGAGGGATTTCTTCAGGGACCGAGAAGCTCGCGATGTGCCGGGGAAAGAAGAGCTGGCATGGAACAATTGCGCTGGATAACCCGGCATGAGACAACCCTGGGCACAGCTGACAAATTCAAAGGAAGATAGGGTTATGTTCATGTGTGCGTCTGCCGTTCATATGATCCGTCTAAATTAAGATTCAGTCAAGCTCGACGGAAGTTTTTCTTACGGAAATCATCGCAGATATCCGCTGCAGGTTCACCGGCCGGGTCTGATTATTATTGATGCTGCTGTCCGACTCACGCGTCCGCGTGGTTGCTGCCCCTGTATGTTTCAGTTTCCCGGGAAATTCCAAAGCGGCGGCTGGAGGCGAACCAAAGGCGATCTGTTGTGTTATTTGGATATACTCATCATGATGGAGAAACCAACTAGTATTGGTATGCCACAAACGGACATTCCTAGTACTACTCGATCCGGGAGATCAAACAAATATTAATTAAGTGCTAGTTGCTGCGTGTGGAGCCGAGGATTACTAAATGCTACTGGTTTTGCCTGGTGGTATGTTGCCTCTGTCTCGCAGCCGGTTTTCTAAAATCACCGTTTTTACCACGGCCGACCAACTTCGCTCTGCTTCGCTGTGGGCTCCCGCTGAAACACCAAGGCCATGACCCGCCGACTTCAACTCTGCTAGGCTGCCGCATCAATTCCTCGCCTTTCCACGACCCCACATCACCAAAACCGACTGTGCGCCGGCCAGGTTTAGATGCACGACTGCGTATTCTTTTTCTCGGATGGATCAAGACCCGAGAGACTTTCGCTTCCTTGATGTACGGACGCAACATCGCGCGGATACCTGACCGGCTGACTGATGCTGCTCCTCCACTCGTGATCCACTCCCATCAAGAAAAAATTGTGTGGGTCAAGTACTGAGGCAGTCACGATCTCTTGGGTGAAGTAGCACATCCTCAAATACTAGTGGGAATGTGGGGCACACCCTCAAGTACTAGTACATATGTACTGGTTGATTTTGGAGAAGTCTGCTTACGTGAAGGTTACTGGTGGTTTGGATTTTGTTGGTTGATCAAACAGTACAACCAGTCAAACCAGTCAAAAAGCAAGCACGTGGCCATCAATTTGTGCTATTTCAATACTAATGGCCACACGCATGTCAGACGAATTGTGGTGACCGCTTTACCCGTCAAAGAACAGTCTGTCAAGTCAGCAGTACCAACTTCATTGTTATACGCTTACAGACATTCTCATGGACAATGCATCACATGAAAATCATCTGTCGTCCAAATATATCAGTGTTGTTATACACAGGGCAATTATTCACTATAAAGGTGTCGTCAAGACCCCGAGTATGGAGTGCGAGCTAGTGACATCTGCATTGCTGTTTGCGTGTGTTGCGCTGCCCGATGATACATGTGCAAGTCGCCGCCCCGCTGTTCAGTTTATGTCAAATGAGGCCGACTCATCCGTCTGCACCTGCGGCCGATTTGTGTGTCCAAATCCGGCTCACAAATGTTGCGGCCGCACCCGACTCTCTCGACCGCACCGGCTTACAACACCGCGGCCGACTCATCTGTTGTCCGGGCGAATCCGGTGACATCCTTCTAAATATAATTTTGGCACATATTCCTTTTGTCAAAAAACAATCACTCTGGTCTGTGATATTTTTTAGGCAGGACGGCTATTAAAAGAAAAAGGATGGTGTTATGTCGCGGATGCACATTCGGCGGTGCTGCATGGCTTCATGGGCACGCGTACCGCGGTCCGGTTTACATCGAACGCGTCAGCTGACTCGCTCGTCCGCACCGCCTTACAACGCCACGGACGACTCGCCCGTCCGCCCTCGCGGCCGGTTCACGTGTCCGCGCCAGCTTACAACGCCGTGGCCGACTCGCTGTCCGCACCGGCTTACAACGCCACAGTCGACTCACCCGTCTGCATCGGTTTACCATGCCGCGGCCGGTTCACCCGTGAGCGATTTCAACTTCACCTACCAATCATTAATTTCATGGCGGATTATTTCTGGCCTGGCACATCAGGTGATATCCATCTAAAATATATTTTATTGGTACATATTATTATTTTTATCAAAGAGCAGTTTATCTTTGTCTTGGTCTACAATATTGTTGATGCAGGATAATTGTTCACTACATCAAAATGATGTGGTTAACTCGCCCATCCGCACCGGCTTACAACGCCACGGTCGGCTCATCTGTCTGTGCCGCCTCCGATGCAACGGTCGTCTTTACCATCCGTCTCTCACGGGTTGGTCTATATAAACACACTGAGCCACACCTGTATGCATGAGCTATTTATTGAATATGAGCGAGTCACTGCTTGGGAAGCCCGGTTTTTCTTCCAACAAATTGGAGGCGAATTATCATGTATTATCAGCCGCCGTCTCCACTGGATGGTTCAATGGGCAGGCGCACAAGTCGCCGCCACTACAGTTTGGTTAACTTCAAAACATCCGGTTGGAAGGAACCATTGGCCGAGTTGCTGACACGGCTCATACGGGATCATTTATAACCCGCCGCAGTCACTTCAACCTTTTGTGGATTCACATCGCGCTATCAACACCAATGATATACACCTTATGCTATGGTCAATATGGAGAATCTCAAAGCCAACTCCTCGAGTCGTCTTGAGACTCGGGGGCTACAATGATATGACTCGGCAGCATTGGTCGGTTTCAATGCATTCAAGAACTCCGGGTCATTGGAGGGAAAAATAATCCGGTCCCGGAGGCTACCGCCATATTGGGGAAAAGTTTAAAGGCCGTCAGAAAAATTTCTGGCTTAAAAAGAAGGATTCCGGTTTAGATCCGGCTCAAGAGACTTGACATCTCCCACAAAGCACTGAAGTTCTTAAATATCCGGTTTAAAATCCGGTTCAAGGGAAATTTATCTGCCACAAAGTTTTGAAGCTCTCAAATCCGGTTCAAAAGCCAGTTCAAGGTAAATTTGTTTATCACAAAACTTTGAAACTCTCAATATCCGGTTTAAGAATTTCCGGTTCAAAAAGAATTTATCTCTCGCAAAGTTCGAATTCTCAGGAAAAATTAAAGGGACCAAAGAGAGTCGGTTACAAAGCACAACTCAAACATAGGTACCCTGCTTTAATGGCCATTGGGAGCTGATCGTATTCGAATTTAGCTTAACCCTTTTTGGTGTGACCCTGATCGTATTCGAATCTGAGTCGTTAAATATTCTCATGATCACTAGGGGGCTTCCTGTTCAAACATAGGTCGTATTCGAACCAAAGAGAACATAGCTGTCGGTACCCTTTTGATTGGCACACTGCCGAGCTCACTAGGGGGCTTCTTGATCGTATTCGAATCGTAGCTCAACCCTTTTTGGGAACCGACGTGGATCGTATTCGAATCAGCGTCGTTAAACAATTCTCAAGGTCATTTGGGGGCTTCCTGTTCAAACATAGGTCGTATTCGAACCAAAGAGAACATAGCTGTCGGTACCCTCTTGATCGGCAACGCCAAAGCCACTGGGGGCTATATGATCGTATTCGAATCTTAGCTTAACCCCTTTGGGACGGTTTTCTGATCGTATTCGAATCAGAAGCCTCAAATTTTTTGAAGTCTCTTTTTGCAAACAATTTTTGGATTTTATTTGAAGCTCTTTTGATCATATCTAAAGTGTATACGAGTGGTTGCTATTTAACCCGGTTTGACTTTGGATGATAAGTCGCCATCATATGACAATCATAAACATTTGGAAGTCTTGATTTCTAAAGATCGGGTTATCACCCTTACTGCACAGGTCACATAAACCGGCAGTGAAAATTCAATATCACAGGTATAATATTATTATTATAGTTATGTTTCAAAGTTATGATTCATAACAGGCTTATCTGTGACTCCTTATTACACATCAATGGTTATATGTGAGATATTATGACCCGCCCTGCGGTAAATCGCCAAGGGATCTTGTGATCTAATTATGTGCAGGATAAGACTACATTTGGGTGGTTACCCGCCCTGGCTTTTGATGTTAAGTCGCCAGGGCATATGTTGTTTAAACTCTGCAGGATTTACAGAGCTATGACTTACATAAATGATTAAATTCAGGCCCATCATCAAAGATTGAAATTGGTGTCTCAAAAGGGTTATCAATTCTTGATTTTCTCAAAGGCTATAAGCCGCCGGGTTGTACAAATTCCGGCTTACAATGGAGGCGTATTAAATTGCCATCGGCCAAGAGCCGCCGGGTATTTAAACTCCGGGTTTACTTATCAACAGATGAGGTATTCAAAGTCGCTTTGGCGCAATGGCTATTATTTTATCAATGAATATGATTTATTTTACAATGGAAGGAATAGTCCCGAGTTGCTGCAGGCTTACGACCCGACACTTGGGGGCTACATTATTCAAATTGATGTTACATCGAATATGCAAGTCCCATGTTACTGCCAGCATGTACCATGGCACTTGGGGGCTAATGTAAAGACATTTTTTGCTCAACTTATTGACCCGACTCATCACATTGTAATGAGCCG
The DNA here is from genome assembly GCF_002575655.3 of Aegilops tauschii subsp. strangulata. Classification (NCBI taxonomy): domain Eukaryota; kingdom Viridiplantae; phylum Streptophyta; class Magnoliopsida; order Poales; family Poaceae; genus Aegilops; species Aegilops tauschii. Next base: position 97,420,203 of record NC_053036.3, on the reverse strand, counting down.
GCCCTTGGGGGCTACCAATTGCTCCTGTCGAAAATTCAAGGTACACAAGCCTTAATCTATTATATTGAAAGATCCACTACTCAGTTGGTAGAGTACAAAGCTCTTAACCTTGTGGACGTGGGTTCAAGCCCCATGGTGGAGATTACATCATATGCTGTTATTGCCAATGAATTATATACAAAGTCCCAGTTCGGTAATATCTTACTGACCCGGCCCTTGGGGGCTACACGTTGCTGGTCAAGTTTACATGATCATATACAAAGTCCGTGCTCATTATCATATAATGACCCGGCCCTTGGGGGCTACACTGGTTGAAGTTTTTATGAGCATAAGGCAATTACAAGTCCCAGGTTGATGCAAGCATGACAACCCGTCACTTGGGGGCTACAGGTAACACGGATATAAGGAGAAATACTTTCGAATTCTCAGTTTTGAGCAAATCAGATTGACCCGGTGTCACCAATCATTATGACCTAGTGTCTGCAACAATCATAGCCCGACGTCATTAACAATTATGACCCGGCGTCGGCAACAATTATGACTCGGTGCCATCAATATTTACAAACCGGCAATTTTGGTAATATTAAACCGGCAAGTTCTACATCTTTAAACCGGCTGAATATCAGATGAGTATTTCAAGACCAATATTTCTTAAGCCGGTGCTTTGAAAGCCGACTCAAGTGGATTATTCTTCACAATATTTCTCTACAAGAGACCAACGTCAGCAAATTGACTCTGAAGCTGGCCTATTGACCCGGACTTTTAAAAGAAGTATCTGGATTTTTTGCATTGACAAAGTTGAAACATATCTGCTAAAAAAGATTTACTATGAGATCATGGACATATACATATCAACAAGGAAATGACAAGGACTTAAAGATGATCTGGTGCCGGTTCAGGAAAATATTTAACCCGGAACACAACCTGTCAAGTTTGTTCTTGTGTTTATTTTAGAGGATCAGTTTAACATGGATAAATCCAAATTAAACTGGGGGCTAATGTCGGGGATATACCCCGTGGTATGACCCGGCCGGGAGTATGACCCGGCCGGACTTGGCGCTTCATCGTAACCCGACGGAGGATTGGCGACTCATGAGCCTGGCGACTTAATGATGGCCCCGACGGCGGGTCAGACAGATGACAAGGGCGTAAGGCCCAGTAGGCCGGCTCATGTTATTATGGGCCGGCTTAAGACGGAAGGCATGAGGAATATTTCCTTTACGAGGAAGCAAGACCCGGACTTGTATTCAACTTGTAAGAAAAGATAGACTAGTCCTAGTCCTATTAGGACTCCACATGTAACCCGCCCCTCTAACTTATATAAGGAGGGGCAGGGCTCCCCAAGAGGGACAAGAAGAAGAAACAATCTCGAGGGCTAGACACAAGAGCCGGTTTACGGCGACTCCATCGTGAGCGTAATGAGACCTAGCCACAAACAGCATGTAGGGTTATTACTGGATGATGTTTCTCGGGGCCCGAAGCTGTCTAAATCCTTGTCTTGTGTTGCGTTTCTCGATTCCGCCCAACCCCTCTCAAGCTACCGCATAGATGCGCTGGCCTCGCGAATAAGTCCTGACACTAAGGACATCTGCCGTGACAATTCCACGACATGCTTGGAAGCCTCCTAACTACTCCTGGTCGTCGGCAGTCTCCACGTGGTAGTAGGCACCCTCGGGGTAGTAGCAGTCGTCGTCGAAGGTGGCGTCTGGATCCTGGGCTCCACCATCTGGTTGCGACATCCGAGAAGAATGGAAAGAGGTGGAAAAAGAGGGAGCAAAGCAACCGTGAGTACTCATCCAAAGTACTCGCAAGCAAGGATCTACACTACATATGCAACATTATCAAAGAGAGGCTGTATATGTGGACTGGGCTGCAGAAATGCCAGAATAAGGGGGAGAGCCTAGTCCTATCGAAGACTAGCATCTTCAACATCTTACGCAGTCTTGCAGCATTAGAAGAGTACAGATCAACATAATGTAAAGTAGTAGTAGTGTTATCAACCTCGGCCAGAGATCCTTTCTCGACTCCCTGCGAGAAAGCAATCCCAGAGCAATACTATCAATTTCTCATATCCATTTCTCATCTCAAGTGTACAGTTCTAGTTGTATCGATCGGGATACAACTCCAAGTGTCCGTTACTGTAGGACAGGCTACCGATAGATGTTTTCTTCCCTGTAGGGGTGCACCAACTTACCCACCACGCTCGATTAACTCCGGCCGGACACACTTTCCTGGGTCATGCCCGGCCTCGGCCAAACAATACGTCGCAACCCGACCTAGGCTTAATAGAGAGGTCAGCACGCCGGACTAAACCTATGCCCCCAGGGGTCATGGGCCATCGCCCCGAGAACTCCTGCACGTTGCGAACGCGGCTGGTGAGCAGACCTAGCTACCTCCTTAAAAAAAGGCAGGTGCTTACCAGTCAAATCCGGCGCGCGCCCCTCAGTCGCTGACGTCTATTAAGCTTCGGCTGATGCATACGACGCAGAATGCCCATACTATGCCCACGTGATGGTTAGTGCTATCAGGCTAGAGGCCCCTTGGATCAAATATCCAAACCGTAGTGGATTAGGAATGCGCGGTAACAAGCAGAGACTCACGAAAGATGTGACCCCGTTGCCCCGTCTCGAGGACTTGCGGCAAGGGCTAGGAATGCCCGGCCACGCCTCGTAATTATCTCGCGGGCAACCTCCAGGTCAACCCGTCTCCACATCACTCGCGGGTACCCCTCAGGGTCGACCCGCCCTTCCAAGTAACAGTTGTAAAGTCCAGGTATCCGTGTGTCCAAACATCAAGGGGAAAACCCGAGGAATCACCCCCTGTGAATTCCACTCGATGTAATCATCAAGGTGAACGTAAGAGGATCCACCCTCGAGGTTCACACTTGAGGGGTTGCACGACAGAGTCGTATCGGAAGTGGTTAAGGAGGAAATCACCCTCGATGACCATGACCGAATAGCTACACTACAGGGTTAACATCGGAAGTGCTGATGACGTCTCACCCTCGGCACTCGATAGTAACCCAGTAGTGTTGAGCAACTAAGGGGAAAGTGATGTGCGGTGCCGGGGCCTAGTCTTCGATCCCGTTGATCGGGTCTTCAATGATGAAGCAGGGGCAACAAGGACAAGGTGGGGGTCACTGATGGATCACTAACTAACCTATACTAAGCAGTTTAGGATAAGCAGGTAGGTAACACTAAGCAGGTTACAAAAGCAGGCTATGCATCAGAATAGGAGCCAACAATAACAGTAGCAAAATCTAATGCAAACATGAGAGAATGGAATGGGCGATATCGGGATGATCAAAGGGGGGGGCTTGCCTGGTTGCTCAGGCGAGAAGGAGGGGTCGTCGGTGACGTAGTCGATCATAGGGGCATCATCATCGTCATGGGGTCTACCGAAGAGAAGAGGGGGGAGAAACAGTAAATACATAGCAAGCAAGTGCATAACAGGACAACAGGCAGAGCTAGACGTGTTCTAACGCGGTGCTACACGATACCGGCGAAGGGGGAAGTCAACCGGGAATGTTTTCCCGGTTCCGGACCTGTGTCAAACAGATGACCGGAGGGGGAAAGTTCCATATTCAGCATGCTAGGGGCATGTGATAGATGAACGGACTGCGTATTTGGATTCGTTGGATTTTTCTGAGTAACTTTCATGTAGAATGCATTTTCATCGGAGCTACGGTTTATTTTCTATTAATTTTCTAAGTTTTATTGAGTTTCCAAATTACTGGATTTATTTTAAATTCGAAAATAAAAGCAGATTAAACTTTTGTTACCTAGCGCTATTCCAGCCATAGTGTATGACAGTGGGGTCAGGGTCAAAGTCAAAGGTCTAGTCAGATGTTGCCTGAGTCAACAGTGAACAGTGCAGTGGGGGCCATCTGTCATTGGCTAGGTGATACACAGTCAGCACTTTGACTGGTCAACTAGTCAAGGTGGGGCCACATGTCATAGACAGCAAATAAACTATTCTAGTTAATTAGATTAACTAGCCGGGGTCCACTTGCGGCCAAATTTCATGTTTTGACCCTTTTTGCAAACAAAATCAGGATCTGACCCCCGTTCGAAAATATTTCGGGATCTGACCCTTTTGCCTACCGCCAGGGGGCCTGGCGGTAGGATCATATAGCCTACCGCCGAGACCAGTGGCGGTAGCAAACTTGTCCATGTCAGCAACGATAACGGCCTCCGTGCCCCCTCCGTCACACCCTACCGCCGCTCCACCCGGCGGTAGGTTGTCTGAACCTACCGCCGGAGTCTCTGGCGGTAGGGTGTGGGCATATATAAATGCGGGCCGGCCGCCCCCACCCCCTTCTCCCCCCACCCAGCCGCCCCCACCACGAAGAACAGAGCAGTTGCTCCAACTCGCCCTCTCTCATCCCCTCCACTCCCCCCTCCGATCTTCTTTGTTTCTTGACGGATTTTGCGGATCGAGATGGCCCCGAAGAAAGAAAAGTAAGCTCTTTCAGTCCCTCCAATAAGTTTTAATCAAACACCTTTCGATTCGTCGCATTATTCGATTCAAATCACTCCCATTTGAAAAAAAATTAACCCTAGGATTGATTTAGGTTGATTCTAGATGTTATATTGTGTTAGATATGAACTATATTGAATAGTTGGTATGGTTGTGTTAAGATGAACCCTAGTTCATAATTGATTTCAATGGTTTCTTTTGATATGATGGATGATGCATGTTCCTATGCTATGATGCAAGTATTGGATGTAGTGTATGCTGAATATTGGAGATGAATATTTGATATATTTGTTAAATGTAGTGTATGAATCCTCAAGATGAACCCTAGTTCATTTTTTGTTTTTTAACAAAAAGTGAGATTATGCATGTTGGATGTTGTTGGAGAAATATGTGTTATGATGCATTGGAACCATGGTGATTGCATCTTCATAAAAGTATTTTATTTAGTTCTTGATATATGTGTTGTATTTAGTTCATGTTCATAATAATCTTGATATATGATTATTCAAAGATTGAACTCATAGGTTCTGTTGGATGTGATTAATTTTTGTTATGCATCGATATGTTTCGTTATCATTGCAGAAATACGTCAACAAAGCACGCCGGCTTGTGGGCTTGCTTGGGTGCGCTACAAACACCGAGGATGTTTTTCCTCCTACACCGATGCGTAACCTCGCTTCATCGAGCCATGCAGCCTCGTCGTCTAGGGCGGTTCAAGATGACGAGGAGGAGAGCGACGACGATGATGATGCAGAGGAAGATGAAGAAGAGGGCGCAGAAGAAGAACATGGTGAGGAAGAGGAAGAGGACGATGAGGAGGAGGAGGAGTACGATGATGACGATGGATCTCCAGCAACTCAGCCAACCCAGCGTGAGAAGAGGAATGTGCCGAAGAAGGATTGGAAGAGTCCATCCCCGTTTCAGAAAGCACGCCCTACGGCCCGCAAGAAGACGACAGCCGAGAAGCGATCCAAGGATAACGAGGATCGAAAGTCGAAGAGGGGAAGGAAGGACTGAAGTTGCTGCCATGTCGTTGAACTAAAAACTTGCATATTTGCTTCGTGAACCATATGAATTTGCTCGTGAAACTGTTTCGTTAATTTGCTATGTATAACTTATTTGCTATGTATCGAACCTACCTTATTTATAGATTTGCTATGTATCGAACCTACCTTATTTATAGATTTGTGGTGTGTGCATCATATATCATACATTGTGTGCTTCATATGTCATACATATGCTCTTTAAATGTTGTATGCCAAAAATTGAAGATAAAAGAAGTTAGAAGGTGCAAAAAATGCACACAAAGGCACCCTACCGCCACACACAAAGGCGGTAGGAGACCACACCCTACCGCCATCTGACCCGGCGGTAGGATGCCTCCCCCCACGCCGCCCTTCTGTGACCAAAAAATCGATCAGCGCAGCGGTAGGATTGCACACCCTACCGCCAGGGCGCTTGGCGGTAGGATCCTACCGCCTAGGGCCACGGCGGTAGGGTGCAGCGCCAAGCGCCCTGGCGGTAGGGTGTGCAATCCTACCGCTGCGCTGATCGATTTTTTGGTCACATAAGGGCGGCGTGGGGGAGGCATCCTACCGCCGGGTCTGATGGCGGTAGGGTGTGGTCTGCTACCGCCGCGCCCTATGGCGGTAGGGTTTGGGCATTTATAAACCCAACCGCCTGCCCACCCCACCCCAACCCCTAATCCCCACCCACCCAGCCGCCTTCTTCTTCCTCTCGCCCATTTTCTCATCTCCTCCACTTCCCCACTCCGATCTTCTTCGTTGATTCACGGATTTTGCGGATCGAGATGACTACGGAAAGAGGAAGGTAAGTGATGACCCACAAGTATAGGGGATCTATCGTAGTCCTTTCGATAAGTAAGAGTGTTGAACCCAACGAGGAGCAGAAGGAAATGATAAGCAGTTTTCAGCAAGGTATTCTCTGCAAGTACTGAAATAAGTGGTAACAGATAGTTTTGTGATAAGATAATTTGTAACGAGCAACAAGTAACAAAAGTAAATAAAGTGCAGCAAGGTGGCCCAATCCTTTTTGTAGCAAAGGACAAGCCTGGACAAACTCTTATATAAGGAAAAGCGCTCCCGAGGACACATGGGAATATCGTCAAGCTAGTTTTCATCACGTTCATATGATTCGCGTTCGGTACTTTAATAATTTCATATGTGGGTGGACTGGTGCTTGGGTGCTGTTCTTACTTGAACAAGCATCCCACTTATGATTAACCTCTATTGCAAGCATCCGCAACTACAACAAAAGTATTAAGGTAAACCTAACCATAGCATGGAACATATGGATCCAAATCAGCCCCTTACGAAGCAACGCATAAACTAGGGTTTAAGCTTCTGTCACCCTAGCAACCCATCATCTACTTATTACTTCCCAATGCCTTCCTCTAGGCCCAAATAATGGTGAAGTGTTATGTAGTCGACGTTCACATAACACCACTAGAGGCTAGACAACATACATCTCATCAAAATATCGAACGAATACCAAATTCACATGACTATTAATAGCAAGACTTCTCTCATGTCCTCAGGAACAAACGTAACTACTCACAAAGCATATTCATGTTCATAATCAGAGGGGTATTAATATGCATAAAGGATCTGAACATATGATCTTCCACCAAATAAACCAACTAGCATTAACTACAAGGAGTAATCAACACTACTAGCAACCTACTAGTACCAATCCCGGACTTGGAGACAAGAATTGGATACAAGAGATGAACTAGGGTTTTGAGAGGAGATGGTACTGGTGAAGATGTTGATGGAGATTGCCCTCTCCCGATGAGAGGAGCGTTGGTGATGACGATGGCGATGATTTCCCCCTCCCGGAGGGAAGTGTCCCTGGCAGAACAGCTCTGCCGGAGCCCTAGATTGGTTCCGCCAAGGTTCCGCCTCGTGGCGGCGGAGTTTCGTCCCGAAAGGTTGCTTATGATTTTTTCCTCAACGAAAGACCTCATATAGAAGAAGATGGCCATCGGAGAGCCAACAGGGGGCCCACGAGGTAGGGGGCGCGCCCTAGGGGGTAGGGCGCGCCCCCACCCTCGTGGCCAGGTGGGTCCCCCTATGGTGAACTTCTTCCGCTCAATATTTTTTATTATTTCCAAACATGACTTTCGTGGAGTTTCAGGAGTTTTGGAGTTGTGCAGAATAGGTCTCTAATATTTGCTCCTTTTCCAGCCCAGAATTCCAGCTGCCGGCATTCTCCCTCCTTATGTAAACCTTGTAAAATAAGAGAGAATAGGCATAAGTATTGTGACATATCGTGTAATAACAGCCCATAATGCAATAAATATCGATATAAAAGCATGATGCAAAATGGACGTATCAACTCCCCAAGCTTAGACCTCGCTTGTCCTCAAGCGGAAGCCAATAACGATAAATATGTCCCCATGTTTAGAGGTAGAGGTGTCGATAAAAATAAAATATGGACATGAGGGCATCATGATTATTCTCATAACAGCAACATATATGGATATTGTCATATGATTTCTTATGCTCAAGTAATAATCTACTCACAATGCAAAAGTACGAATCATAAACTTTATTGAGAACCAACAAACTATAATCTCAGTCATTGAAGCAATCGCAATTTATCATAACATCAGAAAGAGTCTATGTCAGAGCTTTATAGCAAGTCCACATACTCAACTATCATTTAGTCTTTCATAATTGCTAACACTCACGTGATACTTGTGGTTACGGAGTTTTAATCGGACACAGAGAAAGATAGGGGCTTATAATTTTGCCTCCCAACCTTTTACCTCAAGGGTAATGTCAACAATAATAACTCATGCTCCCCTACATCCAATTAGATATATCTATCAGGATCTTTCCAACATACTGTGCTTGCCAAGGATAAAATGTAAAAAGGAAAGGTGAAGACCACCATGACTCTTGCATAAGATAGAAGATAATAGTAACAGATAGGCCCTTCGCAGAGGGAAGCAGAGGTTGCCATGCGCTTTTAGGGTTGGATGCACAAAATCTTAATGCGAAAGAACGCCACTTTATATTGCCCCTTGTGATATGAACCTTTATTATGCAGTCTGTCGCTTTTATTTCTTCCACATCACAAGATCGTATAAAGCTTATTTTCTCCCACACTAATAAGTCATACATATTTAGAGAGAAATTTTTATTTCTTGCACCGATGACAACTTACTTGAAGGATCTTACTCAATCCATAGGTAGGTATGGTGGACTCTCATGGCAAAATTCGGTTAAGGTTTTTGGAAGCACAAGTAGTATCTCTACTTGGTGCTGAGAATTTGGCTAGCATGAGGAGGAAAGGCAAGCTCAACATGTTGGATGATCCATGACAACATACTTTATCTCAGATATAAGAAAACATAACCCATTACGTTGTCTTCCTTGTCCAACGTCAACTCTTTAGCATGTCATATTTTAATGAGTGCTCCCAATCATAAAAGATGTCAATGATAATATATTTATATGTGTAACCTCTCTTTCCTTATTACTTCCTATTAATTGCAACGATGACCAAAGCTATGTTTGCCAACTCCCAACAATTTTTAATCATCATACTCTTTCTATGTGAAGTCATTACTCTCAATAAGATCAATATGAACTCTTTGTTTCCTTTTTATTCTTTTTCTTTTTTCTTTTATTCACTCAAGATCATAGCAAGAAAATCAAGCCGTCGACTCAACACTAATCTTTATTATATATAGCTCACGGACTCGATTACATAGAGAGATCATAAAGCAAAACTCAAAACTAGATCATGCCATAAACTTTATTCTACTAGATCAAGATACTACTAATAGGATCGAACTAAGAAAAAGGGTAAAGATAGGAGATGTGATTGTGATACGATACCGGGGCACCTCCCCCAAGCTTGGCAGTTGCCAAGGGGAGTGCCCATACCCATGTGATTATATCTCCTTTGCTGGTGAAGAGGATGGTGGTGATGATGGATAGTCGCACATCGAGAGTAAGAGGTCCTCCAGCTTGCGGATAATGCCCTTGAGTGCAACAATATGCTCCTTCAACAAAATATTTTCACTTGTGAGATACTTGTTCTGTATACGAGCTAACTCAATCATCTTGAAAGCTTCGATCTCAGTTGGGGTAAGAAGATTGTGATCAAGTTGAAAGATGTCTTCTGCTACCGGAACTTGGTCCTCCGTGGCCTTCTTGATCCCTTCATCCTTGTTGATCTCCATGGGTTTTTCCCTCTTCAGCTCTATCTTCATTAGCCAAGCATCGTTGTCACCATTGTTGGAGGAGGGGGACGACATGATGCCTAGCCTTGAAAACCCTGACAGAAAACAGCTCGAAACAAGAACAGAGGATATTTGCGTGATACAGGAGTCAAAACCTTCGGGAAATTATATAATGAATTTTTACCGACCAAAATATGTATCGTGCAAGAAAACGGAGTCCGGAAGGCACACGAGGTGCCCACGAGGTAGGGGGCGCGCCAAGGGGGGTAGGGCGCGCCCTCCACCCTCGTGGGGCCCTCGTGTCCTTCCCGGACTACTACTTATTTTTCTATTTTTCTAAATATTCCAAAACGGAGAAATATTGCCTTAAAAATTGTTTTGGAGTCGGTTTACTTACCGTACCACATACCTATTCCTTTTCGGAGTCTGAAACATTCTGGAAAGTGTCCCTTATGTATTCCTCCGGGGTTACGGTTTCAATAACATTGGTTTCAACATTTATAGGATTACTTGAGATATAATGTTTAATTCTTTGACCGTTCACCACCTTCGGATTTGTGCCTTCGAAGTTGTTGATTTTTATGGCACCGGAACGATAGACCTCCTCAATAACGTAAGGGCCTTCCCATTTAGAGAGAAGTTTTCCTGCAAAAAAATCTTAAACGAGAGTTGTATAGCAATACATAATCACCTACATTAAACTCACGCTTTTGTATCCTTTTGTCATGCCATCTTTTAACTTTTTCTTTAAACAACTTGGCATTTTCATAAGCTTGGGTTCTCCATTCATCAAGTGAGCTAATATCAAATAACCTCTTCTCACCGGCAAGTTTGAAATCATAGTTGAGCTCTTTAATAGCCCAATATGCCTTATGTTCTAGTTCGAGAGGTAAGTGACATGCTTTTCCATAAACCATTTTATATGGAGACATACCCATAGGATTTTTATATGCAGTTCTATAGGCCCATAATGCATCATCAAGTTTCTTAGACTAATTCTTTCTAGACCTATTGACAGTCTTTTGCAAAATTAATTTGAGCTCTCTATTACTCAATTCTACTTGACCACTAGACTGTGGGTGATAAGGAGATGCAATTCTATGATTAACATCATACTTAGCAAGCATTTTACGGAAAGCACCATGAATAAAATGTGAACCACCATCAGTCATTAAATATCTAGGGACTCCAAACCTCGGAAAAATAACTTCCTTAAGCATTTTAATAGAGGTATTATGATCAGCACTACTACTTGGAATAGCTTCTACCCACTTAGTAACGTAATCAACAGCAACTAAAATATGTGTATATCCATTAGAGGCAGGAAAAGGTCCCATATAATCAAAGCCCCAAACATCAAATGGTTCAATAGCAAGTGAATAATTCATAGGCATTTCTTGACGTCTACTAATATTACCAATTCTTTGACATTCGTCACAAGATAAGACAAACTTACGGGCATCTTTGAAGAGAGTAGGCCAATAAAAACCGGATTGCAATACCTTATGTGCAGTTCTATCTCCAGCGTGGTGTCCTCCATAAGCTTCGGAGTGACACTTGCGTAGGATCTGTTCCTGTTCATGCTCAGGTACATAATGTCTAATAACACCATCTACTCCTTCTTTATAAAGATGTGGGTCATCCCAAAAGTAATGTCTCAAATCATAGAAAAACTTTTTCTTTTGCTGGTATGTAAAACTAGGTGGTATGAATTTAGCAACGATGTAATTAGCATAATCAGCATACCAAGGAGTACTACGAGAAGTACTTATGACATTTAATTGCTCATCAAGAAAGCTATCATCAATAGGTAGTGGGTCATCAAGAACATTTTCTAACCTAGACAAGTTGTCTGCAACGGGGTTCTCAGCCCCTTTTCTATCAACAATATGCAAATCAAATTCTTGTAGCAGGAGAACCCATCTAATAAGTCTAGGTTTAGCGTCCTTCTTTTCCATAAGATATTTAATAGCAGCATGATTAGTGTGAATAGTTACTTTAGAATCAATAATATAAGGTCTGAACTTATCACAAGCAAATACAACTGCTAAGAATTCCTTTTCAGTAGTGGCATAATTCCTTTGGGCATTGTCTAGAGTCTTACTGGCATAATGGATAACATTTAATTTCTTATCAACTCTTTGCCCTAGAATAGCACCTACAACATAGTCACTAGCATCACACATAATTTCAAAGGGTAAGTTCTAATCAGGTGGCTGAACAATAGGTGCAGAGATCAATGCTTTCTTAAGTATTTCAAATGCTTCTACACAATCATCATCAAAGACAAATGGTATATCTTTTTGTAATAAATTAGTCAGAGGCCAAGAAATTTTGGAGAAGTCCTTAATGAACCTCCTATAAAATCCGGCGTGACCAAGGAGACTTCTTATACCTTTGATGTCCTTGGGACATGGCATCTTTTCAATAGCATCAACCTTGGCCTTATCAACTTCAATACCTTTTTCAGGAACTTTATGCCCCAAGACAATACCTTCATTAACCATAAAGTGGCACTTTTCCCAATTCAAGACAAGATTAGTTTCTTCACATCTCTGCAAAACTCGATCAAGGTTGCTCAAGCAATCATCAAAAGAGGATCCATAGACGGAAAAATCGTCCATGAAAACCTCACAAATCTTTTCACAAAAGTTAGAAAATATAGCCATCATGCATCTTTGAAAGGTAGCATGTGCATTGCATAAACCAAAAGGCATACGTCTATAAGCAAAAGTACCAAAAGGGCATGTAAAAGTAGTCTTTGATTGATCATTAGCTGACACAGGTATTTGAGAGAAATCAGAATAACCATCTAGAAAGCAATAGTGTGTATGTTTGCATAATCTTTCTAGCATTTGATCGATAAAAGGTAAGGGAATGATCCTTTTTAGTAGCCTTATTTATTTTACGGAAATCAATTACCATCCTATAACCTGTAATAATTCTTTGCGGAATCAATTCATCTTTATCATTAGGAACAACAGTAATACCTCCCTTCTTAGGGACACAATGGACAGGACTTACCCACTGACTATCAGCAACGGGATGAATTATACCTGCCTCAAGGAGCTTTAGTATTTCCTTTCTTACCACTTCTTTCATTTTAGGATTCAGCCGTCGTTGATGATCAATAACTGGTTTGGCATCTTTCTCCAAATTTATTTTATGTTGACATAGAGTGGGACTAATGCCCTTAATATCATCAAGAGTATATCCAATAGCAGCACGGTGCTTCTTTAGAGTTTTTAATAATCTCTCTTCTTCATGCTCTGAAAGGTTAGCACTAATAATAACAGGATATATCTTATTTTCATCCAGATAAGCATATTTAAGATTATCAGGCAACGGTTTAAGCTCAAACACGGGATCACCCTTGGGTGGAGGAGGATCCCCTAGGATTTCAACAGGCAAATTGTGTTTCAGAATAGGTTCTTGTTTAAAGAATACTTCATCTATTTCCCTTCTTTCATTCATAAACATATCATTTTCATGGTCTAGCAAATATTGTTCTAAAGGATCACTAGGAGGTACGGCAATAGAAGCAAGACCAATAATTTCATCCTTACTAGCACTACAAAAAAATACACTTCCGTGATGACACGTGTTTGTCACAGTAGGTCGCGTTTTTTGTCATGCATGTACATCCATGACAAATTTATGACAGAATCAAGATAGTCATACCTGTGCTGTCGTAGAAGTGTTCCATGACATTACCAAAATTATCATCACGGAAGTGTCCACTTCCATGACGATAAATCGCGCGTCATAGAAGTGCTTTCGTCAAGGGTGACCGACACGTGGCATCCACCGTAACGGAACGCCGTTAAGCTATCGGGTCGGGTTTTGGATCCGATAACCCGTTAACAGCCCCGACCAATGGGGATTTTCCACGTGTAAAATCATCATTGGCTGGAGGAAACACGCGTCGGCTCACCGTTGGGACAGATGTCATCCGTTCATTGGACCGAAGTCGCCTATGATACGGCGACACGTGGCACGGCCCAACAGAGGCCCATTCTTGTGAAAAGGCCGGCCCGTTTGACTTGGTCAAAAGGTGGCGGCCCGGCCCATGGAAAGCATGTTAACGGCTTGTTCGCATATAGCCCATTTACAGCCCGCTAACCCAGGGCCCGTTATGCCCTATCCGAATTAGGCCCAGTAGCGTCATCTGGGCCGTCCAATATGATTCAGCCCGTTTTAACTTCCGGCCCATGTGTGGCCCATGACTTCTTTCGGCCTATATGAGGACCTTTGTAACTCTTGGCCCATTAACGGCCCGTGGTGAAACTGGCCCGTAATGAACAGTGTATCACTTTATACCCATTAACGGCCCTTTATTCCATTGGGCCGTTTCCAGCCCAAGTTATCTTTCGGCCTTCTCAGGGCCCATTGATTCTTGGGCTCATTTGCAGCATTCGGTTACATACGGCCCGTTACTGTCATTTTCTGCTTGTGGGCCAAATTCAGCCCATCGTTACAGTCGGCCCGTTTGCGGACCGTTAATACGTTGGAACGTTTTCATGTCAAAAAAACCCGTTGGGCTATTTTCATAGAGTTATCAAATACGGCCTATTAACGACCCGTTATGGTCCACGAATAGTATGGCCCATGATTGGCGAAATGATGATACGCCCCGTAGAAGGCCCATGGATCCTACGGCCCGTATGAGGCCCATGGATAGTACGGCCCGTAGAAGGCCCATGGATCGTACGGCCCGTAGAAGGCCCATGGACCCTAAGGCCCGTATAGAAGGCCGATGGATCCTACGGCCCGTATAGAAGGCCAATGGATCCTACGGCCGGATGAAGGCCCATGGATCATACGGCCTGCAGGAGGCCCATGGTTACAACAGTCCGTGTGTTGCCATGATTATTTTGGCCTAGTTACCAAAAATAGGCTATTGTGGCCACTAGAAAAACACAGAAAAAGAACTGCAGTGACTACAAGCAAACAACTAAACAAGACAATAAGGAAATAAATAAGCAAGCAATTAATGCTAGCCTATTACCGCTATTACACATATTACATCCACTGGGCATCAAAGTTCGCCACCATTGCAAATATAGGGAACAAAGCAGCATATTACATACACTGGCCGTCAAAATTGGCCACCAGTGCAAATAAACGCGACAGCAAAACAAGAGCATAACTGAAACAACTTCAGAAGAGCTCAAGAAACGTTATCTGGGTATCCACCATGCTGGCAATAAGCTTAGCAAGCTGATTAGGTTTGTCCTGTTTGGTGCTAAAATCCTCCAACGCTTGCTGTTGCACCAGAAAGTATGCATCTGAATGCTCCAGGGACTTCCGTAGTCCTTCCGCTTCTTGTCGCAGCACAGCTGATCGATGTCTTTCAGCTTGTAGTTGAGACTCAAGAAACCAAACTGATTCAGACAGTGAGTTTGAATAGCTTGTGCAAGCGGTAGTGGCCAGTAACTCGAACACTAAACCAAGACAGGACTTTGGGGTTGTCTCGCTGTCTTCTAGATAGTCTTCCTTAGCTGTTTTATCAGCTTTGTTGGAGACCAACAAGGATGTGTCACTATCCTGAACCTTATCTGCATTACTTCCTTTACCATTGCTTAATAAGGCACGCTTCCCCAATATTCTGTCAGCATTCTAAAAGAAGAAACAAGCAGACACATAACAAGTTTAGCATGTACTAGTATATGAAACTCATTTCGGTGAACCAGTTCATTAGTAAGGTGGACAGGATTAAACTACCAAGTCTTCTATTGCCAAGTACTAGTACATAATAAAAGAATCAAACAAACATATATCTATGTCCTATGGTCACTGCATTGTCTTGCCAAATCAAAATAGAGACACGGTTCAAATCATATCAGTTCAAGACAAAGCAGTAGTGAAAGAATACAAAACGTGGGAAACTACACGGCACAACAAGATTTCAGATGGGTACCACGGGTCTACATGTACAACAACACTATTGGCTCTGTTGTGATGCTAGTAATGTGCATGATATGAAAGTCAACTGTATACACAATTGAAATTGAAATCAACAGAGCTATTCATAAGAGCAAACTTGTTAAAGAAACATGCGTGAACATACCTGCTGTGCCATTGGAGTTTCGATTGGATCCTTCAATTTAAAAATAAATTTGTATGAGTAAATACAGTGATACAAGAGCAAAGCAATCATAGTTAAAAAAGGTGCGCCTAAGCGAGCGCTTAAGCGCGCCTAGGCTCTAGGCGTTGGCAAAACGCATTGCGCATAACTACGCATAATCTGTGTATAACTGCGCATAAGCATGCACTTTGGTCAGTAAAGCGCAAGGCGGTGGCAAAACGCACAATTAATGCCTAGCGCTTTTTTGAACTATGATAGCAATGGAATCTTAAATTAGAACAGTTGTTCTTCAGGTTTAGGCACTTATTCTACATGAATAGAGTACAGTAAGACGCAAGAATAAAATACTTAAAAATAGAAAATGAGCTCATAGACCTTACCACATTCTTGGTTCGGGACCAGTACAGAACAAGGCGTTCCCAGTCATCGTCCAGTAAATGTGTCTCAGGAGAACGTAAGGGAATTTGATGAGTTTCTTTGCCGGTGAAGTACGTTTTCTTCAGGTAATTCCGATACTGCCACCAAGCATTCTTGAAGATAGCAGAGGTATTAGCACAGGTTACCGCATCCTGAGTTTCCAAATCGGTCCTTCTCTATAGAGAAAAATTGGAAAATTTGCTGTATTATAACCATCATGGAGGTAGGATGTATGGGACGAAGCAAAGTAATTGCCATGAATAACATTACTTACACATAACTCCTGGACAAACACCAGCAACTGGCATTTTCCTTCATCTTCAGTATAATATTTCCAAGATGGGAAGATACGCACATATGATTTAACTACATCAAATGCGATAGATGCTAAACTACGACTGGCTGGTTGTGCTTCCTCCACAGGAATAGGCGTACTAACTGGTGGAGTTGGGGTTCGCCGTGATAGTACTGGCCCTTTGGGCACTGGAGCTGCCTTACTAACTGCTCTTGTTTGGGAGCTCTGTGGTGGAGATGGTGCTGTGTCAACAGGAACTGGGTTACTATCGGCTGGGGTTAGATTGGGTGAAGCCGGTTCTCTGTCCATCGCAGTAGGGGTACAATCTGCGAGAGTTTGGGTTATGTGTGGTAGGGCTGGTTCTTGTGCATGTACAACCGGGGTGCTATCTCCACCAAGAGGTAGCACTGTTTTATTTGAAGACCGTGTTTTTATTCCGCTAGATACTGGCATCACCCGCTCCAATTCAAATGGCTGATAAAGAGGAAACACAGTTGAATGTACAGACACTGTATGAGAGACAGATGCAATAGATAGTATGGAAAAAAGAGGGCATGAAATAGTTGACATGGATATTGTTTAACTAAAACGGATAGCATGACATAATTTCACATATATGATGTCTATCTAAACTCGATAGCATAGCATAACATAATTCAAAGATATGATGAATAACTAAACAGGATCGCATGACATAATTCACCTACATGTTATCTATGTAATCAGGATCGCATCATTTAATTCACATATGTGATTTATATGCTAAACAGAGGGCATTCGATATGATGTCTGAACTAAGAACATGGTGTTGAATATTGTGTATATGATGTCTAAACTATGCAATGCAAGACACCGTGTGCATGATATGAGCAGTATAACCGTGCCAAGTTAGAGCATACACCTCAGTGGGGGAATAGGACTGTTCATCTGTCTCTGAATCCATCTCTGAGGAGCTATCGGGACCCAACAAGAGATCTGCTTCGACAGGTAGCACTGTCTGCTCTGAAGGCCTTGTTTTCACTCCAGATTTTTCCATCTCCCACCCAAATGGATGATTCACAGGAAGAGTAGTTTAATGTACAAACATTGTTGACAAATGGAAATGTAATGAAGAAAAGGATGGGCAAGATATCATTCAAATATATGATGCCTGGTTAAACAGGATGGCATTGCACATTTCACATATATTATGGCTGGCTAAAAGACATGAGACTGCATAATTCCCATATATGATATAGAAACTAAACAGGTGGCATTACAGAACATGTCTAAACTAAGCAGATGACATATATGATGTCAAAAGTAGGCACTGCAAGGCAACATATGCATGATATGACTAACATCATCATGCCAAGGTAGAGCAAACACCTTGGGGGTAAATAGGAGTGGTCAGCGGCGTCTGAATCCGCCTCAGAACAGATATCTTCCTCTGGATTACAATCTGGAGAGGGGTGGGGAGGGTTTGCCATTGAACCCACCATGGAGCGATGTTTGCATGACATTGTATTGCCGCGCAAAACTCGTCTCTTTTTCTCTACATGTTCAGCATGACTGTGTACAATATTTGACATGCATACGAAAAAATATGGTGAGATTATGTAAGGAGAGCATGCAGAAATTTAGAGTGATGGTAACAACCAGTGGATGGATCCAAAAATAATGATAGCAGGCTGATGATTGCTTTAAATTAATAAAAAGACAGATGATGATTGCTTTACTATTTGTTTCCCACCCAAGATGAACAACATAGGCATACCCTAGGTGAACCAGATATTAGACAGACATACTATTCATTGCTGCCTCGATATGTGCCCCACAACTAATTTAGACTCAAGTTTGAACATTAATTTGGACCTGACTTGGGAGTCCAAGAGCTGAACAGGACGATAAAGTAGCAGGTAAGTTTAAGCAATGCATAACATAAGCAGAAACAAAAGAGTGCGACCTCTCTTGTGGACCCGTGTACTCCTCAGGTTCATCTGCTGAGTCAATGATGGTGATGCCGTTGCGGTGGGTGCCGGCAGCAGGGAAGGAGATCTGAGGTGGCGAAAGACGGTCAGGAGTCGTGATGTCTGGTTTGGTGGATGCTTCTGTCGATGGAGCAGCTCAGGTGAGGTGGACGACGTCGCGGCAGGAGCAGGACAAACCACACAAAGTTCCCTTCGACACGTACCTGTAACTGAAGTAATTCTATAAGGGCTCATTTGGCTTGCATGATTCCTAAAATGCAGGGATAGGAAAAACACCGGAATAGGATAGGAAAATGCACATGGTAAACAGAGCATTTGTAAACACAGGATTTCTGTCAACTTGGGTGTTTGGTTTACAGGAATTGGAAGAGCAGAGGAATGCAAAGAAACATGGCCAAAATAAGGAGAAACCATATGAAAGCGTGTACAGTTAGAATGTTATTCTGGCACTAATGCACTTGGTCTTGTTTTCATGCATAGGATTTTGAAAAGTAGGTCCAGGTGGATGTTTTGCTTCATTCCTTTCAACAAAATGCATGAATAATTGAATAGTAGAGTGCCATTGGAAAATTCCCTATTGCTATGTTTTTCCGTTGAACCAAAATAGCCCTAATGGATCGACGTGAATGTATAGCAATAAGTGATGCAACAAGTGTACAACCTCTTTGCCGTAGCCGTGTCGACCTCAGCATCATTGGGTTGGTCGCTGAAGCAGTTGAGGCAGAGGTGGCTGTCGGAGGTGTGGAGGAAGATTTGAGGAATCTGTAGACGGCGTCCAGGGCACTGCTCTGTTGTGATGGACCGTTCTGTCGTTGGAGCAGCTCCGGTGAGCCGTAAGACGTCAAGGCTGAAGCAGCACAAGACAGACATCGTCAATCTCAAGTGGGATTCTAATAGCATCTCCAATAGATGATGTAAAATGGATGTAAAATTAACATCACCAAAAACCACCTGACTACAACAGATGAGGTAAAAACTGTTGACTCTGAACTTAACTGTTGAAACTGAAATTTACTATGGAATCTCAATGCTACTGTCGAAACTGAACGCAATGGTAGCAGAGAGGCACTTGACATGTAGTTTAGGGAGGGCCTGCAGTTCATCTTCAACCTGCACCCCCCTGAGCCGCCTGCCACCACCGGCCGAACCGCCGGCCCCAGCGCCGCCTCGCCGCCCCGAAACAACTCGCCACCGCCGCCCCGGCCAGCCCTCTAGGTCCCCCGCCCCCACCCTGAACCCTAAGATAGATAGTGGGGTACCTCTCCGGCGAGCCCCCGTCCCCGCTGTGGGTGGTTCTTCCTTAACTCCGGTGAGCCCCCCCAACCCCTGAAAATCGACTGACCCGTCGATTCAATCGACTGAAGTGTGGCTTAATCGGAGCAGAGCAGCAGCACGAGCGAGGGGGAGAGCAGCGGCAACAGCTGGGCGAGCGAGCGAGAGCCGGAGCAGCAGTAGCAGCGCGAGCGAGCGAGCGAGAGCCGGAGCAGCAGCAGCAGATCCGGCTGGTATGGACGCCACCGCCGAAGGGGCCTCGCACTGGGGGAGAGCCGCCGTGGAGATGTCGCCCGCGGCGCCGGCTTCAAGGTAGCCGCTCCATGGGGGTGCGGGATGGAGCGATGCGATGCGATGAGTGTACAACCTCTTTGGTGGCGCCGAGTAGGCCTCGGCTTCGTTCGAGGAGTCGGTGAGGATGCTGCGGTTCCGGTGGAGCAGGTTAAGGCGGCGCTGTGGAGATGGAGCAGCCGTGATAGACGAGGCAATCGTCGGAGCAGCTCCTTGGAGGTGGAGGACGGGGCGGCCGAACCGGCGGGACGGCGAGATGGACGACGGATCCTCATCCGGGGAGGTGGACGAGGGACGTCGAGCTGTTCCGGTGGACGACGTCGTCGGGGAAGAGGCTCCGGCTGGGCAGCGGTGACATGGCGGACGGAGGAGGGTGGGGTTTCACGGCTGGAGCGGAGAGGTTATGGCAGCCTGGGATTTCGAATGGCGAAAAGGGGGCGATGGGAGGGGGTGAAGCATGACTTAGGGACGCGCTTGTCCAAAATGTAGGGTGTGTTACAAAAGTACCCCCCACCGATTTGAACTAGCGGCCCTTTCAGCTCAGGGTTAGAAGGGGGATTTCGCGAGTCGGGATTTGGCAGCTGGAGGGAGTTTTCGCGCGTGTTGTAATTTCGAGATAGCAAGGCGTGGGTTGTGAAGGCGCCAGTTTTGGGAGCACGATATCTGAATTTTCAGGATATAACAAGACGCGGGTTGAATTTTAGGGACAAGCCTAACGTGTAGTAATATTGTACTTGTACGTACCAAATCAATTCGCACTTCCCTCAACCAAAAAGAAAACAAAAATAAAATAAAACTATTCACACCACACAAAGAGAGAGTCTTGGCCCGTTTTACTATACAAATGCTATTCAAAGCTACTCCCTCCTTCCATCTATATAGGGCCTAATGCGTTTTTCGATGCTAACTTTGACCAAATATTAGAGCAATGATATATGACATGCAACTTACACAAAGCACACCATTAACTTCGTGTGTGAAAGGTTCTTTCAATGATATAATTTTCACATTGTGCATGTCATGTACTATTAATCTTGTCAATAGTCAAAGGCGGTCTTAAAAATCTCATTACGCCCTATATAGATGGAAGGAGGGAGTATGAATCCATGTTATGTCCGATTAAATTTTTTCGCTTGCTGTATAATGCATGTAACCTACTCATACCAACATTTTAGTGCATTCCAAATGTCTATACTACCGCTGCAATTCGAACTAAATTTGAATTTGTTTCTCTATTTCAATAAGAATCTACAATCATGATTGTTGCCAACTTCAACCATCATAGTTTCCTTGCTATCCGCCAGATATAAATCGGACAGCCTATAATGCAGGATGGCAGGCACACCATCATCAACAACTCCGTTTTTTATAAGAGTAGAGATAAAATATATTAAATGTAGTATAACATGTTCATAAACACACCATGTGTATCACCGTTATATATATTCACACATGTGTCGGTTTAAAACACTATGATAAATTCTTCAAATATCCGAATTCGCTTTTTATAATGAAGTATATATGATCTCTATTCGTCTTTTACACCCACACAACCCTCTTATCTTTGTAGCTAGCGCTAACTTTCTCTTGTGCATGCACACGCCCGCGTCCCTCTCACCCTCCCTCAGCATTCTCTAGCTCCATCGCGCAAATTCGTCTTTTCACTTTAGGTCGTTCACCCACGGTGTGTGTAGGCCCCCCAGCTCCTTCTTTACGGCACACATCGATCGATATGCCTCTCTAGCCAGGTGTGCCTAGCACAAACACAAGCTTCCCCTCTTCTCTTGTCACCGTCCATGCCTCACTCCCACCACTCTTTTCATCGTTCTCGTACTCGCACACTCCTCCCCGCTCGATATAGTATGCCTCTCGTACCACCTCCTACATGCATCCCTCTCTCTCTATCCTTCTCCTCGTGCCTCATTTCACTACAAGAAATATGTCAACTAGTGACCTTCTGTCAGTGACCCTGGAAGAATTGGTCATAGATCTATGACCATTTGAGACCAATTGGTCAAAAGCTGTTCGGGGGGCTCCAAACCCTAAACCATTGCGACCATTTTGGTCAGAAAGGTCGTAATTTCCTTACAAGAAATGGTCATAAAGCAAACAGTGCCGGTCCGCTGCCTTATTTCTAGTTGTTAATGACCAATATAGATGGTCATAGCCTTGTAGATTGTGGTGGGTTGTGATGACTAGGCGCCATCTCATCAGTTTTGCCTATGTGTCATGTCCATGTGTCAATTTTTGCCCTAGGTTGTGAAGCAACCTATATTTCTGTTATTCCAAAAATTCCCAAAAAATTCTCATAATTTTTTTGGATCATATCTTCATCAAATATGTCAAAAACATTCCTTGCCTAGTTCAAAAATAACTCAACAATATTCATTTTCCTATTCTCATCAGAGCAGCACTTTGTGAAGGAAGTACCACTTTGGCATGTCCAAATGGTATCCATTTTCTACAGTGCTTTCCTATGCCCAAATAACCATCCTCCACCAAATGCCAGCTCAATCCATTCATTATTTTGAGCCCAGCTTCAACATTCGTATTTATGTCCAATGTGGTACTTTGGAAAGCAAGTACCACCTAGGCTCCTCCTTTTGAGGTGAAAATTTGTGAAGACGGTCTTCTTAGTAACTGATCATCCTTAGCCAAAACTCACGCCCATTAGCCATGTGCATTTCCCGTACCGCAAATCAAACACTTGGCTGCTTATTCATGTTTGAGCATCGATCGGTCTCCTCATGAGAATCTTATGTTGTGATTTTCTTCCTAGCACCTACCTTGGGAGTGCCCAACCCACTAGACATGCCTAGGCCGCCCAGAACACATGGCAACGCCACGGTCACGCGGTGACCACGCGGCGGGCATGCGAGCTTATGCGCTCTAGAGTTGGGGCCCTCGGCCACCGTCCAAACCTCGATGTCTCGCCATCAAACCATGTATTTCTAATTAAATAGATACTTATGTACCTGGAAATGGTTTTTGGAAAAAATAAAGACCAAACTATGATGCAGGTGCAGTTCAAATTTGACCCGCTTCCAGCTGAATCGGCGGGAATTTGTCTTTTACACTAGAGGTGGATCAAAACTTTTGACACCCAACCATTTTGTCAATTGTGCATTAAATATGGCCTAGTATTTTATAAAATTGATTAGGTCCAATTTTGCAACAAATATATGGTAGGTCCTTCACAAAAAAACTCATTTCGGGCACTCGAAAAATGGAAAATGTATTTTCCGTGAAAAGAAAATGAAAACTCCCTTAGGCAACATTGTTTGGAATTCCAAGATGCACCCTTGTGCACAATATGAGATCATTTGAACAAACTATGCCATGAATGTGGCCATAAGATTGATCATTTGGCTTGAAAGCCATGAATCTTCACGCATGATAGCTCATTTCTGAGAACACTTTTTTTAAAATAATTATCGTATTACAAGTTTATTATTTTTCCTGGAAACTTGGTCACATATAATTACACAATGCGAAGGTTTTCCAATGTTTTGATTTTTTTGAATTTTTTATGCCCGTTTCAAAATGCGGTCAAAACGGCGGGAATGACCGTTCCTAGCTAGTGGTTGAATCTTGGATTTTTTTGGTGTTTCTCTGATTAAATAGATACTTATGTACCTAGAAATGATTTTTGGAAAAAATAAAGAACAAACTACGAGGTAGCTATAGTTCAAATTTGACCCGCTTCCACCTGAATCGGCGGAAATTTGTCTTTTTCACCAGAGGTGGATCAAAAATATTTACACCCAACCATTTTGTCAATTGTGCATTAAATATGTCCTAGTATTTTAGAAAATTTATTTGGTCCAATTTTGCAACAAATATATGGTAGGCCCTTCACAAAAAAAACTCATTTCAGGCACTCGAAAAATGGAAAATGAATTTTCCGTGCAAAGAAAATGAAAACTCCCTTAGGTAACATTGTTTGGAATTTCAAGATGCACATATTTAAAATAATTTCCGTATTACAAGTTTATTATTTTTCCTGGAAACTTGGTCACATATAATGACACGATGCGAAGCTTTTCCAATTTTTTGATTTTTTTGATTTTTTATGCCCGTTTCAAAATGCGGTCAAAACAGCGGGCTTGACCGTTCCTAGCTAGTGGTTGAATCTTGGAAATTTTTTTATGTTTCTATGATTAAATAGATACTTATGTACCTAGAAATGATTTTTGGAAAAAATAAAGAGCAAACTACGAGGTAGCTGCAGTTCAAATTTGACCCGCTTCCACCTGAATCGGCGGAAATTTGTCTTTTTCACCAGATGTAGATCAAAACTTTTGACACCCAACCATTTGGTCAATTGTGCATTAAATATGGCCTAGTTTTTTTATAAAATTGATTTGGTCCAATTTTGCAACAAATATATGGTAGGTCCTTCACAAAAAAAACTCATTTCGGGCACTCGGAAAATGGAAAATGAATTTTCCGTGCAAAGAAAATTAAAACTCCCTTAGGCAACATTGTTTGCCATTCCAAGATGCACCCTTGTGCAAAATATGAGATCATTTGAACAAACTCCCTTGATTTGGTTCAATTTTGCAACATAGATTTGTAGGCATTTATTTTTTTCATCAGAAATTTGGGTCCAAATTTTGGATATTTGAGCACGAGCCAGCCAACCAATGAGAAGCGAGGAACCACGTCCACGCGGATCACCAAGTTGGACACGATCTGAGCCGTCCATCACGCGCCCATCCAACGGTGGATCTTCTCCTGAAAGACCAAAACCCTAACCCACCTACCCACCCACCCTTTCCTTCTCCAGATCCAATCGAGGCTGCCGCGCCGTCCTCTCCCTTGTCGCGACCTAGTCTCCGCCACCGCCGCCATCGCCACCCACCACCGCCGCCCCACCCACCGCCGACCTCGCCTCCGCCATCCCCCTCCCCTCGCCTTCATCCGGCGTGCGTGCGTGCGTCCAACCGGCCCCAAAAATGAAGACACGGGGCTTGCTCCTCCTCGTCCCACCCAATCGCCGCCGCCGCCGACCTCCTCCCTCTCCCCCAATCCCAACCCCACCGGCGGCGAGCTCGTCTCCACGAGGCCCATCCTCTGCCCTCCACCCCACCACCGGCGCCCTTAGTCTCTCCTTCATCTCCCTACGCTCCAGATCTGGGGGCCGCGGCCGTGCACCCAGATCGAGAGGGGAGGTCGTGTCGCTCCTGCCGCGGCCGGATCCAAGGCCAAGCCCATGGGGTCCTGCTCGGGCTCCTCGCAGGGGCCACGGCGGCGGATCCACAACCACGGCGGGTCCGAAACCTAGCCGCCGCAGTGGGTCACCGGCACGACCCCCGCACCTCCGACGGGCAACGGCACCAAGGGTCACTCTACACGGGCCTTCATCAGCGCCAGCTTCACCACCAGGACCTGCAGCCTCCTCCTCCGGCGTTCATCTGCATCAGGGCAGGTAACCCCGCCAATCCCCTTTCCTTGTGCTCTCTTGGTGATGCAAAATCCGATTCTTCTTGGCCACTGAAACTCGAGCAGTTCTTCAGTTAGTCAGTATGCATGCATTAGAAACAACCTGATTTTGTTCTTGTCCCCTGTATTCGGCGGCGTCGGTTAAGAGATAATGGGTTAATCATGCCGGCAGGACACTTGCATCCATCCAACAGTGAGGGCTAGCTTGATACAAGCGCATCCATCATTCTCTTCTTCTGTTGAATAAAGTACGGGCCTGATACAAGTTTTCCGGATTTATTCCACTTTTACCAGGCATTCTTTTCATTGTTATAGTGTTACTTCATCCTTCTCTTTATCATATAGTAACATATAAACTGGAAACTGCTAGGTGGTCATTTGTTGTATGAAACCTGTTGATCTATATATAAGTTTGAGCTTGCCTTTATACCAAAACTGTGTAACTGCAAGTTGTAATATACTGCTTTAGCCCTAAATATATCTGCAACTCACTTTCTGTGTCTTCGTCGTAATTGTCTTGTCTATTTCTTACTTCTCACAATGATCATCAGCTAGTAGCTTTCCTTAGGAAAAGATGTACAGTAGGATGACATGTAGATCTGTTTGTTCAGGCTGATTAAGACATTTCTGGTCTTGAATCTGTCTGTGAAAGCTGTGACCTAGGAGTAGTTTGCAGTTATCTACCTTTGCCAATCAGTAGGAGGGGTTGTTTAGAACATCTTCAGGAATCCCTTATCATGCAGTCTGTATATGCCTCAGGCATAGCGCATTTACTTCTATCCTAATTATGTTGAGAAAAATAAAATAGCAGGTGAAAACTAGATATTGTGTACAGTAATTTTTAGTTCACCGACTGATTGTAACAATTATCCTAATTATGTCCTGCATTTCGAATTTAATTTTTAGTCCAATTCCCCCTGTTCCTTCATCCATAATCCCCATACCGAGGATCTCTTGTTTTTGCTTTGCAGGGTATGAAGCGGCAACCGCCTTTTATCAGTCAGGCCTTCCCCTCAACAGAATATTTTGTAGCACAAATAGTTTTTTGGTTCTGCCCTTGTGCTAGTACATTCTTCTGTCAAGAAGCAGCGGCTTTCATAGTATTTTTTCTTCTCCTAGTGGCTTTGTGCAGTTGTGGTGCAGTTCTCATCAAAAAGTATGCATGTTTTGCTTAGTTGAAAAATCTGAGATATCGTACTAAAGAGCATGCGAATGAGTATGAGTTATTATATCTCATTGAGTTTCTCTCTGTTCTGCTCTGTTCACACTAGACAACTATTAATTTCTTTTCCTGTAAAATGAGATGACATGATGCAAAGCGCAACCTGGACAATGACATATGGAGTAGTGATTTTCTTACTAATTTTGGAATAGATCCATTACATTTATATACTGATCCTAGCCAAATATGAATTCCTTCCACATTGAAATAGAAATAACCCCACTTCTGAATGTTGTTTTGTTTTACTGTGTCCTGTTGCCACTGGACATAATCTCTTCTACTTGATTCACTAGCATACTTTTGATCTGGTATTTACATTCACTGTATTGTATAGGTAATTAGTGCTTCAGCTATTTCTAAATCAAAATATACTTGCATTTTCTGTATCCAACCATTCACTGTTCTCTAAATGTCTGTCAGATATCTTTGCTAAATGCTGGCCCCTCGCATGAAATGTTTAGCTTCTCCTTTGGTGGAACAAGTGGTAACCTACTTGCTGCTGGTTCTAGTTCCAATGTAAGGGAATGGAGAGAGGGGAGCTGCTCCTACTGTGTACAGGACACCATGGTAGGTTCTTTTTTTGTTCTGTCTTTTTTCTCTTCCTGGTCTGAACATGTTGACGGCTCTATTTTGTGCAGGTTGCTCTCACGAGGAGAAGCTGCTGCTACAGGACGCCCTCCCCCCTCCTCCAACCCCTTGACATGGTGAGCTCCACCCCTCCTTCTACCCCTTACAGATCTGATATGAAGTGGGCATCGGTTGCAATTGTTATGGCCACAACAGTACAACAAGTATTGTTTCAGTTTTTATGTGATAGTTGATTGTGAGTGTGCTGTTTGATGATGCTTGCCTCATCCATTTTTCGTGTCTTTTATGAAATCTTTACCCTATTAGAAGATGCCACCATCAAGTTAATAATAACACTAATGATCATTTGATTCTAGTCTAGAGATACAACAACATTAGTTAGATCCATGGATGGATGAATGAACACACACAGCTAGCAGCTTAGCAGTGTTAGCAATCACAAAAATTAGCCTTGTGATTCATTCTGTTAACGCAAGCATGCTCTATTCGTTTTGGATCCCAGCCATGTATGTACTAATAAGCTAGCTCAAGCACACGCACATGCTGCTTGATTGATATCTGTAGTTATAGCAGCAGTACATATGTGTCTCCTATACTAGATTAATTTCTAGACTTAGCTCAACAACACCAGCTCTTACCTGTTTGTTCGTTTTGGAGCAGCAGACATCCTCAGTGGACAATGATGACAACCAGGGCATCCACCGCGATGACGACGCTCCGCACATGGTCCAACTCGGCTACAACCTCCTCTACCGCGTACAGTGGCCACGGTTGCCTGCGACATCAAGTACAGCCTCCTCTTCGTGAGCCCATCTCCTACCTCTAGCTCCCTCGTTTATGCTGCTGTAGAAGTACCTTGCTCTGTTCCATGCCCATCATATTTTTTGTCATAAAATGCTCTAGTGAACTGGATTCATACATAAGTCTGCTACTTCTCCTCAAGTTATTTGTGCATTTATAAACCTATTTGAACTTTTATATTTCTTGAATGTATCCATCCATAGATGTTTTATACAAATAGTTTTGGAATGTCTTTTTTTGTTAGCTTGTGTCGTGCATCACAAATGGATCAAGTTCCAGTTTTAGTTTTGTTGTTTTTAACCTCTACAATCCTGTCAGCATAATAAGTATGTGAGTTAATCCGTTCGAGTATCTGAAACTAAATGTTTTGTTTCTCATAGTAATTAAAAACAGCGGCCAGTTTCTCATCACACCGTTATTATCACTTCATGGCTTGATCTGTTGTGTCAGGCTGCTGTATGTGCTGAACTGTGAAAATTGCAAGGAGGAACCACTGTTTGGCTTCAGTCCTTCCCCATTTAATCATGTTTTATGGCCCGCATGCATTCTACGTGCTGGCTGACTTGGCATGACTTGCACGAAAACTTGAGGGCATTCACACTAAATAGAACTTAATTTTCATGCAGACTTGCTCTAGCTCTTCTTAATTTTTCATGCATGTTTCTTTCCGGACTTTTTCTTACTACTAACTAGCACCCTATCACTTGCTGTTGTTGTTATTCACCCTATCCTCGTTGTTTTGTTTTCTTGTTGGCAGATATTTTGCGTAAATTCAAGACGAAAGATGTTCAAAGAAGCGCCAAGACATTCTTATATAGCAAGTTATGTAATAATAGCTAGGTTATCTCGGCATTGAGAACTCTAGAATTTCGTGTATCTTCTCTCTATTTCTGAATGAAATGTTATATGTTTCAGAATTACAATTTCTGTTTCATATCAAATAGTAATTATGTATGTGATTTGAAAATGTGTGCAATGGAAACATGACTCATGCGACCCACTTATCAAAATAATTTGAGCACATTTGGAATTTCTAACGTGTGGGACCAGTGTATGATATTCTGATATTTGGGACAAATGTAAAACAGTGGAAAATAAAATGGCAAAAAATAAAAGATCATACGCTGTAAAAGGCCGCATCTAGAAATAAAAAGGCCGAATTGCTGGGCCAGCCCATGTAGCTAGCAAAAATTAATAGGAAAAATAAATATTAAAAAGGCCGAATTAATGGGCTCGGCCCATATAAACACCGAATTGGACCGGGCTGATTCTTGTGCCACATCAGATTGCCACGTCGGATGCCTACGTGGCCTGGGGAGGCTGCTAGTGACCAAAACAAAATAGTAGGCATATTTTGGTCGTAAATGTCTACGACCTTCTCATAGAGAAGGTCGTTAATTTCTATTTACGACTGCCAGCTTTTGACCATCTGTTTTTGGTTAGAAAAAGGTCACAAATGGAAAATAATGACCATTCAGTGACCAATAGTCAAGGTCACAAGTTGATATATTTCTTGTAGTGTTTGCTTCTAACACACACATGCATGTATACCGATCGATCTCCCAACATATACCTAGATCGACTTTAACTACCCCCCATCGATCGACGTACCTCACAAGTTATGTCTCTCCTTTCTCTAACAAAGGGCGATTGATCTTCCTATGTAGTTATGTCTGCTTACCACAACCACATCGTCCCCCCTCATCATTCGTGCATGCCTCCTGACCCGTCTCTCACACGCACATGCACAGACAACAAGAAGCCATCTCCTCTCTTATTGATATTGCGGGCGTGCCCTCCGTTTATCTAGCAAGCCTATATCCCACCATTTGTTAGAAGCAACTCCACTACCACCCCCTCCAACACTCTAGCTCTGTCTCTCTCCCAACCTTATTCCTCTCCTGCACATATGCATGGATGTCGATCGATCTCCCTTAATACATGAGGCAGATCGATCTCCTTAATACATGAGGTAGGCCTCTCTCCTCCTCCACATATATACCAGCCATTGTACCTCTATAGTTAATTGGGCCTCCCTCTTCCCCCACCACACACTGATAGTCAAGCGCTGCAGGTAGGTATCCATGCCACAGAGACAAACTGCACATGTCCCCTCTCACGTTCCAGTAGGCCAGCCACTCTATATCTTTGATGTGGGCACACACAAATTCGATGGCACTCTTTATCGATCGCGCGCACACACACACACATCATCCCTCTTTTCGATTCTATGGACACCTCAGGCCGATGATACCTCCACTCTCTTCTCGTGGATCGCCCCCTCTATATATATGTATGTTATATCCAGGACTCTATTTCACACACATTGCATATGTTACATTTTTTGATTGACCCCCCCCCCAAAAACTCTCAAGAACCCACACACTATATCTCTCTAGGATCGTATCTCTCTCACACAAGCCCACGTAGGTGGTGTACGTATACAAGAAGAGAATAGGTGCACCGTGCACGTACTCATGCTTCGTGCCCAGCCACACCCGCGCGGGTACACGGTGGAGCTCATTTCTTTACGAAATGGTAGCCCACATGCTAATTTGAACGCCTGTAGCGGTTGTTTACCTAGGGAGGTCGTGTACCACGCCTGCACGAAACAAAGTTCGACTTGACGCGTTGCCGCGTTATTTTTAAATAAAGGTATATCGCTCAATGGCACGTACACAGAATATAAAACGATTTTTATGGAGAAAAAGGTAGTCCGCTCACTATATACAATGGAGCCTTGCGTGCCTGGTTTGTCACTCTTCAGAGTATCTCACACAAGCCTGCGGTGGCCTCTCTCTCTCTCACCGTTGGTCACTGATCCGTCCGCATCCCGTCCGCCGGGGGAAAGGGAGTGCGGTGGCCTCTCTCTCTCTCACCGTTGGTCACTGATCCAGCCGCATCCCGTCCGCCGGGGAAAGGGAGGAAGTGCATCGTTTCTCCGTTCGACGGCGCCGAGGCAGCACGTCCCGATCTGCGGTACACACCGTTCTCTCTGACCAAGCTCCGGCGCGGCAGGGCCTACGCCACCTGCTCGCAGATTCCGCCCACCGCCGCTCACCTAGTTACATCCCGATGACCTCCAGGTATCCCCTCCGGCCTTGCTCCACTGCCCGTCTTCCCACGTCGCTGCATGTGGATCTTCCATAGTTCTTTGCCCAAAACGTAGCTCGTCCAGCGTACTTTCCATATTGCATTCTCGTCCTCACACCGTTTTAGACACACACAACCGTGTTGTTATCTTCCCTTAGGGCAAGGAATATGCTTCTTTTTTGTCGTCGCATGTGTCATCAACTGTTATTGGCCAGTAATTGTTTCCTTTCTACCTCTTTTTTGCAAACAGGGCTATCCATTTCACCTCGTTGCTATTGCGACCTTTTGGTGAACTGCAAAAATCACTTTTTTCTTAAGAGTGTTTTGTGCAGTTGTACTAAAATGTGACACGGGCAACGCCTCTACATTTCAGTGCGACTGCACAAAGGGAGATTGGTTTTGCTCTATCCTCCTCATCCAACTCCGAGCCTAATCTTCTCCAACTAGTTAGTCTTAAGAGAGACTGCAAAGGTGACCGGCTTCTATTTGTGTGTTTATTGTTTCATCAGCAGTCCTCTATTATCGTAATCACACTTAATATCTTTGGAACAGGGACGCTCAGCTCTATTTTAGTGGAACTGCACAAAATGATCGGAATGTTGCATGCTCCAGACAGCTTCTTTTTTCCCAACATGCCTTGTTGATTTAGACAGAGCTGGGGGGACGTTGCTGCCAATGAAAGCATGGATCAATTTTAATTTAACACCTTCTCACAACTCTGTCTTCAGTTGTGATGTAATTATTAGCTCTGATCTGCTAATAATTGACATGCATTAGGAAGGAAGTTAGTTTTTTATTGTTTCCGAAAGAGCATCGACGGCAAGACACGCGAAACAAAAGCTGAAAGCTCACACCATTGTACAATTTCATGTCGCTGGAAAATTATTTGTATAGTACGTCAATTATGTAAACAAATGATGGAAGCTTGATAGCATTGCCAGAAGCCTCTTCATCATCCGGGTCCATGTGACATGTGGGACAGGAGTGTGAGCAAACCTATCTCAATTGACAGCAAAGAGCCAACCCGCCGTTCCTTGAGAGAGACGAGGAGCGAGAACACACAGACGGGCTCGCATGGAGGCCAAGATATATTCGAGCATGGTTGGTTGATCGATATCATTCATTACATGTTGGGCTGCCATTTTCCGCCCTTCTCCAGAATAAACATGTACTTTATCAGAGATAAAAAAAGAGTACAGACGCTCCACCATGCGGTTCTAGTAGTAGTACTACTCGTACTACTGCGCTTGGCTCTTCGCCTCTTCGTGAAGTCGAACAATGATGGTACTCCGCATGTTGGCTACTACAGTGTACGCCTCTGACAATCTGACACCGAATGGACTGATGCATGTCCACCGAGGGTAGGTTGCATTAGTCAAAAGGCGTAAGCGAGCTTCACCTTGTCCCGCAAGCTTCTCCTCGTTCTGCGAGTTGACGGGACACACCAAAAAGTAGTGCTAGTCCATACTCCCTCCTTTCCGGTTAATATGGCTTAATCTTTTTTGCGGGTAAATGAGAGAGCTTTATTCATATATAAGCATTCTTAGGACGATCAGCCAAGACACTGGTCACTAGGAAGCGAGGTACCCCGCAAAAAAAGAAGTAGGAAGCGAGGTGTTTCATCAAGCCAGCTCTCGGCCACATTCAAAGTGCAGCAAGCACGGTTCGCACGAAGATGCGCCGCAAGGTTTGCTGACCTGTTTACATGCTGAATAACAAAAAAAGAGGAAATATTACCGAGCGCTACTATTTGTAACAGGATATGAGCCAGAATTAAGCGAGGATTGTGGCGAGTGTTCCATGCAATCAACTTCCATTATCACATGCGAGAACCCTCGAAGAGAACCAAATGTGTTGAAGATTGCTTTATCACATTTTAAAATTATAATAAGAGTGCAGACGCTCCTCCATCCGGTTCCTAGTACTAGTATAGTACGTACCTTTATAGACTATAGTAGTAGTACTAGTACTAGTAAACTTTGCGCTTGGCTGTTCGCCTATTCGGGAAGTCGAACAATAGTAGCACTAGTAGTATAGTGTATGCTTCTGGCAATCTGACACCGAATTAACTGTTGCACGTCCACCGCCTGAGCGAGGGAGAGCTTGCATTAGTCAAAAGTTTCTCCTTGTCCTGCGAGCCACCGCGCGCAAGCTTCTCCCGTCCTGCAACCTTCTCCTCGTTCGGCAAGTTGACGGGACACAGCAAAGTAATGCTAGTCCATACTACCTCCTCTCCGGTTAATATGGCTTAATTTCAAACGAGATAAATACACAGTCTGTCACTGTATATTTGTAAAAATAGGGTCAGTGGACTTCATAATACGCTCATTGCGCTCAATATATATATTTTCCGGTGTTTATACGGTCACTAGCTCACCCTGACTGAGTATGTGTGTGCATGCACGTGTAGGTTGAGCACTTAGCGTGACCGTGTGTGTTCCGTCGTGTGCCCGGACATGCATGCATTAAGGCGTCGCGTGCGTTTTTGCGTCCATGTGTGTGTGACTGTTGCATCCACGTAGGGGGAGTACGTGTAGGGGCCACTAAGGAGCAGTCAAATCACACAGTAAGTTAGTCGGAAGAAGCAACCATCATTTCACTCTTGAATGACACGTACGCAATATAAAATGGTTGATATGGAGAGAAAAAGAAAACCACTATATATACACTAGCAGGAGCCTAAGCTACAAGCCTGCTTGCTAAGGTTGCTCTCTTCACAAGCATAGAATGACGGGCCTGATCCTGCAGCTGGGGGATGAGAACAATGTTCTGCATAGACGCGGTCGACATCGGCGAGGGAGAAAACCCACAGTCGGTGCGTCCCAATCGGGGGTCACCGCGGTATGGGCCGATGCCGCGTCCCAACCGCCCTTCTAGCTATAGCCCGACGTCCCAGGTAGTCCATCTTTTGGAGCCGGCTTGCTCCACTGCCGTAGCTCCATCTCCATGTCAATCTTTCTCTACTTCTACCAGCTTCTACTTGTGATGAGTTTATGTCTCATGAACTAGTGCCAGTACTATTATTCTAATCACACTTCTTCAATATCTTTGCCATCAGGGATGCTCAGGTCGATTTTAGTGGAACTGCACAAAAGCATCGTATGATCCGAGGGTGCCAGCCGTCTTTCCTTCGACAGGTTCTACCTGGCCAGGGAATTAAATCATGTTTAGGGTTTAGGGTTTAAGTCGTAGTGACCCCATCAGTAGTTTTTCTTTCGTACACGCTCTCACAACTTTTTTCTTTAGTTGTGAAGTAAATATTGGCTATGATCTGTGAATCATTGAGATGCATCAGCATGCGTGTTAGTTTTCCTTTGTATTTGATGGAATGTTGTAACGGGGCAACCTTGGAATAGGAATGAAAATGGAGTGGAAAGTTTCCGTTTTTCCGGATTAAAAATGGAAACAGAGAGAAACCAACGTTTCGTTTCATTGGATCGCGCCATCGAGCAAAACCAACGTTTAAATCATGTCTGCCGTGTTCGTGTCTCACCCTCCTCCACGGCTCGACCCCACACGGTCGCTCGGCATGCCACTCACCGCAAACCGAGTATACGATAACTTTCCCGCCTGCTTGTCGATGGATCGCGCCATGGAGTACTAGCACTACTGGAAGAGATTGACGAGTTGGGGGAGGACAGCTAGCTGTAGCACGGACTCCCAAGAACTTTTTACATGCATGTTGTAGCCGGCTATTGCGACCTTTGAACGCGGAGCAGCCGCGTGCACCCGGAAGCGGCGCGGGCGATGCTCTCTCAGCCACCGCGCCGCTTCAATGCCGGCGCCAGTGAGAGGTCGCGTCCGCTCTGGCCGGGCATGAATGCGGCACTGACCGTTTCGGGTGGGAAGCATGCGCGGGTGATGAAGAGGGTTCTGGTTGGTCAGGACCGGCCGTGGCAGCGTTCCGGACGTGCGCAAACAAGAGATGTTGTACGTTAATATTGCTGCGTATATAATTAACAACTTAAATAATGTGCCAGTTGGACAAATATGATTGGAGATGGAGATGGAAATGGAATTTTACATAAACGCGGATATGCATGTCTATGTCTATGTGTGTGTGCGCGACGACTCTTGCGACCTGGAAGTGGGGGCGTGTTTTTGATCGAGTTTTCTTTCTTGGTACGTTAGACAATCAGTTTGTCTAATTCACATCTAGATGTTATTTAAGGATACCACATCTAAGCTCCCACAAGTATATAATGTAGCAACAAGAAACAAAAAAAAACTAGGACAAAAAAATAGACCACAAACAGAGTGGACATCAACTTAGATGTGACATAACTATGTCACATCTAGATGTGTCCTAGACAGACCCTTAAAAAATTGTCCGCCAGTTTTCGTTTCTTTTTTCCGGAAACGCGCGTATTCTATTTAAAACCACTGCTATGGAGAGATCTTTTTACTCCATTATAGCCTCTTGTTTGATAGAGTTTCTCGCGTCTCACTCTCTCACCCTCTCCATATCAAAACAAGATGACAGTGTCCACTCTATCTCTCTCCTCACCGGTGGTCACAGATCCGGCCGAATCCCGTCCGCTGCGGGAGGTGAGGAGGTGCAGCATTGACGTTGTCGCCGTCGGCGACGAAGGGAGCCGATGCGCACCGTCCTCTCGGAGCCGGCGCTGGCGCGGACGAAGATCCTCTGCGCCCTTATTCGCTGCCGTCGTGTGGGCAGATCCCGCCCGCCCGCCTAAACGACATCTCACCCACCTGAGGTATAACTTCTTGTACTGGTCCAGCTCCCCAGGTCGCTGCGTGGGGGTTTTCTTCTATGTGACTACTCCCCAGCTCCCCATGCATAGTAGCTAGGGTTCGTCGGCTGGTCCAACATCACCAACTAGTACTATTATAGAGGAAATGCCACTCGAAAAGTTGTTATGATTTATGCCTCGGTGGAGGTATACATGTTGTTTCGATAAAAAGTACATGGTGGTTGTGCGGTCACTGTCCATATGGTGGTAGTACTATCACTGGTTAAATGAAGAAATGCTTTTTTTCTCGGGTATCCTGGTTTAGTTCCCATCAAGATATAATTATGATGCTTCTGTTTGTTGGTGTACTTTTCATTATTTCTTATTGACAATTGAGATGTCGTTGCTAACCCTTTTTTATATTTTTGGAAACAGCGATGCGTGTCTCCATACCCGGGCATGTCTTCCTCAATTTTAGTGGAACTGCACAAAATTGGATGGCCATTGTTGTTCCGCCTCACTGTCCTCTGCCACGTGGTTCTTCCTTCCTCGAGCTTGATTACTGAGAAGAAACAGACCACAGTGAGGATTTGTCGAACTTCATTGGTGCCTCACCCAAACTTGATGCCAAATGGATGATGCATCACCACGATGACCTATCGATGCTCATGGTTGCGCCTCATGGTTGCGTCAGCTGGTGAAGCTGATCGATTTTCAATGAAAAACAAGCTGTCTTCCATCAATGCTCTTTGCTTGTTATGCACAAAGATGATATCCTTCGTCAGTTCACGTTGGTTACGTTGGAGATGCAGTCGTCTTTCATGTTGGTGCAATTTTATCACACAATTGGCTAGGAACCAAATGTTTCCTCGAAGAAGGATCGACGTTGGTACTAAGAGCATAAGTTTTGTATTGATTTCTAAGCCTTCTCACAACTTTGTCTCCAGCTCCCCTGTAATTTTATTTGTCCAGCTATTAACTTTGATTTAAAAAATGGTGTGGACTAAAAACCCGGATGGACGTAGTAGCCCTCCATTTTTATTTACTCCGCATATTAGATTTGACTGGAGTCAAACTTTGTAATACTCTCAAACCTTTCCGATAATAGAAATTAAAATTCTTTATTTGTACACACTCTCACACATTTCCGATAATTTGGCGCATGTGTGGTTGTTCACTTAAGGGAGGGTAGTGTACCACACGTGAAGGACAGGAAGTGCGACCAGGACGCGTGGGCGTGGATCGTTAGTTCATCGGAAGTAGTACTAGTTTTCTTCACTGTACATTAAATAAAGAGTTTCGTTTCGTACTTACACAATTTAAAACAATTGTTATGGAGAGAATAAGAAAACCACTCCACTATATATTAGTCGTATACACACGAGAGTACTATATGGACGCAGGTTCATTGACTTAGTGGACCTGCCTTTGGGTTTATGGCAGGTGGGCCCAAATGTGGCTGGCTCACCTGTCATATAGCCAAAAGCAGATGAAGTGAAGGCACCGGAGCTCAGTCCGTACTACATTAGTATATATATAAGCGGGAGCCTTAGCGCTTGTTCGCTAGGGTTTGCACTCTCCACACGCTCCCCGCAATACATATATGTTACACGCTGGAGGCTCAGCGTTCATTTGCTAGGGTTTCTATGTTCACAGTCTCTCACCCTCTCTTCACCAGATCCAAACAAGACTGCGTTGGCCTCTTGTCTCTCTCCCCCCCTCACAACTAGTGAAGGAGGCGTCCGTATTCCGTCGCACCGGGAAGGGGAGGAGGTGCAGCGTTAACTCTATCGCCTTCGGCGAGGGAGGCAATCCACTGCCGGCTGCGCTATTCTCTTTCACCCAGCGCCTGTGCGGGAGGGCCACCGACCCCTTCTTCCTCGCTGCCGTATGTAGTGTGGGCAAATCCGGCCTCCCGCCGCACGCCTTGCCACATCCCGACGACCCTAAGGTATAAGTTTCTTTGAAACCGTCATTGCTCTAGCTGCATGTGGATCTTTTTTGATCTGTAGTCGAATCTAGGTCTTGGTTCAAAGAGGAAAGAAAGGTGCGGTGGGGTGGAGCATGAATCTAGGACGTGGTTCAATGAGGAAAGGAGGGAGGAAAAGTAGTATAGACTGGCTATCCAGCCGCTTTGTTGGTCGAAAAGGGAAAAAGGGGGTAACCCAGTACACACATCTGTAAGGAACCGATCTCTTTGTTGAAAAGGGAAAGAAACTGGGGGGGTCGGGTAGTTTGTGCAGGACTAGATTTGCTGCCCTCACATAGGAAAAAAGTTCAAGGAGAACAAATATGGGACCAACATAGATATGCTGCTTGGCTACATACTCTGCATCACCCATTTATACGTGTGGATGCACATGGTGCTAGCATGTCCCATACAGCTATTTTGCTGTTGTTAATCTAAGAATGCCGCCGAAAAATTGAAGCAATGCCACTGTTAAAAGTAAATTACATTTTTTAACGAATGTTGTTTCAAGAGAATGTCTCTGTTAATATGAATCAATGCAACCGTTTTAGAAATGCTACTATCCTACTTTGTTTTCCATCCAAGATAAGTTAGATGCTTCTTTCTTTCACCGTTTGTTTCATCCTCCTTTATCGGCAAGTAATTGTTTCCTTTTTTTCCTCTGTTAAAACAGGGGTATCGATTCAACTTGTTGCTATTGCGACATTTTGCTTCGCTACTCGAAACACTTATGTTTTAAGAGTGTTTTGTGCAGTTCAACTTGAATGTCACACCGGTGACTTTGCTTAATTTTGGTGGAACTGCACAAAAGGAGATCGAGATTTGTTTCCAGTCTTCGTGGCGAGTTGTTTCAAATCTTGGTCTCAACCACATGATGTGCAGTGTGCTTTGAGATGTTGTGCTACTTGTTTTGGTACTGTTTTAAATAAATGTTGAATTGAAGCTATTGTATTGCTGTCTTTTCCCATTAAGTAGTGAACAAAAATGGGACCAATCCAGACATGATGCTTGTTGGTTTGTTACAACAAATTCAGCATCACCCCCTTTATAAGCCAGTAATTGATGCCACTCTCAGAATTAACTACTGAATCTTATTTCAAAACTGCAACACTTGTTAGGGATTGGCGGGATTACCATTTTTGTGGCCGCATGTTTCATCCTCCTTTATTAGCCAGTAATTGATTCCTTTTTTGCCTCTATTTAAACAGGGATATCTATTCAACTTGTTGCTATTGCGACATTTTCCTTCGCTACGCGAAACACTTTGCTTGATTTCAGTGCAACTGCACAAAACGAAATTGGATTTCCTATTCGTGTTGGCAGATTCATATTTTATCCTAGTGTTCTCATGAAAGGTCAGTACAGGCCTTCATCCACATGATTGTGCAGTGTGCTTTGAGATGTTGTGCTACTTGTATTGGTACTGTTTTAAATAAATGTTGAATTGAAGCTATTGTATTGCTGTCTTTTCCCATTAAATAGTGAACAAAAATGGGACCAACCCAGACATGATGCTTGTTGCTTTGTTACAACAAACTCTGCATCACCCCCTTTATAAGTAGATGGAAGCACATATTGTTGTTGCGCCCACTCTCCCCTGGAACTGTTTATGCTTTTCGTTAATCTAATGCCGCTGGTAAAATTAAGCAATGCCACTCTCAGAATTAATTAACTACTGAATCTTAGTTCAAAACTGCAACACTTGTTAGGAATGGCACTATCCTGCTTTGTAGTTCTTTCTACATGTTTAACCAAGGTATTGTTAAGATAATGTCTCTGTTAAAATGAATCAGTTGCATTGTTTTAGGAATGGTACTTTTCTGCTTTGTCGTTCTTTATACATGTTGAAACAAGGCATTGTTAAGATAATGTCTCAGTCAATATGAATGAATCACACTGATGGAGAATTGCTACTCTCCTGCTTTGTTTCCCATTAAGACAAGTCATCAACCGTTATTTCTCAGTAATTGTTTCCCTTATACCTATTGTTGCTTACAGGGATATCAAAATTAAAGCTCGGTTTTATTCCGACTTCGATTTTAGTTGAACTGCACAAAAGGAGCCAATGTGTCCAAGGCAAACTGCTGCGTTACTGGGTCCAGTTGGTCATTCCACTTTGCAGAAAGAAGCAGTCACTGTTTGTGGTACATTACAGAAGGAATGACCGAGAAGCTTTACAGAGTACTATTAGACACCGGTGACATGACTAGTCTGCAGAGACCATTGACAATTTAACAACACGTGGAGTGCCCTGGGCAAAAAGTGCCCAAACAAGTACAAGAAGCTACGACAGGACTCCACGATCATAGGCATTACATATTTTGAATGGGAAAAGCTTGTCAAAGTTTAATCATTGATGTTAGCAAGAAGACGTTAGTTTAATATATTTGAATTGGAAAACCTTGTCAAAATTTGCTGATTGATGTTAGCCAGAAGACATGCATTTGATATTTTTGAGTGGGACGCCCTTGTTGTGAGCAGCGTCGAGTGTTTTTTCCTATTCCTGTGTTCAGTTTAGAAGTAAATAGTTACTCTGCTGAGATATTCCTGTGTTAAGAGTTTGTTCTGAATATTGTCTATGTAATACCAGGCCTTGTGTTTGATTGCAAAGTTGAGCTTGGAATGTTGTGGCATGCGGCATCACGAGCTGTTCACCGTGCCTCCTGAGAATAATGCTTCGTATTGTTTTGCATGTCGATCTAATGCCAGTGATTTGATTGTTAAGAAGATCAGCCTCTTCTGTTGTTTCCGTGCGTTAGAAGTTCATCGTCTGATGTTTCATTCATAGCCTATACGACATGTCGGGTAGGTTAGACGTCAAACCATATGATCTTCCGACCAACTCATGATATTAGGCCATGATTGGATCGTCGTTTTCCAACCAAAACCGCTTGTAAAAATAACGCTTGTAAATTAAAGCAGATGGTCTCGGGCGAAGGCGCTTGGTTGGTCGATTTCGACTAGTAAAATATCGGAAGTACTTCACACACGATAAAAATGCTGAACGACACTCGGACGATTGCTAATCCAGCCGTTAGCTGCTGTTTCAGCCTTGCCCATGGATGGCATGATACGCACGTCGTGCATGTATCGTCTGGTAATGTCGT
The DNA here is from genome assembly GCF_002575655.3 of Aegilops tauschii subsp. strangulata. Lineage (NCBI taxonomy): Eukaryota > Viridiplantae > Streptophyta > Magnoliopsida > Poales > Poaceae > Aegilops > Aegilops tauschii. The sequence goes on along the minus strand of NC_053036.3, from coordinate 97,379,257 downwards.
CCATATAGCAGTGCTCGTAAAATATACACTGGTCTCTCAAATTACATGCGTAACCCGCCGGTTTTACTTACAGACCTCGGGCCCTCGGTTTCATTATGCCTGTATTTTACGCGTTGTTTCCGATGACGAGTAAATTACACTTGTATGTTAATACAGGTTTGAAATAAACCAGAGCTCCCAAGCGCGGCCTTACCGTTACATGCCGTCTCAGTTTCTCGAAGGTGCTCATAGGTGTCCGATGATCCTGGCTTCCTGAATGAGCAGCGGGCTCTATATCAGACCTCCGTAGGGCCCGCGCGGCCCTCTCCATTGTCCTTCGAGTTGTTGCGCTCGCCATGGCGCCGAGCATTGTTAACATGGTTAACGAACATGAGGATTCAGGAGATGACTTTATTTTGACTGGATGACACTAGGGACCCACTAGGGCCATAGCCGTACGTACGCAAGTGCCTCCTTATTATGTACAACTATATATATTTTTTCCTTTCTCCTGGTTTCCTGACATCATGGTCCCACACCATTGTCAACCTATGTAGTCAATATAAATGAGAGAATTGCACAAGGTGCGGCCGACAGCTGGGACCAAGCAGCTCGAGCAGTATTTGTGTTTTTGAGGCGTGAGCACTACAGAGTTTTTCTTTGCGATGATTTTGTTGTTGTTCAGACGAGAGCAGGGTATTAACTGGGGCTGTGGCCCGTCTAGCCCAGGCCAGATATCCAGCCCAGACACTAATTTTTTCAAGATGAAAATGGCTAGCCCAGCTATACGTCTTTTTGAGGAATACCCTGGCAAGGTCAACTTGTTATTCTCCGCCCCGCTGGGCTGCAAATCTTTCCTAGGAGGGATGCATTAGGCATAACAGGAAAATGGGCTTTAAAAAATATTAAATGGGATGTAATTATAAAAACTGGGCAGTAACTATAAAAAATGCACCAAACACGAAATTAGTTTATAAAATATTATTTATGGATTTTGAAAATCTTAAATTTTCATTGTTGCGCGCGCAATGTTTCGTTGGATTTTTACGTAATACAAATTTATATTTAATCTGACTAGAAATTTCGGGATAAAAATATTTCAGATCCCATCAAAATGTGGGAAATTTTATTGAATTCTGTCTTCAACGGTTGGTTGAAATTATTAATCGTTGTCCTAGCTAGAAAATGGGCTGTACTTTTAACAAACTGTAAATGGGCTGTTGTAAATTCCATTAGAATTCAAAAATGGGCTGTACATTCTTACAAAACGCAAATGGGCTATAAGTTCTCTGCCACACACTTGTGGGCCTACTAAGTGACGCGTCCCCTAAAAAAATAAGTTGACGCGTATGCAAGGCTTTGTCAACTTATTATAGTCAACACACGGTTCTAGCAGCAGTGGCCGTTGGATGTCTATCCAACGGATGTCGTGCTTCTTCTTCAATCTCGGATATTCTTAGCTTCGGCCGCCCAAAAAATGATTCCTCCCCCTGACATCTGGGGCACACCGTTTTGGAGGCTGACCTGTGGGACTACTAAGTTGGAGCATACCAAGGGCTTTGTCAAATTAGTCAATATAAACGATTCTAGCTTCAGTGACCGTACGATGTCCATCCGACGGCCGTAGTGATTCTTCAACCTCTGGTCTTCTTGGTCCAGCCGCCCAAAGCAGCGCCGGTCGTGCCGCCTGCTCCTGCCTCCCGTGGCCGACTATGCTGCCGCGGAGGCCTCACCGCCCCCATACTACTCCCACCGCTGGCCAGGCCATCCATCCACTCACACTACAAAAAAAAGACACATCCGTGACATTTTGGGCCGAACATAATTTTTTTCTGTCATACATATGACACTTCTATGACGATAATTGTGACAGAACCCGGTATCATCATAGATGTGGTGGGCTCCTACTTCTATGACAAAAAATCATGACAGAAAATGGGCTTTTCGTCCTGGGCGGGCCGGAGACGCAGCTGCATGACATTCTTTGGGCCGTCCATGACGGAAAAAACCGTGGTAGAAGCGAGGGGTAGGAAAATTTCAGGGAGTTGCCGGTTACGGTGGGAGGTCGGGGGCCGAGCGATGCGAGTTTCTCTCGTACACGTATGCACGTGTGTGCGAGGCGTTGGCTCTAACTGAACCCGAGCGAGGCGTTGGACTCTAACTGAACCCCGAGCGATTGCACTGCAGGCTACGCGTTACTGAACCCGAGCGATCGATCGATGGCTGTTAACTAAACCCGATGGAGCGATTCCTTCACTACTGCTGCTAACTAAAGGCGATCGATTGGATGAACAGTGAGCGTTGCGGGGGGGTTTGGATGAACAGTGAGCTGTGGCGTTGCCTCTGGATGAACAGGACCCCGTGGTGTGGAGGGCTGGATGAACAGTAGACGGTGGAGGGGTGGCCGTGAAGGGGTGGTTGAACAGGACCCCGTGCTGTGGAGGGCTGGATGAACAGTAGACGGTGGAGGGGTGCCCGTGGAGGGTTGGTTGAACAGTAGCCGGTGGAGTAGCGCGCGGTGGAGGCTGGATGAACAGGAGCCCGTGGAGGCTAGAGGAGGTCGACGGTAGCCCGTGGAGGCTGGAGGAGGTCGACGGTGGAGATGAACAGTATCCCGTGGAGTCCCGTTTTGCGGTACGCCACACCCCTCCCGATGAACAGGACCCCCGTTTCGACCATAGGAGGTCCGTTTCGTCCGTTTTGCGGTATGCCACACCCCTCCTGATGAACAGGACCCCCGTTTCGACCGTAGGAGGTCTGTTTCGTCCGTTTTGCGGTACGCCACACCCCTCCCGATCAACAGGGCCCCCGTTTTGACCGTAGGAGGTCCGTTTCCTCCGTTTTGCGGTACGCCACACCCCTCCCGATCAACAGGACCCCGTTCCGAACGTGGCCGGTCGAACACAAGGCCGTTTCCTCTGTTCTGCGGTACGCCAGGCCTCGTTTCCATCGCCTGTTCCGTCCAAGCCGGTTGGCTCCCACGCGTTCTGTTGCCTCTCGATGAACATGACGCATTCCGTTGCCTCCCCATGAACACGACGCATTCCGTTGCCTCCCCATGAACACGACGCATTCCGTTGCCTCCCCATGAACACGATGCATTCCCCTGCCTCCCCATGAACACGACGCATTCCGTTGCCTCCCCATGAACACGACGCATTCCGTTGCCTCCCCATGAACACGAGCCCTCACCGTACGTATGCGTGACTAGGCGTTCGAGACCCCGGCCGTATGTACACATACGTGGCCGTATTTTCTTTCTTGCACCCTGGCCGCTGTACGTACGTGTACATGCTACGTGCGCGCCTCTACTACGACACGTGCGCGCCTCTACTATGACACGTGCGCGCCTCTACATCGACCAGTATGTACGTACACGTTCGCGACCAGGATGACAACGCTACGTACGCTTCGACCAGGTGGGTCCCGACTGTCAGGCACTTCCTTGCCTGCGAAGATGTAGCTGGTGGGTCCCAGCAGTCAGGGGGGCCAATCGTTTTGGTGTTTTTGCCCGGACGCACTTCCTTGCGTGCGAAGGTGTAGCTGCTGGGTCCCAGCAGTCAGGGGGGCGAATCGGTTTTTTTTTGGCCCAGACGCACTTCCTTGCGTGCGAAGGTGTAGCTGCTGGGTCCCAGCAGTCAGGCGGGCGAATCGTTTTTTTGCCCGGACGCACTTCCTTGCGTGCGAAGGTGTAGCTGGTGGGTCCCAGCAGTCGGGGGGCGAATCATTTTTTTCGCAAAATACGGTGGCCCGTCCGGTGGGTCCCCGCTGTCAGGTGGAGGAATAATTATTTTGCGCGTAATAAGGAGGCACTTCCTTGCGGCTGCCGTGGACCCAGCTGTCAGCCTCTCCACGTACAGTCCACGTCCGATGGAAGTCATTCCTTGACCACATTGACCACGCCGTGCCGAGAGCACCACGGCGGTGGACGAAGGCGAGGCCTAGGAAGGGGATGACGCGGAGCCGGGGAAGACGCGGCAGTGGATGCACACGCGGAGAGGAGTACGAGGGTTCACTGGTTCAGCTGCGCTGCCGTCGCCGCAGAATAACAGGGGGTGTGGGTGAGTGGAGGGATGGCCTGGCCAGCGGTGGGAGTAGTAGGGGGCGGTGAGGCCTCCGCGGCAGCACAGCCGGCCACGGGAGGTAGGAGTAGGCGGCACGACCGGCGCTGCTTTGGGCGGCTGGAGCAAGAAGACCAGAGGTTGAAGAAGCACGACGGCCGTTGGATGGACATCGTACGGTCACTGCAGCTAGAATCATTTATATTGACTAAGTTGACAAAGCCCTTGGTACGTCAACTTAGTAGGCCCATAGGTCAGCTTCCGAAACGGTGCGCCCCAGATGTCAGGGGGGGAATCATTTTTTGGGCGGGTGAAGCTAGAATATCCGAGATTGAAGAAGAAGCACGGCATCCGTTGGATGGACATCCAACGGCCACTGCTACTAGAACCGTGTGTTGACTATAAGTTGACAAAGCCTTGCATACGCGTCAACTCTGTTTTTAGGGGATGCGTCAACTTAGTAAGGCTAGAAGTGTGTGGCAGAGAACTTATAGCCCATTTGAGATTTGTAAGAATGTGTAGCCCATTTTTGAATTCTAATGGAATTTACTACAGCCCATTTACAGTTTGTTAAAAGTACAGCCCATTTCAACCAACCGTTCAAAACAGAATTCAATAAAATTTCCAACATTTTGATGGGATCCGAATATTTTTATCCTGAAATTTCTAGTCAGATTAAGTATAATTTCAATATAAATTTATATTACGTAAAAATCCAATGAAACATTGCGCTCGCAACAATTAGTGAAATTAAAATTTTCAATATCCAAAAATAATATTTTATAAAGTAATCACTGTTTGGTGCATTTTTTTATAGTTACTACCCAGTTTTATAATTACATCCCATTTATTATTTCTTAAAGCCCATTTTCTTGTTAAGCCTAATGCATCCCTCCTAGGAAAGATTTGCAGCCCAGCGGGGCGGAGAATAACAACTTGACCTTGCCTGGGTATTCCTAAAAAAAAGTATAGCTGGGCTAGCCATTTTCAGCTTGAAAAAAATTAATATCTGGGCTGGATATCTGGCCTGGGCTAGACGGGCCACAGCCCGCCCAGTTAATACCTGCAGCGATGTTTTCGTTGTTGTTCAGAGGAGAAAATTTAATATCTGGGGTAAACATCGAAAAACTCTGCAATGCTCACACCTCAAAAACACAAATACTGCTCGAGCTGCTTGATCCCAGCTGTCGGCCGCTTCTTGTGCAATTCTCTCGTTTATTGACTTGGTTGACAATGGTGTGGGACCGTGATGTCAGGAAACCAGGAGGAAGCAAAATAAATTATAGTTATATATATATATAATAAGGAGGCACTTGCGTACGTGAGGCTATGGACCTGGTGGGTCCCCATTGTCATCCTATCCAAGTAAAGTCATCTCCTCGCCCGCGTGCGCTTTTCGCCCGAAACAGTCAGCGCCGGCCGCCCCGCTTCCCGGTGCAGGCGATTGCTCCGCCTTCAAACGACACAAGTGCCGTCCGTCCGTCCATCTGCCGCACACATTAATGATACGCGGTTGCCGAGGCGGCTACTCCGGCACCGCACGTCCGTCCCTCCGCCCGCCACCATTGCTATATAAACTGTTGCGCCGGCCATAGCCGCAGTCATCCGCATCCGTTCCCTTTCTCCTGTCCACACCACTACTGCCCACCATGGCTTCCTCGCGCTCCAGCGCTCTTCGGGACAGGCGGACGACGGACCACAAGGAGATGGCAGCCATTGCTGCCGACCGGCTGGCCAGCAGGCAGCCGGAGGACGACGACGTCCCAATGGAGAACATGGTAGTCGACGATCCGGCGCCAACCCCCTCCTCCGCGCCATCCTCGCCGGTGCATTGCACCATGACCATCGGCGAGGCCCATGCCCAATATATGGACAGGGTGAGGCAGATGCATGAGGAGCAGTTCCGGGAGGTGCAGGCCGACGCCGCCTACAACCACCATCTCCTCCAGGAGCACCTGGAGGCGGAGGAGCAGATCGCCGCGGAGCGGGCGGAGCAGGAGGCGCTGCTCGACTCATATCGCTCCGCCCGCAAGGGCCGCCTCGAGCGCTGGCGGTACCGCATGCGGGTGGCGGAGGCTGCGGCCGCCTACAAAGAGGCTAGCAAAGAGGGCGATGAAGCGGGCAAGGCGCTGTTTGGCGTGACCGAGGACGAGGCAGAGGACAATGCCGGCTCCGACGAGTCCCCGCTCCGCTGGCGTCGAGGACGCCCTGCTCCGCCGAGGCCCCGCCCCGCTGCCAACGAGGCCGCGCCACACAGAAAACGAGGAAGAGTAGAACACGGTAGGTCGCCGCCGCTCAGGTCCAAGTAAGGCCACCGCTGCTACCCGCCGGTTGAAGCCAAGCTAGGCGGGTTGACCATTGACGACCAGTTAGCTTCTTGGCGGCGACGTGGAGTCGGAGAGCTGCGCTGGAGATGAACGCTGCTTCTACTTAACTGCTGGTGCAGTTGGCTGACTGACACGTGGGCCCAACAGGCCACATGTCAGTTACGCAACTGCACCTACAGTTAAGTCACTGAAGCTTCTGTTCGGCTTAGCGGGACACAGGTGGGTAGCTTCGGTTAATTAATTATACCTCCAGCGCACCCCTTTTTAGTTTTTTTAGAAAAGGAGGATGACCCCCGGCCTCTGCGTCTGGGAGATGCATGCAGCCACAAACACCCCTTTTTAGTTGAAGAATGTATGAAGTGTAATGAAATCCAGCATGTTTATATGAAATCCGACCGTGTATGAATGAATTTATTTCGATTAGTTCGAATTCCTGTATCACTGGCATTGGATGAACATGCAAAACAATACGTACTAGCATTATTCCCAGGGTGATCACCACGTTTGCAGCAGTTTCACATGTACTCCCTCCGGTCCTTTCTAGTTTGCATACAAGTTTTGTCTGCAGTCAAAGTATCTCTACTTTGACCAATCTTATACAAAAAAGTATGCACTTTCATAATGTGCAAAGTAAAAAGGAACAGAAGGAGTACAAAGAGTTTTTTTAGCGTTTCTGTACATTGCACTCAAACACACAGGCCTGGCAATTCATAGAGAACATTCAAAACAATCGATGATTATGCATCTCAGCGACTCACATGTCAGAGGCAATATTTACTTCACAACTAAAGAATAAAGAAAAAATTGATCGACACTGCTGACAGCAAAGGGCGTCCCATTCGAAAATATCAAACGCATATCTTGCTAAAATCAATGAGCAAAATTTGACAAGGTTGTCCCATTCCAAAATATCAAATGCCTATGATTGTGGCATGGGCAGGGTTTGCCATCAGTTCGGACATTGACATGGCACCTCGTGCTAAATAAACCAGCTGTTCTTTTTGTGCAGTTCCACCAAAATCAACCAAATTCGCGAGTAGCTTGTATGATTTCGCCCTTATATGTTGCAACGCCTTGAACTTATGGGCACCTCCTTTCTTGTGGTGGAAATGAATGATTCGATGTATTCATGAACATTTTGTGCAGTTCCCGTTGAAATCAAGCTGAGCACCCCTGTTTGCACAAATACAAAAAAGTGATTAGTATAAAGCAAACTGTACTATGAATTGATAGTTTCAACAGGCACATACATGGTCCATGTAGAGCACACTTTTAGAAAAATGGAACTCACTAGAAAGAATCCTAGTACAACATTGTACTCGCGCATCACAGCAAAAAAATGGAGATTTTTCAGTCCTTCTGAGCTGAAGTTAGTTTGGTCTTGTGGGGAGTAATGTAACCATCCTTCAACTGCTCCTTCTGATGAGAAGATAGACAGGGCTTCTTCATCCTGGCATAATCGGAACTAGTCACTTCACGTACTCCATATTCTTCTTCAGAGGAAAATGATCCTATTGTGCAAAGACAAGAGGACTACTAAATGCTAGCATCCCTGTTTGCTCGGAAAAAAGGAAAGGAAATATTTAAAATAGCACTGATGAAGCACTTCTCAAGGACAATACCACTTTTTCATGACAGTATCTAAACAGTAGCACAACACCAATAGAGATGACAAAGCTCGATCATATGGATGAAATCAGTGGGCGAGTACCAACATTTGTCAGGAGGCTGATTGTGTAGAGCATACAGATGAAGCACTTCTCCGGAACTATCTGTTGCTATCTACGGGGGTGGCCATGCTTACTATATACTCCTCGATTAGTTTAATGTTTCCAAGATCTTCTTGTGCAGTTCCACTAAAATATATGGTATCTTCAAAGAAGATCCCTGTTTGCACAAGTAGAGATAATTACGTATGGCATCAAATCAGTGGCAAAACAATTGCTCGTTCCAGCCATAGCAATAAATTAAGATGCAAAACTATATCATTACTTGTGTCATCACAGTTCCAGTGCTTCATTACAGCACCGGGAGTTGATTTTTGTTTTTCTTCCGCTTGTTCTTCCCCTTCATCACTTGGTTCAATAACAGACAAGCTTCGCCTTCAATGTAAGATTTGGCATGTCAATTAGGGAGCACAAGTATAGTACTAAACTTAATTTTCTGATGAAAGTGGCAAAATACAGGCCAGCTGTTGTGAAATATCCTTATCTTACCTCAATGGGATATTACGGTGCACATACAGATCGGAAGTCTTGTCTCCATTTGTGCAGTTCACTAAAATCAAGCAACATTATCGTACAAGTAGCACAACATATGAAAGCACACTGCAGAATCATGTGAAACAAGGCTAGTACTGACCTCTCATGATGCGGAATTCAAACAACTCACAAGAAGAAGATCTGAACCAAATTCGCCTTAACGGATAGGAAGTAAGATATCCTCTTGTGCAGTTCCACTAAGATCAAGCAATCAAGCAACGTTGTCAGCGTGACATTTTGGTTGAACTACACAAAACACTCTTAAAACAAAAGTGTTTTGTGCAGTGCAACAAAAGGTCACAATGGCAACGAGGTGAAGTAGATAACCCTGTTTACACAGAGGTGCAAAGGAAACAATTAGTGGTCAATAACGGTGGATGACACAGAAGCCAACAAAAAGAAGCATCTACCTTATCTAAATGGGAAAGAAAGCAAGACAGTAGCATTTCTCAAACGGTGGCATTGATTAATATTAACATAGAGATTATATTAACAATAAAATTCACTAAACATGTAATTTGCTTTTAACTGTGGCATTGCATCAATTTTCCAGCGGCATTATTAGAGGGTGTTTGTTTACAGGGATATTTTAGTGTAGGGACTAAAAAAACTCCGTGTCAGTCACATCTAAACCAAACAGGAGGGACTTTTAGGGACTAAAAGTGGGCATTTGGGACTAAAGAAAGAAGACCCCGAGGGAGTCTTTTTGGGACTTTTTCCAACAGTTGCCCCTGCCACGCATCGCACCTTGTTTCTATTAGTTCATTACTAGGGGTAACATGGTCTTTTAGCATGTCATTTAATAACCTCTAGTTCATGTTTAGTCCCTGGAACCAAGCAGGTAGGGACTAGGGAGTTTCTAACCAAACAGGGCCTTAGATTAACAACAGCTAATGAGTTCCACGGGACAGTGGACGCACCAGCACCATGTGCATCTACCGATGTACTGTGGTCATGCATAGTCTGTTGCAACAAAGAACAAACAACCAAGGAGCATATTTGTGTTGGTCCCAGTTTTGTTATCTTTAGACACCTTTCCCTATGTGAGCGTAGCAAATCTAGTCCTGCTCAAACTCTACAGCGTTGTCCCTTCCTTTCCTTTTTGAACTAGTACTTTCGCCCCATCCTTTCCTCTTTGAACCACGTCCTAGATTTATGCGATACAACTTTCCCCACTACTTTCCCCCATTCCTTTCCTCTTTGAACCACGTCCTAGATTCATGCTATACAACTTTCCCACTTCATTTCCTCTTTGGACCACGTCCTAGATTCATGCTATATACAACTTTTCCCACTACTTTCCCCCACTCCTTTCCTCTTTGAACCACGTCCTAGATTCATGGTATACATGCAGCTAGAGCAATGCATGTGGAGTAAGTAAAATATACCTTAAGGTTCTTGGGGTGTGGTTCGGTGGGCGACGGGACGGCGGCGAAGAAGAAGGGGTCGGAGGCCCTCCCGCGCCGCCGCTGGGTGGAAAGTGAACAGCTGCGCCGGTAGTGGATTCCCTCCCTCGCCGACGGCGACAGCGTTAAGCCTCCTTCCCTTCCCGGCAGACGGATCCTGCCGGCTCTTTGAGCAGCAGTGAGGGGAGAGAGAGAGGCCAACGAAGTCTTGTTTAGATCTGGAGAGGGCGAGAGAGTGTGAAGAGAGCAACTACAAGCGCTGAGGCTCCAGCGGGAGAGGGCGAGAGAGTGTGAAGAGAGCAACTACAAGCGTTGAGGCTCCAGCGTGTATATATATACTGGAGAGAGAGTGTGAAGCGTGCAAACCCTAGAAAACATTTTGACCAGTCAAAGAATCCTCCTAGCAAAAATTATGCTCAAGTGTAGTTATCGAACCCGAGACCTCAAGTTTGATGAGCGAACAGGCTAACCAGCTACACAACCCTCCTGTTATGTTCAACGAGAGGAAAATAACCTTTTATACATTCCTGCATTCGTGTGACAGGCATGCCGTGTTTTTTTTGTGTGTGTGGGAGTCATTAGGATTTCAATCATAATCGTGTCATGTGGCTTTGGTGGTAAGACTATCCACAGTGGTGCAGAAATAATGCAGCCTTAGTCACCTTACCTCTCTCCACGTAGTACGTTGGGTCCCACCAGTCAGAGGGTGAAACAAACAAATTAATAAGAAAAATTAAAAGCGCCAGCGGTGTATCTTACTACCTCACACATCTCGCTACTGCTCGGGAACACTGTCCAATTGATCCCTCTGTTCGCTCACGTACTATTTTAAGTGAATCCTTATTATAACATGCACACAAATTTTGGGCACTTGTATTCGACTTAAGTCAGTGTGCCACCGTATCTCGTGTACTTACTACTCCCTCCGTCTAGGTGTAATAAGTCACATTAGAAGGTGCAACGGGACCAAGGTGCGTGCGTGTGCGTGTGTGTGTTTAACAACATGTGTGTGTTAAAGAGTGCGACAGATCGACCTACTCCTATAGAGAGATGGTGTGTAGTGTACGATTTTAGCCGCGAGAGTCGGTGCATCCTCTCGTTTCCGGGCGTGTCCGGTAGGGACATGCGGACAGCTGCCACGCCCGCTCCTGACCAGCCTGGCCCACCCAAAGCCCCTCCATCGCCCGCGTGCGCTTCCCGCCCGAAACGGTCAGCGCCGCTCCAAAGAATCGGTGCCGCATTCATGCCCGGGCAGAGCGGACGCGACCTCTCACTGGCGCAAGAGTGATGGTTGCTTCGTCCGTCCAACTTACTGCTGGGTCTATGTGATTTGACGGCTCATTGGTCTTTATTACTGAGGTGGTAGGACTGCTGGATGTCCCACGCTTTCGGCGAAAGGAGGTAGTAGATTATAATTTTCTCCATTCTTACAACGGAGGAGTGCAAGAGCAGTGAAAACACGCAGGCTCAGTGATTACATGGCCCACCTCACACTATCACCGTGTGACACCTAACTCTTTACATAGTATTCCCTCCGTTCCTAAATATTACTAGATGAGTCCCCACGCGTTGCCGCGGAACAGCGGTATATCTCTCTGCGCAAAATTATCGATTTCATAGAACTAAAAAAAATCTATAACCGCATGACAAATGTGGTAGCCAAACTAAATAAACTCCCATCATCATTTAGATCATCCCACGTAAGGAAAAAAGATCAGCCAACTCCTACTGCATAATGGGATTATATTTTTCTTTTTGACATGTTAATGGGACTTAAAATCTCACTTACATGCATGCTACCGGTGCATGCTTGCATGCAGACATGTTGATGTGATTTAAAACCCACTCACATGCATGTGCCACGGTTTTTTTTGCATGCTTGCATGTGGCTTAGTGCGGAGCCTCTCAACGTCTAGATCAGACGGCTATTATGACTGATTTACTTCATCAAACGGCTACATCAATTTTGATGATGTGGCTCAAGGAGAGGACAGAGAATTCCTAGTAGTGGGGGCTAGCTATTACTAGTAGATAAGTCTTTGTAGAGATTCCACTAGGTGAACTACATACGGAACAAAATGAATGAATCTACACTTAAAATGCATCTATATACATCCGCATGTGGTTCATGGTGAAATCTCTACAAAGACTTATATTTAGGAACGGAGGAAGTTCTAGTATAGTACTAGTACGTACTATAATTTATCAGCGAGATAAATTTGTACAATGCTATGAAGCTTCCAGCTCCTGTTACATGTATCTTGCGTCCAAGGTTGCCCGTTGCAACATTTCATCAAATACAAAGGAGACTAACATGCATGCTATTGCATCTCAATGATTGACAGATCGTAGCAAATATGTACTCCCTCCGTTCTAAAATAAGTGTCTCAACTTTGTGCAAACTTTAGCACAAAGTTGTACTACTACTACTAAAGTTGACACTTATTTTGGAACAGAGGCAGCTAAAGAAAAAAACGATCCATGCAGTCCCTAGCCCTTGAACCGTGAACCCTGACCAGGCTTCAATTTGCTGGCAACGTTCGAGCTTCCTAATAAATGAAGTTTGCAACCTTTTGACCATCGGATCATTTTGTGCAGTTTCACCAAAATCGAGATGAGCATCCCTGTGGCAAAGAAATTGAAGAAGCGTGATTAGAATAAGATTACTGGGACTAGTTGATGAGACATAAACTCATCACAAATACAGTACGTAGAAGCCAGTAGAGGTATCAGGTATGTGCGGGGCAAAGAAGTAGAGAAATATCCACAGGGAGTGATGTGGGCAGCTAGAGCAGTGGTGCAAGCTGGCTGTAAAGGGAGTTGTACCTGAGGGACGTAGCTCAACCTTGAGGAGGGCGGCGAGAGGCGGCAACTGCCCACGTCGCGGCAGTGAGCAAGGGACGAAGGCAACCTCACCGGCTTTGTGAGAGAGAACGGCGGGGACCCCTGATCGGGACGTGCCGACAGTGGGTTTTCGCTGTCGGCGACGGCGACGGCCACCGCATCTACACTAAGCATCCACCCCTTCCCCAAGCGGACGTGATCCGCCGGGATGTTAGAGATGTGGCCACATTCGTTTTGTGCGAGAGAGTGTGAAGAGAGCAACCCCAGCAAGCAACCGTGTAGGCTGGCCCGTCCTGACTATGTATATAGTGGAGCGGTTTCCTTTTCTCTCCATATGAACCTATCATATTGCGTACGTGCCACTGAAGAAAAAAACTTTATTTATAAATGACGCGGCACCTACTACTCGTTCTCCTATAACCTTGCGCTTGGCATCTCCAAAATATTAACCTTGCGATTGGCTCTTCGCCTCTTCAGGAAGTCGAGCAATAATGGTAGTGCAGTATATATCGTTCTGGCTATATGAGACCGAATGAATTGCTGCACGTCCACCACATGGGCGAGGGTCGAGGGGCGAGGGAGAGTGCTACTACATACGGAGCAAAATGAGTGAATGTACACTCTAAAATACATCTATATACATCAGTGTTTGGAGTATGTACTAGTAGTTCATATTGAAATCTACTAAAGGACATATATATTCCAAACAATATGATATAATCTCTATAACCAAGGTAGTAGGGACGAGGAGTAAACGGAGGGAGTAGTAAATTTTTCTCCTCGTCCTGCGAGCCACCGTGCGCATGGGCGAGGAAGCGGGCGTAAGGCGGAGCAAGCTTCACCTCATCCTGCGAGCCACCGCGCCCGTGGGCGGGGGAGACGGCGTACTAAGCAAGCTTCTCCTCATTCTGCGAGTTGACGGGACACATCAAAAGTACTCCAGTGTATAGAGCCTTGCCTCTAAGGTAGGCCCCACATGGTTTGCCTCTTTTTTTAATTTAACATAACGCGTCAAGTCGCAATTTGTTTGTTCACCCGTGGTAGACGATCCTCCCTCCACCAAGTGGACAACCAGTACACGTGCCAAATTACCACGTGGGCTGCCTTTTTCGTACAGAAATGAGCTCCACCGTGTACCCGCGCGGGTGTGGTTGGGAAAGAGACGGGAGTACGTGCACTGTGCATGCACCTCTTCTCTTCGTGCACGTCCCCCACCTACGTGGGTGTGTGTGAGAGATACAAACCGCGTTCGTGAGTGTTTTTTGTTTTGTGGTGGGGGTGGGGTGGGGGGTTGATTTCGTGAATTATTTGTGGGAATATGTGTCGATGACATCTCACAGGGGCGGCGCTAGGGGTATTCTTGGGTCTTCATGTGAATACCCATGATTTTTACAGAACAGTGTTGATTTTGGCAAAATGAATACACATGAATACCCGATTGCAAATTCCTGGAGCCGCCACTGACATCTCAAACAAATTTTTGCATGCAATGTGTGTGAAATGGAGGCCTATCCATATCATACATAGAGGGTCGGGCAATCCACGAGAAGAGAGGGAGGGGTCATAGCTATCGATAGAGTCGAAGAGAGGATCAAGTGGGTGGGTGCGAGATCAATGAAGAGAGCCATCGAAATTGTGTGTGTGTGCAAGTCAAAGATATAGGGCGACTGGCCTACCGGAACGTTAGAGGGCACATGTCAAGTTTGTGTGTGGCAGGGAGACATGCTAGAGCGCTTGATGTATCGGTGTGTGTGGGGGGAGGGGTAGGCAGAGGCCTAACTATAGAGGTAGAACGACTCGTATATGTGTTGATAAGGAGAGACCCAGCTATGTCTTGAGGGAGATCGGTCGACATCCATACATAACTGAAGGACGGGAAATGTGATGGGACAGAGAGAGAGAGAGGAGAGAGAGAGGGAGGGAGAGGGAGGGAGAGGGAGGGAGAGGGGTAGAGTGCTGGATGGGTGATGGAATTGCTTCTCGGAGATGTTGGGAGAGGCCTACTAGACAAACTGAGGGTGGAACTGCAATGTTATCAATAAGAGTGGGGATGTGTTTCTGTGTGTGCCTGTGCGTGATAGATCTGTCGGGACGCATCCATGGATGATGAAGGGGAACCATGTGTTTGGTAAGCAAACCTAACTAGATCGTTAGATCAATTGTTGTTTGTCGGAGGAAGGGAGAGACACAACTAATGAGGTAGATCGATCGACGTGTGGGTAAAAACGAGTTATAAGGACCTAGCTGGCTATATGTATAGCAAGAGATCGGTCGGTGTACGTCCATTTGTTAGAGGCAAATAAGGCCCAGCGAGACGGATAGACAGAGAGAATGGAACTAGGAGGTGGTGCGAGAGGCCCAACTACTAGCTAGACAGGGGGAGGAGTGTGCGGTTGTGAGATCAATGAAAAGAGGGGCAAGAGTTTACACGTGTGTCTGACCGTATGAGAGACACGAGGCAAGGACACATAAAGGAGGAGATTGAAGCTGTGTGTGTATGCTGTAGGCAGGCATTGCTGGAGAGGTTTATCGATCGGTGTGTGTCGGAAAGGAGTTGTGGAGACTCTGGGAGAACGACCTAAAGAAAAAAAATGAATGTGCCCGGTGGATAGAATGCCGAGGGAGGGGGAGGGCGAGGAGGGCGTGTGCATGCACGAGAGAAAGTTAGTGGTAGCTACAAAGGTTAGAGGATTGTGTGGGTGTAAGAGACTAACAAAGATCATAATTTGATATGAAAGCGGATTCATATATTTGAATAGGAGATCATAGTGTTTTAAACATTGCATGCATGAATATAGCGGTGATACACGTGCTATGCACATGTTATACCATAATGTGATAATGCATGCGTTTGCAACTCACAGCTAAATGCCGAACAATCTAAACCATACTATACATCAAACAATCTCACATTTTATTTGAATTTGTGATAATGTGCGGCGTTTGCAGCTTACAACTAAATATCGAGCAATCTAAACAATACTATATATCGAACATTCTCACATTTTATTTGAATTTGTGGTAATGTGTGGTGTTTGCAACTGACATCTAAATACTTGTAGGCGTAGGGGGCGGGGCACCATACATAATGTGATAAACACATTATACATATGAGACATGGTTTAGAATATGAAGATCTAGCTAGAGCTAGAAATGTAATGTGATTTGAAATCAAAATAAAGTGGATTCAAAAAATCTAGTTCGAGTTCATATAGTACACATAGTTCATATGTAACTCGAGACTAATCATGTGGTGTGCTGTGAAGATAATACACAAACGATGGTTTAACTTGACAATAATGATGATTGTAGATCTTATTAAAACAGAGAAACGAATTCAAATGCTTTGACTTCACAACAATCATTACTGTAGATCTTATTCAAATTTAGTTCACATTGAAGCGGTAGTATATACGTTTGGAATGCACTAAAACGTTCATTTGAGTAGTAGGTTGCATGCATTATACACGTAGCAAAATATTTTAATTGAACATAACATGAATTCAAAGTCTTGAATGACATTTGTAGTGCGCATTGATTTGGTACAGTACACGTTTGGCTTGTCCAGAAATTTCAACCCACGCCTTGTTAGCCTGAAATATTTAAGATATATCTTTGTCTCGTTGTGCTCCGACAACTCCCTCCATCTCAACCCGCGCCTTGCTATTCCGAAATTACAACGCGCGCGAAAACTCCCACCTCCTGTGAAATCCCGACATGTGAAATGCCCGTGGTACCCCTGAACCGAAAGAACCGCCTCAAATCGGTGGGGGGTACTTTTGTAACTTACCCCACATTTCGGACAAGCACGTCTCTAAGCCATGGTTCCCCACTGCCATCCCATCCGCCCACCCATTCGTACACCGAGGCCGCGAAAACCCGCGACGAAACCCCACACCCTGCTCCGTCCGCCACCCAGCCGGAGCCTCTTCCCGATGACGTCATCCACAGCAACACCTCGACGTCCCTCATCCACCATACCGGATGAGGATCCGTCGTCAATCTCATCGTCCCACCGGTTCAGCCACCTCGTCCTCCACCTCCAAGGAGCTGCCCCGATGTTCCCCTCGTCTTTCGCACCACCTCCATTCCCACACCGCCGTCTTCACCTGCACCACCGGAAGAGCATCATCATCACCGTTTCCTCGGATGAAGCTGCGGCCTAATCGGCGCCACCAAAGAGGTTGTACACTAATCGCCGCATTTTCTTCTTGATTCGATCTCACGGTGCTGCCGGCGCTCAGTTCCGAGCCGACACGGCGCGGCTCCATCCACGGCGGCGTCGCCGGCCACTTCCTCCATGGCGTCACTCCCTCGGCGGCGACGTCCACATCAGTAGGAGCTGCTGCTGCTTTAGCTCTCGCTCGCGCTGCTGCTCTGCTCTTGCTCTCGGTCCCCTGCCTGGTCTGCTCTTGCTATTGCTCTTGCTTGCGCTGCTGCTCTCGTTCTTGCTCTTGCTTGCGATGCTGCTCCGATTTGGCTACACTTCAGTCGACTGAATCGACTTTTGGGTCAGTCGATTTTCAAGGGGTGGGCTCGCCGGGGTGAAGGAAGAACCAGCCGCAGCTGGGAGGGGGGCTCGCCAGAGAGGTACCCCACTATCTATCTTAGGGTGGGGCGGTGGTCGCCGGCGGTGGCGGGGAGTTGGCGGGGCGGTGGCGTGGGGATCGCCAGAGAAAAAGCTCGGCACAGGGGGGCCTAGAGGGATGGATGGGGCGGTGGCCGACCGGCGGTGGGGAGTGTTTTCGAGGCGGGCGGGGCGGCGCACCGCCGGCCGCGGGCGGCGGGGGGCTGCTGTTTGGCTGGTGGTGGCTGGCGGCTCAGGGGGGTGGAGGTTGAAGATGAACCGCAGGACCTTGATTTCGTATCCAACGGCTGCAAAATCGACTGACCAGAGATGAAAAATTCAGTCGACCAACGTGTAGCCCCACCTTGCTAGTGTGTTCAGTTTCGACAGCAATATTCAGTTTCGACAGTTAGGTTCAGTTTCGACAGTTAAGTTCAGTTTCGACAGTTAAGTTCAGTTTCGATAGTTAAGTTTAGAGATGAGCGGCTGATGTATTTTACATCTAGCACTTTGTGGTTATGTATTTTATGTCATGTATTGGAGATGCTATTAGAATTCCACTCAGGTTAACATTGTTCGTTGTCTCTCTTGTCCTGCTTCAGCCTCGGCGTCGTACAACTCACCAGAGCTGCTCCAACGACCGAACCCTCCATCACAGCGGAGCAGTACCTCGGGCTCCATCTCCAGACGCCTAAGATCTTCTTGCCCTCCTCCGACAGCAAAGTCAGCCGGAGCATCCTCACCGGCCAACCCAATCACGCTGAGATCGACATGGCTTCGCCAAAGAGGTTGTACACTTGTTGCATCTCTTTTTTACTCTACATGTTATATATATTGTCCACTGAGCACACGGATTTGTTCCTTTAGTGTCTCCTTGAAAGAAAAAACGTAGGAATTTTAATTTTCACTTGTCCTCGTTTTCAAATTCCTATTCATGAAGCACAAGACTAAGAGATAGTAGCATAATAGCATTATAACCGTACATTTTCTTTTGGTTTGACTTAATCTCACCATGCTTCTTTGCATCCTGTGATCTTCCAATTGTTGTGAATCAAACACCCAGATTGGCAGAAATCCTGTGTTTTTAAATTCTCTGTTTTGCACGTGCATTCCTATCCTATTCCTGTCTATTTCCTATCCCTGCATTGTTGGAATCCTCCAATTCAAACGAGCCCTTACAGAATTACTTCTCTTACAGATAGTTGTCAAAGAAAACCTTGCGTGGTTTGTCCCGCTCCTGCTACACCATCGGCCACCCCAGCTCAGCTGCTCCAACGACAGAAGGGTCCAGCACAGCAGGGATCCGGCCTCCAGACTGTCTTTCGCCGCCTCAGATCTTCTTGCCCGCCGCTGGCAGCCATGAAAACTGCATTACCATCATCAACCGAGCAGATGACCTCGAGGACTACACGGGTCCGCAAGAGAGGTCGCACTCTTTCGTGTCTGCTTACGTTATGCATCGCTTAATATTACATGCTACTTTATCGTCATGTTCACCGATTAGACTCTGAGTCAGCTCCAAACTAATGGTCAAACTTGAGTTTTTAAATGGTTGTGGGGTACATATCGGGGCCGCTATCAATAGTATCTATCTACTATCTGGTTAATCTCCGGTGTCTACTATGAGTTTCATGTTGGGTGGGAAACAAACAGTAAAGAAGCCATTATCTGTATTTTTTAACTGAAGCCATTATCTGCCTGCTATTATTGGTTTTGGGTCTATCCACAGGTTGCTACCATCACTTTGGATTTCTGCATGCACTCCTTACATAATCTCACTATGTTTTATTCCTATGCATGACATTTATTGTAAACAATGGAACTGAACATGTAGAGCAAAAGAGACGAGCCTTGCGTGGCAATAAAATTTCATGCAAACGTCGCTCCATGGTAGGCGCAAAGGCAGCCCCCCTCCACGCATTTCGGATTGTAATCGAGAGGAAGATATCTGTTCTGAGGGGGATTCAGAAGAAGAAGATAACTCCTATTTACCCCCTGAGGTCTTCGCTCTAACTTGGCATGCTGATGTTGGTTATATCATGCATATGGTGTCTTGCATTGCTTACTTTATACATCAAATATGTCATCTGCTTAGTTTAGACATCCTTTGTGCGGATGCCATTTGTTTAGTTTATTCATCGTTTATGTGAATTATGCAACGCCATCTTGTTTAGCCAGGCATCATATATGTGAATTTTGCAATGCCATCCTGCTTAGCCAGTCATCTTATATGTAAATTATATCAGGCCATCCTTTTTTTCCGTTACATATTACATTTGTCAACAATGTTAGTACATTCAACTGCTCTTCGTGTGCATCAGCCATTTGCACGGTGATGGCAAATTCTGGAGTGAAAATAAGGTCTTCAGAGCAGACTATGCTATCTGACGAAGCGCATATCTCGCTAGTTACGGATAGCTCCTCAGAGGAGGATTCAGAGACAGATGACCAGTCCTATTCCCCCCCCCCCCCGAGGTGTATGCTCTAACTTGGCAGGGTTATGTTGCTCATATCGTGCGTATGGTGTCTCGCATTGCTATGTCATTTGATTAGTTTAGACATGCTTTGTGTGAATGCCACCTGTTCAGTGTCTAATGACCATATATGTGAATTATGCATTGCCATCTTGTTGCAAGACATTATATATGTGAATTACACAATGCTATCTTGTTGCAAAGGCATTATATATGTGAATTATGAAACGCCATGCTGTTTAGCCAATCATCATGTATGTGAATTATATCATGCTATCATTTTTTTGTATTACGTGTTCCATTTGTCGACAACGTTTGTATATTCAAGTACTCTTCATGTGCATCAGCCATTTGAAGCGGTGATGGAAGTATCTGGAGTGAAAACAAGGTATTCAGAGCAGACAATGCTACCTGCTGAAGCAGACATCTTGCTGGTTACAGAGAGCTCCTCAGAGGAGGATTCAGAGACTGATGACCAGTCCTATTTCCCCCCTAAGGTCTATGCTCAAACTTGGCAGGGTTATATTACCCATGTCATGCATGTTGTCTTGCATTGCTTAGTTTTTACATCATATATGGATTGCCATCTGCTTACTTACTTACTATATAAATCATATATTTGAATTATATCATGCCATCATGTTTACATAGTACATACACATCATCTATCTGAATTATGGCATGGCAACCCATTTAATAAAGACATCATATAGTTATATCATCTCATCCTGTTTAGTGTTTACAGTCATCATATTTAGAATTATGGCATTCTATCCATGAATGTATGTGAATTATGGCATGCCAACCTATTTAATAAACACATTATATAGTTATGTCATGTCATCCTGTTTACATAGTCTCATATTTTAAACTACGTCTTTCCATCTTTTTTAGTTAGCCATCATAATGTGAAATTGTGTCATGCTATCCTGATTAGTTAGCCATCATATATGTGAAATTGTGTCATGCTATCCTGTTTGGTTAGACAACATAAATATGAATTATTTCATGCCCTCTTTTATTCCCCACTATCCATTGCACCTGTCTATCATACAATGTCTATACTTTCAATTACTTTTCTTGTTTATCAGCCATTTGAATGGGAGAGCGTGATGGCAGTATCTAAGGGAGTAACAACACGGTCTTTAGAAAAGATAGTGCTACCAGTTGATGCAGATAGAACCACGGTTGTACTTGCCCAAGGACCAGATCCACCACACATAACCCAGACTCTCGCAGATTGTACCCCTACCCAGTTGGACAGAAAACCAGCTACACCCCTTCTAACCCCAACCCCGGCAGATAGTAACCCAGTTCCAGTTGACACAGCACTGTCTCCACCACAGAGCACCCAAACACGAGCAGTTAGTAAGGGAACTACAGTGCCCAAAGCACGAGAACCACCACTCCGAATCCCAACTCAACGCTTAAAGGAGAAGAAGATTTGTTCTCAGGTCAGGTTCTGTAGCTATGGTTCATACTCCTTTGCTCTTGCATTACTGTATTTACTCATACCAACTATTTTCAAATTTGAAGGATGGAATTGAAACTCCAATGGCGCAACAGGTATGTTTTAAACCTGTTTCTTTAACTGGTTTGCTGTTGTAACCTGCTCTATATTGATTTTAGTTTCAATTGAATAAACAGTTATGTTCTCATGTCATGCACATTACAAGTGTTGTTATTGCTCTATAGTTACCCACACTTATATTCTGTCTATTCTGCTTTGTCTTGAACAAATATTATTTGAATTGTGTCTCTATCTTGATTTGGCAACAAAAACTAGAATGATATAGACCATAAAGTGACCATGGTACATAGATATGTGTTTGTTTCATGCTGTTATCCTGTCCACTTTACTACTGAACTCATTTACCAAAATGAGTTCCATATACAACATGGTAAACATGTGATGTGTCTGCTTGTTTCTCTTTTAGAATGCGGACAAAATATTGGAGAACAGTACCGCGTTATCCAATGGTAAAGGAAGTAATGCAGATAAGGTTCAAGATAGTGAGACATCCCTGTTGGTCTCCAAGAAAGCTGATAAAAACTATCTTGATGACAGTGAGGGAACCCAAAAGTCCTGTCTTGATGTAGTGTTCGAGTTACTGGCCACTACTATTGGCACAAGCTCTTCGAACTCGCTGCCTGAATCAGTTCGTCTTCTTGAGTCTCAACTTCAAGTTGAAAGACATCGATCAGATGTGTTGCGACAGGAAGCTGAAGGACTGAGGAAGTCCCTGCAGAATTCAGATGCATATTTTCTTGTGCAACAGCAAGCGCTGGAGGATTTAAGCGCCAAACAAGAGAAAGTTAATAAGCTTGCTAAGCATCTTGCCAGCATTATGGGTACCCAGGATATTGTTTCTTGAGATCTTCTGAAGTGGTTTCAGTTCTGGATTTGTTTTGCTGCGGCGTTTATTTGCGCTGGTCGCCAACTTTGACAACCAGTGTATATGATATGCTGCTTTGTTCCCTATATTTGCACTGGTGGCGAACTTTGATGCCCAGTGGTTGTAATATGTGTAATAGTCGTGATAGCCTAGCATAAGTTGCTTGCTTATTTATTTCCTTGTTGTCTTGTTTATTTGTTTGCTTGTAGTCAGTGCAGTTCTTTTTTCGCGGTTTGCTAGTGGCTGCAATAACCTATTTTTTAAAACTAGGCCACAATAACCATGGGCTAATATTTACTGTAGTGACACTGGGCCTCCTACGGGCCGTAGAAACAGTGGGCCTTCTACGGGCCGTAGAAACAGTAGGCCTTCTACGGGCCGTAGAAACAGTAGGCCTTCTACGGGCCGTAGAAACAATGGGCCTTCTACGGGCCGTATCATCAATGGGCCTTATACGGGTCGTATGACCATAACAGGCCATCGTTAATAGGCCGTATTTGATGACGCTATGAAAACGGCCCAACGTATTAACGGACCACAAACGGGCCGATGTAACCACGGGCTGAATTTGGCCCACAAGTAGAAAATGACAGTAACGGGCCGTAAGTAAACGAATGCTGGAAATGAGCCCAAGAATAAATGGGCTCTAAGAAGGCCGAAAGATAACATTTGCTGGAAACGGCCCAACTGAATAACGGGCCCTTAATGGGTATAAAGTGATATACTGTTCATTACGGGCCAGTTTCACCACGGGTCGTTAATGGGTGTAAAGTGATACACTGTTCATTGCGGGCCAGTTTCACCACGGGCCGTTAATAGGCCAAGAGTTACATAGGGCCTCATATGGATGGGCCGAAAGACGTCATGGGCCATACATGGGCCAGAAGTGAAAATGGGCTGGAATCATATTGGATGGCCCAGATGACGCTACTGGGCCTAATTCGGATAGGGCGTAACGGGCCTTAGGTTAGCGGGCTGTAAATGGGCTATATGCGAACAGGCCGTTAACAGGCTTTCCATGGGCCGGCCCGCCACCTTTTGATCAAGTCAAACGGGCCGGCCTTTTCATAGGAATGGGCCTCTGTTGGGTCGTGCCACGTGTCGACGTATCATAGGCACCTTCTGTCCAATGAGTGGATGACATCTCTCCCAACGATGAGCCGACACGTGTTTCCTCCAGCCAATGATGATTTTACACATGGAAAATCCCCATTGGTCGGGGCTGTTAATGGGTTATCGGATCCAAAACCCGACCCGATAGCTTAACGACGTTCCGTTATGGTGGATGCCACATGCCGGTCACCCTTGATGAAAGCACTTCTGTGACGCGCGATTTATCGTCATGGAAGTGGACACTTCCGTGATGATAATTTTGGTAATGTCACGGAACACTTCTACGACAGCACAGGTATGACTATCTTGATTCTGTCATAAATTTGTCATGGATGTACATGCATGACAAAAAACGCGACCTACTGTGACAAACACGTATCATCACGGAAGTGTATTTTTTTTGTAGTGTCACCCACACCCCCTGTTATTCTGCGGCGATGGCAGCCTCACACCGCAGCCGAACCAGTGAACCCTCATACTCCTCTCCGCGCGGGCTTCCACTGCTGCGTCTTCCCCGGCTCCGCGTCGTCCCCTTCCTAGGCCTCACTGTCATCCACCGCCCTGGTGCTCTCGGCGCGGTGTGGTCAACGTGGTCAACGACCGACTTCCATCGGAAGAGTATTGTACGTGGAGAGGCTGACAGCTGGGTCCACGGCGGCCGCAAGGAAGTGCCTCCTTATTACGCGCAAAATAATTATTCCTCCACCTAACAGCAGGGACCCACCGGACGGGCCACCTTATTTCGTGGAAAAAACGTTTCCCCCCTGACTGCTGGGACCCACCGGACGGGCCACCCGCGAAAAAAACGTTCCCCCCGCTGTCAGCTCGGACCCACCGGAAGTGCCTCTTTATTACGCACAAAAAAATGAATACTCCCCCTGCTAGCTGGGACCCACCTTGGTGGGAGGCTGACTTGTGGGCCCACTAAGTTGACGGGGATGGAGGGCTTTGTCAACTTGGTCAATATGAACGATTCTAGCTCCAGTGACCGTACGATGTCCATCCAACGGCCGTAGTGCTTCTTCAACCTCTGGTCTTCTTGCTCCAGCCGCCCAAAGCAGCGCCGGTCGTGCCACCTGCTCCTGCCTCCCGTGGCCGGCTATGCTGCCGCGGAGGCCTCACCGCCCCTACTATTCCCACCGCTGGCCAGGCCCTGCGGCGACGGCAGCCTCACACCACAGCCGAACGAGTGAACCCTCATACTCCTCTCCACGTGGGC
Source organism: Aegilops tauschii subsp. strangulata (assembly GCF_002575655.3). Classification (NCBI taxonomy): domain Eukaryota; kingdom Viridiplantae; phylum Streptophyta; class Magnoliopsida; order Poales; family Poaceae; genus Aegilops; species Aegilops tauschii. The sequence continues at coordinate 97,354,610 of NC_053036.3, read as the reverse complement.
ATCCACTGCCGCGTCTTCATCGGCTCCGCGTCATCCCCTTCCTAGGCCTCGCCGTCGTCCACCGCCCTGGTGCTCTCGGCGCGGCGTGGTCAACGTGGTCAAGGAACGACTTCCATCGGACGTGGACTGTACGTGGAGAGGCTGACAGCTGGGTCCACGGCTGCAACAAGGAGGTGCCTCCTTATTACGCGGAAAATAATGATTCCTCCACCTGACAGCAGGGACCCACCGAACGGGCCACCGTATTTCACGAAAAAAACGTTTCCCTCCTGACTGCTGGGACCCACCAGCTACACCTTCGCACGCAAGGAAGTGCGTCCGAAAAAAATGATTCGCCCCCCTGACTGCTGGGACCCACCAGCTACATCTTCGCATGCAAGAAAGTGCGTCCGGGAAAAAAAACCAAAACGATTCGCCCCCCTGACTGCTGGGACCCACCAGCTACATCTTCGCAGGCAAAGAAGTGCCTGACAGGCGGGACCCACCTGGTCGAAGCGTACGTAGCGTTGTCATTCTGGTCGCGAACGTGTACGTACATATATACTGGTGGATGTAGAGGCGCGCACGTGTCGTAGTAGAGGCGCGCACGTAGCATGTACACGTACGTACAGCGGCCAGGGTGCAAGAAAGAAAATACGGCCACGTATGTGTACATACGGGCGGGGTCTCGAACACCTACTCGCGCATACGTACTGCGAGGGCTCGTGTACATGCCTGGGTCGGAATGGAGAAATAGCATCGTCGTCGTGTTCATGGGGAGGCAACGGAATGCGTCATGTTCATGGGGAGGCAATGGAATGCGTCGTGTTCATCGGGAGGCAACGGAACGCGTGGGAGCCAACCGGCTTGGACGGAACAGGCGATGGAAACGAGGCCTGGCGTACCGCAGAACGGAGGAAACGGCCTTGTGTTCGACCGGCCACATTTGGAACGGGGTCCTGTTGATCGGGAGGGGTGTGGCGTACCGCAAAACGGACGAAACGGACCTCCTACGGTCAAAACAGGGGTCCTGTTGATCGGGAGGGGTGTGGTGTACCGCAAAATGGATGAAACGGACCTCCTACGGTCGAAACGGGGGTCCTGTTCATCGGGAGGGGTGTGGCGTACCGCAAAACGTACGAAACGGACCTCCTACGGTCGAAACGGGGGTCCTGTTCATCGGGAGGGGTGTGGCGTACCGCAAAATGGGACTCCACGGGATACTGTTCATCTCCACCGTCGACCTCCTCCAGCCTCCACGGGCTACCGTCGACCTCCTCTAGCCTCCACGGGCTCCTGTTCATCCAGCCTCCACCGCGCGCTACTCCACCGGCTACTGTTCAACCACCCCTCCACGGGCACCCTTCCACCGTCTACTGTTCATCCAGCCCTCCACACCACGGGGTCCTGTTCAACCACCCCTCCACGGGCACCCCTCCACCGTCTACTGTTCATCCAGCCCTCCACACCACGGGGTCCTGTTCATCCAGAGGCAACGCCACCACTCACTGTTCATCCAAACCGCCCCCGCAACGCTCACTGTTCATCCAATCGACCGGCTTCAGTTAGCAGCAGTAGCGAAGGAATCGCTCGATCGGGTTCAGTTAACAGCCATCGATCGATCATTCGGGTTCAGTAACGCGTAGCCTGCAGTGCAATCGCTCGGGTTCAGTTAGAGTCCAACGCCTCACTCGGGTTCAGTTAGAGCCAACGCCTCGCACACACGCGCGTACGTGTACGAGAGAAATGCGCATCTCTCAGCCCCCGACCTCCCACGGTAACCGGCAACTCCCCGAAATTTTCCTCCCCCTCGCTTCTACCACGGTTTTTTCCGTCATGGACGGCCCAAAGAATGTAATGCAGCTGCGTCTCCGGCCCGCCCAGGACGAAAAGCCCATTTTCTGTCATGATTTTTTGTCATAGAAGTAGGAGCCCACCACATCTATGATGATACCGGGTTTTGTCACAATTATCGTCATAGAAGTGTCATATGTATGACAGAAAAAAAATTCGTTCGGCCCAAAAATGTCACGGATGTGTCTTTTTTTTGTAGTGTAGGCAACTCTTCTTCATGGTGTTGTCTACTAAATTTAGAGAAGTTAAACTCATGAGACATATCACCCAAACCAATAGTAACAACATTCTTTTCGCAGTTTATCTTAGCATTAACGATGTTCACGAAGGGTCGACCAAAAATAATGGGACAAAAGCTATCTTGTGGGGAACCAAGAACAAGAAAATCAGCAGGATATTTAGTTTTCCCACACAAGACTTCAACATCTCTAACAATTCCCATTGCGGATATAGTATCTCTATTGGCAAGTTTAATTGTGACATCAATACCTTCTAACTCCGCAGGTACAATTTCATGCTTAATTTCTTCATATAAAGTATGCGGTATAACACTAGCACTAGCACCCATATCACATAAGCCATGATAACAATGGTCTCCTATTTTAACAGAAATAACAGGAACGCCTACCACAGGTCTATGTTTATCTTTAGCACAAGGTTTGGCAATTCTAGTGGTTTCACCACAGAAATGGATAACATGCCCATCAATATTATCAGCTAAGAGATCTTTAACAATAGCAATATTAGGTTCAACTTTAACTTGCTCAGGAGGTGTATAAGTTCTAATATTGCTTTTACGAACCACAGTTGAAGCTTTAGCATGATCCTTTATCCTAACAGGGAAAGGTGGTTTCTCAACATAAGAAGTAGGAACAATAGGATCATTATAAGTGACAGTCTTTTCTTCAACTTTAGTAGGTGCAGCCACTTTTACTTCTATGGGAGGATGATATTTAAACCACTTCTCCTTGGGGAGATCAACATAAGTAGCAAAAGATTCACAGAAAGAAGCTACTATCTCAGAGTCAAGTCCATATTTAGTGCTAAATTTACGGAAAACATCGGTATCCATAAAAGATTTAACACAATCAAACTTAGGTGTCATACCTGACTCCTTACCTTCGTCGAGATCCCAATCTTCAGAGTTGCGTTTAATTCTATCCAATAAATTCCATTTGAATTCAATAGTCTTCATCATAAAAGAGCCAGCACAAGAAGTATCGAGCATGGATTGATTATTATGAGAAAGCCGAGCATAAAATTTTTGAAGAATTATTTCTCTTGAGAGCTCATGATTGGGGCATGAATATAACATTGATTTAAGTCTCCCCCAAGCTTGAGCGATGCTTTCTCCTTCGCGAGGCCAAAAATTATATATATAATTGCGATCACGATGAACAAGATGCATAGGATAATACTTCTGATGAAATTCCAACTTCATTCGTTTATAGTTCCATGATCCCGTATCATCACATAGCCTATACCATGTCGATGCATCTCCCTTCAAAGATAAAGGGAAGACCTTCTTCTTAACAACATCATCGGGTATACCTGCAAGCTTAAATAATCCACAAACTTCATCCACATATATTAGGTGCTCATCAGGATGCTTTGTTCCATCTCCTGTGAAAGGATTATCTAGCAGTTTTTCTAACATACCCAAAGGAACTTCAAAAGGAACATTTTCATTTTCAGTAGGTTCAGTAGGTTGAGGAGCAACTCTTTGCTCTACTGGTCGGGGTGAAGATACCCCGAACAAGCCCCTCAGAGGATTACTTTCCATAGTAACAAGTGACAGTAAATTTCAGCACACTATATAAATTTTTCCTTACCAAATTCCACCTACCAAAGGCGCTTCACTCCCCGGCAACGGCGCCAGAAAAGAGTCTTGATGACCCACAAGTATAGGGGATCTATCATAGTCCTTTCGATAAGTAAGAGTGTCGAACCCAACGAGGAGCAGAAGGAAATGATAAGCAGTTTTCAGCAAGGTATTCTCTGCAAGTACTGAAATAAGTGGTAACAGATAGTTTTGTGATAAGATAATTTGTAACGAGCAACAAGTAACAAAAGTAAATAAAGTGCAGCAAGGTGGCCCAATCCTTTTTGTAGCAAAGGACAAGCCTGGACAAACTCTTAATAAGGAAAAGCGCTCTCGAGGACACATGGGAATATTGTCAAGCTAGTTTTCATCACGTTCATATGATTCGCGTTCGGTACTTTGATAATTTGATATGTGGGTGGACCGGTGCTTGGGTGTTGTTCTTACTTGAACAAGCATCCCACTTATGACTAACCTCTATTGCAAGCATCCGCAACTACAACAAAAGTATTAAGGTAAACCTAACCATAGCATGAAACGTACGGATCCAAATCAGCCCCTTACGAAGCAACGCATAAACTAGGGTTTAAGCTTCTGTCACTCTAGAAACCCATCATCTACTTATTACTTCCCAATGCCTTCCTCTAGGCCCAAATAATGGTGAAGTGTTATGTAGTCGACATTCACATAACACCACTAGAGGCTAGACAACATACATCTCATCAAAATATCAAACGAATACCAAATTCACATGACTACTAATAGCAAGACTTCTCCCATGTCCTCAGGAACAAACGTAACTACTCACAAAGCATATTCATGTTCATAATCAGAGGGGTATTAATATGCATAAAGGATCTGAACATATGATCTTCCACCAAATAAACCAACTAGCATTAACTACAAGGAGTAATCAACACTACTAGCAACCTACTAGTACCAATCCCGGACTTGGAGACAAGAATTGGATACAAGAGATGAACTAGGGTTTTGAGAGGAGATGGTGCTGGTGAAGATGTTGATGGAGATTGCCCTCTCCCGATGAGAGGAGCATTGGTGATGACGATGGCGATGATTTCCCCCTCCCGGAGGGAAGTGTCCATGGCAGAACAGCTCTGCCGGAGCCCTAGATTGGTTCCGCCTCGTGGCGGCGGAGTTTCGTCCCAAAAGGTTGCTTATGATTTTTTCCTCGACGAAAGACCTCATATAGCAGAAGATAGCCATCGGAGAGCCAACAGTGGGCCCACGAGGTAGGGGGCGCGCCCTAGGGGGTAGGGCGCGCCCCCCACCCTCGTGGCCAGGTGGGTCCCCCTCTGGTGAACTTCTTCCGCTCAATATTTTTTATTATTTTCAAAAATGACTTTCGTGGAGTTTCAGGACTTTTGGAGTTGTGCGGAATAGGTCTCTAATATTTGCTCCTTTTCCAGCCCAAAATTCCAGCTGCCGGCATTCTCCCTCCTTATGTAAACCTTGTAAAATAAGAGAGAATAGGCATAAGTATTGTGACATATCGTGTAATAACAGCCCATAATGCAATAAATATTGATATAAAAGCATGATGCAAAATGGACGTCTCAGTAAGCTCCTCCAATCCCCCAATTAGTTTGAGTCAATCAATCCGCTTTCTTATAGCCATATGAGGAACCCTCTCTAGTTGATATGATGAACCCTAGAACCTAGATGATTGCAATGTGATGAACCTAGTTGATGAACCCTAGATTTAGTCTTTCTTATAGCCATACGAGGAACCCTCTCTAGTTGATATGATGAACCCTAGAACCTAGATGAACCCTAGAACCTAGATGAACCCTAGGTTTAGTCTTTCTTATAGCCATATGAGGAACCCTCTCTAGGTTATATGATGAACCCTAGAACCTAGATGAACCCTAGAACCTAGATGAACCCTAGCTAGGTTTAGTCTTTCTTATAGCCATATGTGATGATTTCTTGTGTGAATATTGTAGATATTTGTTTTGCTATATATCTCCATTGATATAGGTGGAATCTACCTATATCTGATGAATGCTTGCATTAGAACAAATATTGATGCTTAATTAACTTTATCCAATCAATGCTTATATAAGGAAAATGGCGCCACCACCACCACTTGATGAGGATGATGACTATGAAGACCCACTTGAGGAAGCCATATGTGCTCAAAGAGAGGCTGAGCGATCATGAGGTGTGCAACCTATGGGACAACTTTCTGCCACGTGCTGACTTGGTCCGGGTGCCATTCGTGACCCGTCTGACAAGTACCATGATCGATCGACATGTCATGGTATGTTATTAGTGTAGAATCCAAGGAACTGTTAATAGTTTAGATGATCCATATTTATTAATTGATATGTTTTCTTATTCAGAAATTGCCAAAGAGCCTATCTGAGAGTTGTGGCATCGAGGCTGATGAAGAAGGCTATGCTGGAATACGCCTTACCGCAAGGGGCTCCGTCACTACTTGTGCGTACAGCGTGGACACGGACGGTCGCACACATTTAAGCTCGGTTGGGTGGAAGAGCTTCCTCGTTGACAAGAATCTTCATGTTGGATAGGCCATCCTAATTACTATCAGGAACACCAACCGTCAAGGCTTGAAGATGATGATCGTCATCGATATCATCTAAACTATATATGTGTGTGGTTGCTGATGATCGTCATGTTTGATTGCTACCTATGGATGAAACCTTTTATGTGGTCGATGACCGTTGAACTTGTTAAACTTCTTATGTTGGCTTCGTGAAACTATTTGGATGTGATCAAACTATGTTATTTGGTACTAGTTTCTTAGTCCGTAATGGCAAAAATAATTGGATGTGATCAAACTACGTTATGTGATCAAACTATTTGGATGTGATCAAACTTCTTATGTCTGTGAAATTGTGCTTATTGTTTCTTATGCCTATGGCAAAAAAATTGAAGACAAAATCAAAGCAGTTAACTTCATGCCACTATGATAACCTACCACCAGGGCTCTCGGCGGTAGGTTTGTGCTGGCTACCGCCATGGACTATGGTGGTAGGTCCGTAAGTAGCCGTTAACGGCTTAACGGTCGTCAGCCACACCTACCGCCAGAACCTGCGGCGGTAGACTGTGCAACCCTACTACCTGAAGGTCTAGCGGTAGCAAAAGGGTCACATCTCAAAAAACTTTCAAACTGGGGTCAGATCTCGATTTTTTTTGCAAAAAGGGTCAAAACACGAAATTTTGCCTCCACTTGCAATAGCCTTAGACTAATTAACACCTAATTTAGCGTGAACTAATTAAACCTACTAATTAGGCCGGCCATTGGCAGCGGCACAGCCAGGCCTTGGCTGTGTGCTTGCCATGGCTAGCACGCACGAGGCTCAAGCCACGGCGGCCATGGCCAATAGCGGTAGCAGCACTAGGGAGCAGCAGCAGCGGTAGAGAGCAGCGGCCATGAGCAACAGCAAGCGGAGCAGGAGTGCAGCGACAGCAGCAGCAAGCAGAGCAGAGTAGCGGTAGGAGCAGCAAAGCAGTGCAAGGAGCAGCAGGGGCGCACTAGGCGGCGGCGGGCGATGCCCAGCAAGCAGCGGCAGGCGGAGGCGAGGCCAGGGCGGGCGCACGGCAGCAGCAGTATGACGCAACAACAGACGGCAATTAAGTAGCAGCAGTTCACGCACACACATATGTACGCCTGTACGCGTATGCGTATGCGCGACGCGAGCTCGGATGTGCTCGGGGACGGCAAACATCGACCGAATTGAGGCGGAGGAAGGGGGATCCGGAGGAGGGCTCACCCTGGGGAGGCCGTGGACGAGCTTGGCGAGGCCGGGAGGCGTCGGTGGTGGAGATCGACGGTGAGGTCGCGCGGTGGTCGTAGATGAGGAAGAGGAAGAATGCGGCGGCGGTGGCGCTCCCGGTCCCGATCCAGTGTCGAGGAAGAAGAGCCGGACCATGACGGAGCTCCCGGATTTGTCGGAGCGGCGAACGGGCGACGGTGGCCGCGGGCTTCACGTTGGCGAGGCCATGGCGGAGAGGAGAAGCAGGAGCGCGTGGGGGAAGGGGTTCTGGTGGGGAGAGGGAGAGGCGGAGAGGGCGAGGGGAAGTAGATAGACTTGCCAGGGGTGTCGAGGGCGAGGCCCTTATCCATCCACGGGCTCCTGTAGCGGCGGGGACGAGCGAGCGCGGGCACGGTCGGAGGAGCAGTAGGAAGGAGGGAGACACGGGTGTTGCGGGCTGGTCCGTCCAGTTTGTTAGATGGGCCATAGTGCCTAGTAGATTAGGCCTTTTATTTTGTACTTTCTGTTTATTTATTTATTTCCTACTTTGCATTATAATTGAGCTACTAAAAGAGTTTTGTTTAACACAAAACTTGGCACAAAAATACCGCGCAATATTCTGGGTTGCTACAAAAAGTTTCCAAGCATTTAGGAGTGCTTAACTATTTTTGGAAATTGAAAAGGCCAATTTTAAATGTTGCCAGACCACTAAATAAATTTCAGTGTCACTTTGGGAATCCAAAAGGGGTTGGTTTCAACATGACAATGATCAAGGGAATTTATAGAATATTGTGAACATTTTAGTTTTGAAATTTTGAAGACTTTAATTTTGACTTCTACTTAAATTTGAATTGAACCAGATTGGAACAAAGGCGGATTTAGCAACAGTGAAAATGATGACATGGCACCATTAACATGGGATTACTGTAGCTTAATTATTCGGGCGTTACAAATCTCCTCCACTACAAGAAATCTCGTCCCGAGATTTTAAGAGATGAGGTAAGGGGGAAAGAGTTGGTTACGAAATTCTAGCGAGTCTTCTCGTTCTTGGCTGCTCTTCTTGAAGAAGGTGATCCCTTTCATTGATGTCTTCATTTCTTTGCTTCAGATCACCGTGATGAAGTCATCATCCTTTCTTCGGATACTCCAACGTACTTATGAAAAGGATAAGGGGTAACTTTGGAAGAATGGACCTCTACAAGGTTGATTAACTGGTAGATAACTCAGGGAATGAGGTAGAAAGTAACTCTCGAATTGATCTTAAGAAAGCATCGAGAGCAAATAAGAAGGTACCATAAGAAGTTTCGAGCGGGCAGGCAATCGTCTAATGCCTAATCATAAGGCCAAAGGGGTTCGGAGCAATGAAAGGAAATATTGCGTCTGATACCAGACTAGATCATCTCTAGGACAGTGGCTCATGAATTACATACGAAGGCAAGTGCAAAGGATACTTCGGAATCAAGGATATATAGGAGAGTCGGGTTTCGATCCTGTGGAACTGTGGGTTATGGGCCCACCATGTGGTTCAAAAGTAGGAAGGACGCTGACATATTGCACGGTCATGGTAGCAAGGCATGTCAGGGGATAGCCTGTCGGTTATGTTGGCAACAACGTCGGTACCAAGGGCGAGGGACGAAAAGAACTTTTTTTCCTGCTTGTTGAACGAGGCGGACCAATGGGCAAAGTTCTCGTCCATCGGTGGTTACCGGAATGTCAACGGTAATAATAACAGGGTCTTACTAACAAACTGTACACCGAGGTGTTTACATAAGCAGGGAACTGTTACTGCTTAGATCATATAGATCACAAGAAAGGTTAAACAAAACAATGGAAAGGAAGATGTGGTTATTAGTTTAACCAGACCAATGGAAAGGAAAAGGTGTTTGTACAAAAGTATTAGAGTATATGCTTCCCAAGATCAAACAGAGCATGATATACATGACAGGGTAAGTTATGAGGTTTACCCATACAACAGTGTTTGGATAAGTGATCAAGAAACATTTAACATTGCGCCTCCAAATGTTTTTAAAGAGGTTCGGAGTACCACAATCATGCTTTGGGATAGCAGTGTCATGGTCATCAGGTAAAGGTCGGACCTTGGGAACACAAAGGATCCATCGGAATTTTTAGAACATATCATGCTATTTTATCAGGGAAAAGATGAGGAGGTGGCCGATAGGTTCAGTAGCAATCCATCGACATGTCAAAAGGGATGTATTCCCAAAATTAATATGAACAAGTTTGTGTTGGGGGGGGGAGACAAGAATGTTGTCGATGCTGACACAAATCCTCGAGAGGCAAGGATGGTATTTCTAGCCATCAATTCAATTGACATCTCTGAAGAAGCCAAAGTGTTGACAGTGATCATGACAAATTTTGTCGAGAGACTCTATGAAGATGCCATTGAGCTGAAAAGGAAGGATGAAGTGAAAGGCTATGAGAACCACGGATTCGACACAAGCTCAAAGTCAAGCTTGTTGTTCGAGGTGAAAAGATAAGATGAGGAAGATCGACGTAAGCTTAGCTCATCGTAGGAAGTTGCTCCGAGCATAAGGACCAGGTAGCACAGTTAAAAGTTGACATGATAAAAAAATAGCCGATCGGGCTAGGAAAGATGTGATGGGGTATAAAACTTCCCAGTATCAAGTACTAGGTGTAATGGCGGAAGGTAAATCGGAGTAGAGGTTGGACGGGGGAAATGATTTGCAGAGGATAAGTATTTTAACTTATCCAGTAAATGGAATCAAGGAGGAAATATGGTCGGAACCACGATTGCAAAGGATCAATTCATACATACAAGATGAGCTTGTACCAAATAAATAATTATTTTTACGAGCAGCTTCCATGATAAGTTCTACATCGGGTCCATGGGCATGAACACCAAGGTTCAGGGTCGACTCCCACTTCTTCAATGCATAACCTTTCATTCACTCCTCGTTTTCGAACAAATTGTAGTGCAGAAGATTATCTGGCGAAGTACTAGAAGAGTAAGACTCGTGAGAAATCTCGGGTTCACATGGATTATGGAAGGCATAAGTTCAACCCATCGAGGCATTTTTACGAATATATACAACCATCAACCAAGCAAAAGATACGAGTTCGAAAGCAGAGTATCGAAGTTATAGCAGATGATACAATTTACCGAAGGTTTTATGTATCAGGGAAAAACTCACAAGATTTTGGATGTGAAGGACACTGTCGGATAACAACCCAGCAATGGATCTGGCGATTCACGACAAAGTTTATGTGAGTATCGGTAATCAATCAGATGAAGAGGGGGATGCAAAGGCATCGGCTTATAGAAAAGTCTGAATGATTCGATGCTTGGGTACAAAGGAATTATGATTTCAAGACGAAGGATCAGAAGCATAGGCTCTGATCAAAAGATGAGTAAGTTGAATAGACTTAAAGGTGCACCCGATCAAATCTGGATTGGGCAAGAACCAGCTCATATCTGGAAGGATTTTGAGCCGGAAAGAAAATTTCCAATGATTAATTGATGACTGCGAGTATTTGCACACATGCTGAATCCATAGGAACAGAATGACAATCACAAAGAATTTTAAAGAATATTGCTAGACATATGGAATTAATCCTAATGCAAGCAGGCAAGGAGAATCAAGAGCAATAGGTTGCAGAGGATTTTCAAAGATCAGACAACGTTTTCAGGTATTTGGGAAAACATGTGAACAACTGGGGACGAACGAACCCCGATTAAGTGAATTATCCGCAGTGCGAAAAGAAGCTGCAAAGCAGAAGGCACAAGGGTTCTTAGAACAACGGAGAGTACTAGGGGTATCTTGTAATAACAGGAGCAACTGGGGATGAAGGTACAAGCGGCAAGGATGTTATTCACGGGGATTATCGGTGGTCAGGAACTGCAAGGCAGTTGGCACAGTGTCTCGAGAAGCATCTAGGAATATCTGCAGAATCTTCTGGTGAAGCAAGCGATCATTGATAATGTCAGGGCTCTCCGAGAGGAAGTGGGCACGAGAGCCTAATGTCAGAGTTAGTAAAACGTTTAACCCGAATAGACGAGAGATCAGAGTCCCAGAGTATAGGCGAGGAATAAAAGATCCTAATACCACCCAATGGCGACGTGGGCCCATAAGACACACAGCCATGTTAGTAAAAGTTTTTTCAGTGACTAGACTCAACTTCGGCCAAGGAGTTGGAAAGGGGGCTACCTACAGGCAGTCGGCTCTGATACCAACTTGTGACGCCCTTGATTCAATCGTACACTAATCATACACGCAAATGTGTACGATCAAGATCAAGGACTCACGGGAAGATATCACAACACAACTCTAGACACAAATTAAAATAATACAAGCTTTATGTTACAAGCCAGGGGCCTCGAGGGCTCGAATACATAAGCTCGAAAACACAAGAGTCAGCGGAAGCAACAATATCTGAGTACAGACATCAGTTAGACAAGTCTGCCTTAAGAAGGCTAGCACAAAAGCAACATCGATCGAAAAGGCAAGGCCTCCTGCCTGGGAGCCTCCTAACTACTCCTGGTCGTCGGCGGTCTCCACGTGCTAGTAGGCACCCTCGGGGTAGCAGCAGTCGTCGTCGAAGGTGGCGTCTGGATCCTGGGCTCCACCATCTGGTTGCGACATCAGAGAAGAATGGAAAGAGGTGGAAAAAGAGGGAGCAAAGCAACCGTGAGTACTCATCCAAAGTACTCGCAAGCAAGGATCTACACTACATATGCAACATTATCAAAGAGGCTGTATATGTGGACTGGGCTGCAGAAATGCCAGAATAAGGGGGGAGAGCCTAGTCCTATCGAAGACTAGCATCTTCAACATCTTCCGCAGTCTTGCAGCATTAGAAGAGTATAGATCAACATAATGTAAAGTAGTAGTAGTGTTAATCCTTTCTCATCTCCCTGCGAGAAAGCAATCCCAGAGTCATACTATCCATTTCTCGTATCCATTTCTCATCTCAAGTATCTAGTTCTAGTTGTATCGATCGGGATACAACTCCAAGTGTCCGTTACCGTAGGACAGGCTATCGATAGATGTTTTCTTCCCTGCAGGGGTGCACCAACTTACCCACCATGCTCGATTAACTCCGGCCGGACACACTTTCCTGGGTCATGCCCGGCCTCGGCCAAACAATACGCTGCAACCCGACCTAGGCTTAATAGAGAGGTCAGCACGCCGGACTAAACTTATGCCCCCAGGGGTCATGGGCCATCGCCCCGAGAACTCCTGCACGCTGCGAACGCGGCCGGTGAGCAGACCTAGCTACCTCCTTAAAAAAGGCAGGTGCTTACTACTCCAACCCGGCGCGCGCCACTCAGTCGCTGACATCATTTAAGCTTCGGCTGATGCATACGACGCAGAACGCCCATACTATGCCCATGTGATGGTTAGTGTTATCAGGCCATAGGCCCCTCGGATCAAATATCCAAACCGTAGTGGATTAGGAACACGCGGTAATAAGCAGAGACTCACGAAAGATGTGACCCCGTTGCCCCGTCTCGAGGACTTGCGGCAAGGGCTAGGAATGCCCGGCCACGCCTCGTAATTATCTCGTGGGCAACCTCCAGGTCAACCCGTCTCCACTTCACTTGCGGGTACCCCTCAGGGTCGACCCGCCCTTCCAAGTAACAGTTGTAAAGTCCAGGTATCCGTGTGTCCAAACATCAAGGGGAAAACCCGAGGAATCACCCCCTGTAAATTCCACTCGATGTAATCATCAAGGTGAACGTAAGAGGATCCAACCTCGAGGTTCACACTTGAGGGGTTGCATGACAGAGTTGTATCGGAAGTGGTTAAGGAGGAAATCACCCTCGATGACCACGACCGAATAGCTACACTACAGGGTTAACATCGGAAGTGCTGATGAGGTCTCACCCTCGGCACTCGATAGTAACCCAGTAGTGTCGAGCAACTAAGGGGAAAGTGATGTGCGGTGCTGGGGCCTGGTCTTCGATCCCGTTGATCAGGTCTTCAATGATGAAGCAGGGGCAACAAGGACAAGGTGGGGGTCACTGATGGATCACTAACCAACCTATACTAAGCAGTTTAGGATAAGCAGGTAGGTAACAATAAGCAGGTTACAAAAGCAGGCTATGCATCAGAATAGGAGCCAACAATAACAATAGCAAAATCTAATGCAAGCATGAGAGAATGGAATGGGCGATATCGGGATGATCAAAGGGGGGGCTTGCCTGGTTGCTCAGACGAGAAGGAGGGGTCGTCGGTGACATAGTCGATCATAGGGGCATCAACATCGTCACAGGGTCTACCGAAGAGAAGAGGGGGGAGAAACAGTAAATACATAGCAAGCAAGTGCATAACAGGACAACAGGTAGAGCTAGACGTGTTCTAACGCGGTGCTACATGATACCGGCGAAGGGGGAAGTCAACCGGGAATGTTTTCCCGGTTCCGGACCTGTGTCAAACAGATGACGGGAGGAGGAAAGTTCCATGTTCAGCATGCTAGCACTACTAGGGAAAAGCCTAGCAGCAGCGCGGGTTCTAGGTGTATCAGTAGCGCGGGGATCGGCGCTACTAATAAGGCGCTACAGCTAACTCGTAGCAGCAGCGCGTGCGCTCCCGCGCTACTGATATACAAGTGTAGCAGCAGCGTTCTTACAGGGAGCTCGCTACTGCTAATAGCTATAGCGCGCTTCTCCTGTGCGCGCTACTGCTACTACCGCGCTGCTGCTAACTTTTCCCCACTCGCTACTGCTAATTTTAGTAGTTTTTTGTTTTTTTCGGCATATTTGTTTTGTATTTGAACAGGCTTTATAGAAGAATCTTTAGCACATACAAATGTCATCATGATACACATACAAATGCCTGCGAGACCACAAATGTAATCATAGCATATACATACAAATAGTCTCATCATAATCATCATCCAACACAAAGTGGTATCTTGTCATCATCTCGAAAATAGCGATACATGCAAGTCTCGAATACTTGCAACTACAACGTCATCCATCTAAACAAAGGTATACGCGAGAAGAGCTATCACTATGAGTGAGAGCGGAACTATGCAGTACATGAGGTGGTGGTTACGAGTCCTCTCTCGCGCTAGCGTGAACCTCAAGTAACTAGCTTCTCCTTCTTGTCTGCTTTTGAAGCCTTTATGGCTGGCGCCCGAGAACCCATTCACTTGCGCCTGACACTCATGCCACTCATTGTACACCCCCGGAACCTTCCCTCTGTACACGGCATAGCACTTCCATCTCGCCATCAAGAAACTAGGTACCTGTTAGAGATGCATGTTCATGAAGAGGATGTACAATCATATATATGCAACAAAATATACTAGAGCAACACCGAAAAAGAAAGGGTTAGCAACTAGATGCAACATACAGTACGCAAACTAATTAACTAGAGGTACGCAGGTCATCGTATGCAAACTAACAAAGTAGCGTTACGCAAGTTCGGCAGGGACCGTGGACATCACAAAGTTTCATCGCTACAAAAAGTATACAAGTTCAACCGACACATATCATCATCATCGGCATCATATATCACTAGAAGTTCCATCCTTCCATATCATTGAGGATGGACCCTAGCTTCTTGAATGGCGTGAGGTCTAGACGTTGCATGCCTATGCGAGTTCGGACGTCAGCTCACGATATAGGGCCGTGGTGGAACATCCCCTTCTCATCGACGACTTCTTTCATGATGATCGTCGCAATGTCGCTTTGGATGCGAAAGAAGTCATCTCTAAGTTTATAATCCGCTTCTCCATGAGATTCTAGCCACTTGTGGATATGATCATCATTTCTGCTTCTCATGCGAAGCTTTTGGTGATCCGTGTTGAACTGAATCATGAGATGGACAATGTAGAATCCATCCTTCTTGCTTGGTTTTGGGACATGGATGCAGGAGAAGTTAGTTTTATGCGCGAAACCCATCTTCTTGTTCCTTTGTTTCCTGATCTGCATGTGGCCACCTCTAATGCTGAAGCCTTGGAGAGCATCATCTAGAATATTCATTATGTGGGTGTAGTCTTTTTTCTCGTAGTCTCTGTAAGGGTCAAAATACACAGCGTGGGAGACTTGTGGGTAAAGAACGATAAGGACGGCGCGCCCGTTGCTGCGGGGAAAAGACACCTCAAATTATTCCCCATATGAGAGAGAAGGAATGATTGAAATGTACGAAAGGGTTGTCCGGAACTGACTTACTTTGGATGATAAGGCACGAGGACAATTTTCCGGTCCTTATTCTGTACCATGAAGTTTTGGAGGTACTCCCTAGCAGTTTCACGCTCAAAGTCGCCAAGACTCAAGAAAGACTCATGCATGTAGTACGGATCCGCCACACAGATTTGCGAGACTTCTTCACTCTTCATGACGGAGCTCATATGTAGCGCAAAAAGGCGGACGATTGTAAAATCGAGCCACCTTGTTAGAAACATCTCAAAGATATGGTCAAACCGCAGGAAGAACACCTCCGCTGGCTGTGTCTCGACGTAGCACTTCCCCTCAGGCACACAAGCCGCGTATGTCGGATATCCTGGATCCTTTGAGGCTAGTAGGCTTTTCTCAGTCGACATCACATGGTCGTGCAGTCTCCTGAGATCCCCTGATAGTGCCTCTAGCGGTTTCGGCGGTAGCATCGGCTCGCCCGTGAGATGGAACATGGCCGCACCTTTCACGGGTACACGCTCTTCAGAATGCATCGTTTGGCTGCTTTGTGCTCTGGCTTGTTTGGAGGCAGTTATCTTCCCCAATCTCTTCCTCTCCTTTTTCTTGGGCACACCTTCTAGACCCTTCCTTAACCCCTGCCCCAGGGTTCCCGGGCTAAGCACTATACGACCCCCGACTAGTTGAGCCTGTGTTGAGGCGACATCTTCAGGCGTGTCCTGTGAGGAATTCATGAAGAGAGACTTTTTGCAATCCTTCCAACGACCTTCCTGCCCGGGCATATCATCCATATCCTCATTAGCATGCTGATAGCCCGATTCGTCATATGGTTGACTCATCATATCTATGTCACAGTCATACGCGTTTGTATTGAGGAAACCCATAGGGTCGACCTCCGTCTCATCATCCATTCTCTGTTCTACAGGACCGATTACATCAGCCAGTACTATTGCACCCCCTTCATCACGTCGTCCGCCGCTCTCACTCGGCACTACAGGAGCTGGTAATTGCGTAGGTGGGGTGGTGGTCTCCGCACATGCTTGTTGATGTGTGGTTATTGGTGTGCTCTCGGCCGGCTCCAGACGAATAAGATTCTTCGGCCATAGCAGCACCCAACCCTTGCAGCTTCCAATCCGCGGCGGGGTCTTGTCGTCCTCTCCCACATGCTGTACTGGAGGAGGCAATGCCTCGTGCCCCGATTTCACACTGGACAAGCTAACCCTGAAGTGCCCAGCGGGGATCGGCTGGTTGTGGAACGTGGGTTTCAAGGGGTTCAATATCATCCCCTTTCCCACGTCGACCTTCTGGCCTTTTATCAAGTAGAGTATGGTGCACGGGGTTTCTTTGCCCTGCAAACACATATGTCTGTGGCGTAAAACATCCGAAAGGCAACGAAAATGGAATATTCTATATATATATGTTGGTGCGACATGCAATTACCGTGACGGCGTCGAGCTCAGCCAAAGACGAAGGCCCACCTAGCGCGCCAGAGACTGAGGACGGGCTGCTATGAGCGGGAGCGACCGCGAGAGGAGGCCCGGTTGCGTGAGCAAGTGATGGTGCGTTGTTGTTCTTGTTGTTCATGGAGTTGCTCCCGACGAAACTGGGCATCGGGAAATCATGTACCGTCTTGTCTGGATTTTCCTTCATCCAGTTGATGATAGTTGGAACCAAGTTAGTAGCGAAATCATTTCTGCAGGCAGTTACAGCTGCATTGACTGCCTGCTGTAGCAACTCATTTTTCTCCTCGGCTATTTTTTCCGAGTCCTTAGCTGCTTTTTTCTCGACCGCAAGCTTCACCTTCGCGTCGATGTCCGCCTGACTAAACTTCTTTTTTTGCTTCTTGGCCTCCGGGCCCTCGTTGTAAAACACCTTCCACGTGGCGCCGTCTCCAGCGCCGTGCACACGACCATATTGCGGTCGCTGGCCCAAAGGGAGTCCCTTAAGTTCGTTCAAGGCCCGGTTGAGAGGGGTGTCCCACTTGGGCCTCGTCGGAGAAGTAGGGCTTTCGGCTACAAGTTGGTGATGCTTCTCAAGTAGTCTAATCAATTTCCTCGTGATCTGGTCCGTGTAAAAAACCTTTTTCTCCTTGTCCCACTTCTAGCGGGCCCTGATGAAGTCACGCTCCAAGGGGTTGGTGAACTTCGCGAAGGGGTCTGGGAGACCCGCGGCTTCACGTTCCGCGTCCTCCTTATCCCATATGGGCCTTTTACCGAGGTAGCCACGGCTTCCGAGGCGATGCTTCCCCGTGTTCCTTTGCTGAAGGCTCTTGAATTTCACAGCCTTAGACTTGGCTGCCTCGGTAGCGCAAGTGTCCTTGAACTTTTCGAACTCCTCTTCCGTAAGTGTCGGATTTTCCTCCAGAATCTTGGACAGGGGTTCCTCAGCCTCAATAGCTCGTTTCACCCTCCCTTTCCAGGAGGCCAAATCATTGCTAAACATGCCCATGGCGTGATTGTTAATCTTTTTCATCTTCGGATCATCCCACGGTTGTTCTATGTTATCATCCCGGTCGGGGAACTTGAATCTCTTGTGCAACTTCGTTAGGAGCAACTGCGTCAAATGTTCTTTACTCCTTAAGTCATCGTCGTTGATGCTCGCGCATTCCCGTAGGATGCATCCTACTTGGTTCCCATAGCACTTGCGAGGTTCTTCCGGCTCTAATGGCTCAAACTTGCCAGGTGCCATCTTTGTGACTCGTCCAATCCCTAGTTTGTTAGGTTTTCGTATCCTCTGCTTCTTATGCTTCCTCTTTTCGGTAGCGGCATCGGCGCCGGTACCTTCCCCGCCGGTATCTTCCCCGCCGGTACCTTCCCCGCCGGTCTCGGCGCCGCCATCGGTGCCGACGCCGTCGGTGTCGATGTCGGCGTCAGTACCATCATCGAGGCCGACCTGCAAACCTTGCTTAGCAGTCAAATAGTCGAGGTACTCTTGTTCACCCTCATAATCCATCTCGTCTGCATCTTGGTCAGAAGGCCCAGTTTCTTCGTTGTTCGACATGTTTCCTATGATTAAGTGTCCTCGTTTATTTCTAAAAGTATGAATAAATGAGAAATGACATAAAAAAGAAATCTATGTGCCAGCACTCGATATGCCAACTATGTAGCACAAATCATGCCTTTATTCACGGCAAATTTCGGCATGACCTTTGCTAAAAAAATGGACATATCGAGCGCCTGAAATTCACCGGAACGGAAATGAATCAACATTCCGGCGTAACATAGGCCACTCGGATCATTTACCAAAATTGAACCAAAACATCACATGTCCAAATGACATGTTCAAATTCCAAACATGACATGTCCAAAACATGACATATCCACATATCACATGTCCAAAATTTAGCATACCTAAATTTGCTTTAACAAGGGATGTTGATTTGGACAATTGCTTAAATGCTGCCTTTTCTTTTAACTACAATTGCTTAACCCTAAATTTATGTCCTATTTTAAAACCTAGCTAAATTCATAACTAAATAGATAACCTAATTAACCTACTGCCCTAACTAAAACCTAAGTAAATTAACCGAAGAACCCTAGCTAGCAGAGAGAGGGGGGTTTACAGAGGGTGCAGGGGCGAGGAGGCAGGCCCGACGACGGCCGAGGTTGGGAGGGGAGGAAGCAGAGGAGGGAGGCGAGGGCCGACGGGTCGGGGGCGAGCGCCGGGGCGCGGCGGTGCGACGGGGGAAGAGAGAGTGGGGATTTGGGGGGAAAAGAGGCGGGATGAAGCAGGGAGAGTGAGAATTTTGGGTTAAGTGGACGTAGCAGTAGCGCGTTTAGACAAAATGCGCTGCTACTACCTTCACTAGCTGTAGCGGTTTTATAAGGAAATCGCTACTGCTAGCTTGACTGTAGCTGTTTTATAAGGAAATCGCTACTGCCAGTTTTCCTTTTTCTTTTCCTTTATTTTCTCCCACTTTTATTTCCCGAGAGCAGTGAACGAAGGGAAGGCGATATATATTGCATCATTTGACGGTTAAATATGTATACAAAATAGGAACATATATATTACATCATTGGACCCATGCATAATAAAGGCTAAGTGTGTATACAAAATAGGAACATATATAAATATATTACATCATTTGACCGATAACATACGGTTCCTCAGCGCTGACGTTTTCGTTTTTGAGTCAGCTTCTTTCCCTTCTTGTTCGTCGAAGAATAATTGAGCCCCTCATTGTGACTTTGCCTTTTCCATGGAGTACGATTTTTCTTAGGTAATGTAGTATTGATTCTTCTTTTGACGTATACTTCATCATCATCGTCATCTTCCCTCATTGGGTTGCCGTACTGATCATAGTCTTCCTCGTTGGCGACTCCATCCATTCCAATGATGTTCCTTTTGCCTCTCCTCACGACAACACGACTGGGATTGCATGGGTCGGTTATGAAGAAGCATTGTGTCACGTGCTTAGCATGTACCCATGGCTCGTTTTTGGCGATAGCATTCACGGTAGCGCTCTTGGCGTCGGGTATAGTCATGGTAGTGAAAATCCGGTTTTCTCTTTCGACATTCTTAGCCCATCTGACATGGAACATCGTTGTGTTGTGCAGTCCAGAGTAGTCAAGCTCCCAGATCTCCTCGACCCTTCCATAAAATCGTTCAGTTGCGCCGTTGTCGCTGCCGGTCATGCATTCCATCGTCACCCCTGAGTTCTGATCATCACTGTCCATATCTTTGGCCTCCGTGTAGAACGTGTATCCGTTGATATCATATGCCTAATAGGTTACGAGGTTGGGCGAGGGGCCATGTGCTAAGGCGTATATGAGCAATCCGTCCTTAGAGCCCTCCTCCGGGGGATTAGCAATAATATGCTCTTTGAACCAATGCATGAAAGTGGAGTTGTGCTCTCTAGTAACTTCGGTGTCCGTCCTGCATACCCCCCGGTCACGATACTTCTTTGCGATAATTTCTTTGTGCAGTGCCACGAAAGAATCTACCTCGTCTAGGTGTTGTAGCACTACCAAGTTTGCTCTGTCAAAGTCGCTGCGTTGATCTGAGTATGCCACGTGCAGTTCCCTGCGACCGTTGCAGTGACCTTCTCCTTCGAGCCTCCCATCGTGCTTGTTAACGGGCAAACCAACACTAACACCAGGCGGCTGGTCTACGCCATATAGAAAATTCTCACAGAAAGAGATGCACTCTTGTGTCACATAGCCCTGGACGATGCTTCCATCCGGACGGGACATGTTACGAACGAATCCTTTGATGATCCCATTCATCCTCTCAAACGGCATCATGTTGTGCAGGAATGACGGCCCCAGGTCTATTATGTCATCCACAATATGGACACACAGATGCACCATCACGTCAAAGAACGCGGGCGGGAAGTACATCTCAAGCTCATTCAGTATCACAACAATCTCTTCCTGTAGCCTCCGGAGCTGCTTCACACTGATCGACTTTCGAGAGATGACGTCGAAAAAGTTGCAAAGACCAATAAGCGTGTCACGGACGTGCTTGTCCATTATCCCTCTAAGGGCAACAGGTAGTATCTGCGTCATCATCACATGACAGTCATGGGACTTCATCCCGCTGAACCTTTTCTTGTCCGTGTCTAGATATCTGTTTATCTTGCCACAGTAACCGGAACTAACTTTGACTCCGGTAAGGCACTTAAAGAATTGATCGATCTCAGCCTGACTTAAGGTGAAGCAAGAAGGGGGGCAATAATCCTCTTTCTTTATTTTCTTGCCCTTCTCTCCCGTGCCTCTGTCTCCGTCTCTGTCTCGTCTGACATTTTACGGGGCGACATGTGCAGATCTTCCCTGATTTTCAAATCTTGCAAGTCTTTTCTTGCCTTCGGCCCATCCTTGGTCTTATCCGGCATGTTCATCAGTGTTGCGAGCAAGCTCTCAAGGACATTCTTACAGATATGCATTTGATCAAGGCAATGAGGTGTATCGAGTTTGTGCCAGTACTCCAAGTCCCAGAACACAGACCTCGTCTTCCATACCTTCAGCAGCGGCTCCGGCGCCTTTCTCATCGTCTTTCCCGGCGCGGGGCACTCCTTCCAGTTTTTCAACAGCTCATCAATTTCGGCACCGCTCCGCTTACGTGGAGGTCCTCGATGCTCAGCGTGACCATTGAATAGATCTCCACGGTTTCTCCACGGGTCATCCTGTTCGAGCCATCTTCGATGCCCCATGTACATGATTTTCCCAGACCCGCCATCTTTCCTTGACGTTAGCTGCTGAGACGTCGTATCATCCATGCACCGCGTGCATCCGCAATATCCATGGCACACCTAGCCTGCCACATATCCGTAACCGAGATAGTCCTGCACTGTCGTGATCAGCGCGGCTCTCATGTTGAAATACTCGCCTTTGCTGGCGTCCCATGTCTTGGCCGGTGTTTTCCATAACGTGTCTAACTCCTCTTGAAGTAGCCCCAGATACAAATTAATATTATTTCCTAGTTGTTTCAGCCCTTGAATAAGCATGCTCACGTGAATGTACTTCGATTTCATGCACAACCAGGGGGGAGGTTGTACATCCATACAAACACGGGCCATGTGCTATGGTTGGTGTTCTGGTTGCCAAACGGATTCATGCCATCGGTACACACGCCGAGCACGATGTTCCTTGCATCACATTCAAAATACTGATAGAAGTTGTTCAATGCTCTCCACTGGCTTCCATCCTTGACGTGTCTCAGCTTCGGATCATCTCCATCGTCGGGCTTCTTCCTCTCCGCGTGCCAGCGCATTAGCTTTGCTTCCTTGGGATCTTCAAAATACCTCTGGAGACGGGGAGTGATCGGTAAGTACCATACCACTTTCTGGGGACATTTCTTCCCGGCCTTCTTGTATCGAGAAGCATTGCACACCCGACAGCTTGTTTTTTCCGCGTGCTCCTTCCGATAAATTATGCAATCGTTGATGCATGCATGGTATCTAACGTGTGGCAGATCAAGAGGGCACACGATCTTCTTGGCCTCATCAACACTACTAGGACATAGATTACCCGCGGGAAGAACATCCTTTAGGTACTTGAGATGCTCATCGAGGCTAGTGTCGGTCCATTTGTTTTTAGCCTTCGTCTTCAGGAGTTGGAGCGTTAAACTCAAGCGGGTCACCTCAGGATTGCAACCATCATACAATGGAGTGTTCGAGTCTACCACCAGTTGCTCCAGCTTAGCCTCCTTTCTAGAAGCAGCTCTCTCAGTACTCGTCTCCTTGCGAAGCAATGCTTGAACATGAGGGTCCCGCACGATTGAACTTAGTACCGACGAACTCTGCTGCGTGGAGTCCATGTCGTTCTCTCCGCCGCCATGTCCGGCCCCTTCTCCGCCGCCATGTCCGGCCCCTTCTCCGCCGCCATGTCCGGCCTCTTCCCTGCCGCCATTATCGATCATCTCTTCGTCTTGCCCCGTGTCATCATTGCCTGCCCCGTCGGCATCCTCAACATCGTCATCCTCATCTTCAATTATCCACCGAGTATAGCCATCCATGAAACCAGTCATGAGCAGGTGCGCTTCGACACGACCATCATCATGGGGGTCGAGCCAAACTATTCCTTTGCATTTTCAACACGGACATAAAACCTCTGTCCGGTTATTTTCTTTCATGTCCTGCACCGCCGGCCGCAACCACCTGTCCACCATCGTTCCACTGACCATCGTCAACTATGCACGGTAATAATAAACAAATTGATTATAAAAATGCGTGCATGCATCAAAGTCATACAAAAATTCGGCATGACCTTCCTTAAAAATAGGACATATATAGATCTAGAGTTTGCCCGGAATTCGCCGAAACGGAAATAAATCGACATTTCGGCAAAAACATAGGCAACTCAAAAGCACAATTTGGCATCAACTCATGCCACACACACAATTTCCATCAACATATCACACAAACATAAACATATTTCCATTTTGCAAAAGCATGAAATTTTAATCACCTATATCTCGAGATCGAGCACACGGTGGAGATGATGATGTAGAGAGATCAAAAGTGCACAAAGCTCTTCTTGACAAAGATAGATCTAATTAGGGGGCAAATAGGTCACTTAACTAAATGCTACATCTACCTAGCTACCTAATTTGGGATGAGACAACTTCAACTAGTGGAGGGGGAAGGAAAAAGAGAAAGGAGATGCATTAATGGAGGTGGTGTAGTTAGGTAGGAGTAATGAAGAGAGAGAAAGGTAGGTACAAGAGGGAGAGTAATGGGGGGAAGTATTGAGGAAGAAGAAGAGTGAGAGTGGGAGAGGTAGGGGAAAGGGAGAGGAGGGGGAGGGGAGGACGGGTGGGGAAAAGGTGGTGGGTGCGGATTAGTAGTAGCGCGGGACGTAAAACGCGCTGCTGCTAAGAAAGTAGCAGCAGCGCGCTTTCGGTACAAGCGCTACTGCTAACCGGGACCAAAAGTGTGCCCAATTTGAAAATTAGCAGCAGCGACCTCAGAAAAACCGCGCTACTGCTACAACTATAGCAGTAGCGCGGCTCGCGGCACCGCACTGCTGCTAAATGGACTTGGGTGGGCACTGTCGGTCGATATTTGTAGCAGCGCGGGTTACGCCGAGCGCGCTACTTCTAAACACTTGTCAGTAGCGGGTTTTCCACACCCGCGCTACTGCTAATTAGCAGCAGCGCTCCTTTTTGAGCCATGCTGCTGCTAAGATTCTGTGTATAGGGTTTTCCCTTGTAGTGTAGGGGCATGTGACAGATGAACGGACTACGTTTTTGGATTCGTTGGATTTTTCTGAGTAACTTTCATGTAGAATGCATTTTCATCGGAGCTACGGTTAATTTTCTATTAATTTTCTAAGTTTTATTGAATTTCCAAATTACTGGATTTATTTTAAATTCGAAAATAAAAGCAGATTAAACTTTTGTTACCTAGCGCTATTCCAGCCATACTGTATGACTGTGGGGTCAGGGTCAAAGTCAAAGGTCTAGTCAGACGTTGACTGAGTCAACAGTGAACAGTGCAGTGGGGGCCATCTGTCATTGGCTAGGTGATAGACAGTGAGCACTTTGACTGGTCAACTAGTCAAGGTGGGGCCACATGTCATAGACAGCAACTAAACTATTCTAGTTAATTAGATTAACTAGCGGGGTCCACTTGCAATAGCCTTAGACTAATTAACACCTAATTTAGCGTGAACTAATTAAACCTACTAATTAGGCCGGCCATTGGCAGCGGCACAGCCAGGCCTTGGCTGTGTGCTTGCCATGGCTAGCACGCACGAGGCTCAAGCCACGGCGGCCATGGCCAACAGCGGCAGCAGCACTAGGGAGCAACAGCAGCGGTAGAGAGCAGCGGCCGTAAGCAACAGCAAGCGGAGCAGGAGTGCAGCGACAGCAGCAGCAAGAAGAGCAGAGTAGCGGTAGGAGGCAACGCAGTGCAAGGAGCAGCAGGGGCGCGCTAGGCGACGGCTGGCGATGCCCAACGAGCAGCGGCAGGCGGAGGCGAGGCCAGGGCGGGCGCGCGGCAGCAGCAGTACGCCGCAGCAATAGATGGCAATTAAGTAGCAGCAGTTCACGCACGCACATATGTACGCCTGTACACGTATGCGTACGCGCGACGCGAGCTCGGATGTGCTCGGGGACGGCAAACGTCGACCAAATCGAGGCGGAGGAAGGGGGGTCCGGAGGAGGGCTCACCCTGGGGAGGCCGTGGACGAGCTTGGCGAGGCCGGGAGGCATCGGTGGTGGAGATCGACAGTGAGGTCGCGCGGTGGCCGTAGATGAGGAAGAGGAAGAATGCGACGGCGGTGGCGCTCCCGGTCCCGATCCAGTGTCGAGGAAGAAGATCCGGACCACGACGGAGCTCCCGGACTTGTCGGAGCGGCGAACGGGCGATGGTGGCCGCGGGCTTCACGTTGGCGAGGCCATGGCGGAGAGGAGAAGCAGCAGCGCGTGGGGGAAGGGGTTTTGGTGGGGAGAGGGAGAGGCGGAGAGGGCGAGGGGAAGTAGATAGAGTTGCCAGGGGTGTCGAGGGCGAGGCCCTTATCCATCCACGGGCTCCTGTAGCGGCGCGGACGGCAAGCTGGCTTGGCGGGGACGAGCGAGCGCGGGCACGGTCGGAGGAGCAGTAGGAAGGAGGGAGACACGGGTGTTGCGGGTTGGTCCGTCCAGTTTGTTAGATGGGCCATAGTGCCTAGTAGATTAGGCCTTTTATTTTGTACTTTCTGTTTATTTATTTATTTCCTACTTTGCATTATAATTGAGCTACTAAAAGAGTTTTGTTTAACACAAAACTTGGCACAAAAATACCGTGCAATATTCTGGGTTGCTACAAAAAGTTTCCAAGCATTTAGGAGTGCTTACCTATTTTTGGAAATTGAAAAGGCCAATTTTAATGTTGCCAGACCACTAAATAAATTTCAATGTCACTTTGGGAATCCAAAAGGGGTTGGTTTCAACATGACAATGATCAAGGGAATTTATAGAATATTGTGAACATTTTAGTTTGAAATTTTGAAGACTTTAATTTTGACTTCTACTTAAATTTGAATTGAACCGGATTGGAACAAAGGCGGATTTAGCAACAGTGAAAATGATGACATGGCACCATTAACATGGGATTACTGTAGCTTAATTATCCGGGCGTTATAGTTGTGTCAGTCAACCTCGTGGGATCAGAGCAGCATAATTTCGCTCTATCGAACATATTGTTCCTCTCCGGTGTCATCGAGATTCATGAATATGCTCGTGGATATTTCTAGATTCTGAAAAGTCCCAGATTCCCGCTTGATATTTCTAGAGAATTGAAATGGAATTCACAAGGAGATACACGGATTTCGCCAGATGATGGTCACAAGGGACAGGGGGATTCAAGTCAAGATATCGCCTTTCTTGCCCCCCATGAATACCTCGCCTTGGCCTCCACCGCTGGCAGGCATCATCAAAGCTCATCGATCATCCACCAAGGGTTGAGAACCATTAAGCAAAACATCAGGAAGAAGTATTCTAAGGCCAAGTTTATCATTGACCCAAAGTCATATAATATCAAAGCTATGCGTAGGGAAGGAAAAAAAACAAAGCGATCAAATCATTGATCGGCCAAGATTCATATGTCACTTCAATGCCTTTGAAGTTCATGCATCTTTTGTAGATAGATTTGGTCATACGGATTTCTCACTAGAAGCTTGTGGGACATCAGTGCGCGGAAGATGAAACTAGACATATAACGGTAAGAGAGGTATCAATGTAACTTTTTGTTTCATCTGGGAATTTTATTGTTTGCTAGTTTTAGTTCCCTCTATCCGTATACATTTGCTTATATTCCGCAAAATCGCATTTTTTTAAAAAAATATTAAGGGAAAGATCGTTGTTGCTTTAAAAGGGAACCTCAGTTCATTTTTTTAGCGGGAAAGAATGGGCCGTTCTACTCTTTTATTTTAGGGGCCGATGGACTACAGTTGGCAAGCCCAAGCCCAAGCTTTCACCGCAAAACAAAAAAGTATAAGCCCAAACTGGCCTATAACCCACTACTCGAGACCGGCGACTCTGCGAGTGGTTCTCTCCTCTGATCTCTCTCGCCCGCCACCGGCCCCGATCTCGGCGATGCCGCCTCTCACGACCCCCAAGTCCGGCGACGCCCTCTTCGCCAGCGTCGAGCGCGTAGTAAGCTTCCAAACCACAGCCCTCCCCCCCCCCCCCCCCCCCCCCCCCCCGGGCGCCCGTACATCTGCACCCCGCGCTGATCTGGTTGTGTTGGTGTGCAGAACGCCGAGCTCTTCACGCTCACGTACGGCGCCATCGTGCGGCAGCTGCTCACGGATCTCGAAGAGGTCGAGGAGGTCAACAAGCAGCTCGATCAGATGTACGCCCGTTTTCTTACTTCATCTGCCTAAGTTTGTAGGCAAATTGAGAAACTGCTGATGTGATGGTATCCATTTGAGGGATCAGATCTAGAAGTATGAATCTGGGAATTTTACCTAGGGATCACGTGTGAGGGTTTAACAGTGAGCTAGCTGCAATATCCCGAGAATGGGAATCCAAGTAGATGCAGCGATGCACTTCTCACTCTCACCCTAATTGATTTAATGTTTGTGTAGTCTGTGTGTGAACAGAAGATTGTTTCATTTTGGTGATGTTGTATCATCTTCTCGATTGAATAGATTTATACAGCCCGGATTATATGCAACTCCTGGTGTTGTCATTGTTGGTGTGGCAGCACGTCATCTACGTTCCATTGTTCAATGGGGGGAAGGAGATATGTCCAATTGCAATGACTCCAGCACTCCAAACTTGTTCCTCTTTTGAACTGAATCGAGGAGCATGGATCTAGCACATTTAGGAATTATAGCCATGCATCACTTCTGGAGGAAAGAGGGACGGCGGGACATGAAAGTGAATCACGTATGAATTATTAATATGTTTCCTACTATGGTTGCTAGTTTATAGCTTATCTGGTGAATTGACTCTCAAGGTTTGCTGGCAGTTATTACTATGTTTGCTCTATTTTAACTTCTGCTTCGGAAGTGAATCACATATGAACGCTCAATGTGTCCGTACTATGGTTGCTGGTTTATAGCTTATTTATTGGATTAATTCTCAGGCTTGCTGGCGGCTATTAATACGATTGCTGTATTTTAACTTTGCTTGGAAACCTTTCTTAATATCTTCTTTAATTTTCAGGGGTTACAATATTGGAACTCGGTTGGTTGATGAATTCTTAGCCAAGTCAAATGTATCAAACTGTGCTGACTTCAAGGAGACTGCTGATACTATAGCAAAGGTCATTTGCTAAACTTGCTATTCTTTGGTTGAGATTAGCACAAAAATAATGCATGCATATTTTGAAGTTTTTTACCTGTATTCATATTCATAGACTTGTGAGACAAAATGTTTTGAGAGGCCAGAAAGGGAATACATATGTTTATTTAGTCATTTATTCAATAGAAGTCGACAGTGTAGCAGTTTTTACCACTGTATAACAGTGGTTTCAATTATATGAGATGCAGACACTCAGCTATGTTTGTCCGGTGATAGCATTCTTTACTGCTACAGTAGCTATGCACCATTCAGGGACATTTCATGCCCTCTCTTCTGCAAATTCTGTATGTAGTACGTTAAGCTCATTTCTTTTTATACACCTCAACTTGCTCATTAATCGAAGGCCCAAGACTTACTACCATATTTTCAAGTTGTTCGACACTTGTTTGCTTCTTAGAACAATCAAACTCATCCCCTAGCTGGTTCTCCCTTCTGCTTATCCTCCTTATGGCTTTATGCTCTGACAATATTCCTTTTTTCCTTTTCAAACCAGCTTGGGTTCAAAATGTTCCTGGGCGTGACTGCAACTGTAACCAATTGGGATGCTGAGGGTACAACTTGCAGCTTTGTATTGGAGGACAACCCACTTGTAGATTTTGTTGAGCTTCCTGATACTTGCCAAGGTCTTCAGTATTGCAATGTGTTGAGTGGAGTTATCAGGGGAGCACTGGAAATGGTACGTCTTCTTTTGCTGCTATCTTTGTACTTTTCTCTTGTCAAACAGTCTAAGAATAAATAATCTATAAAATGGATCTGGGATCTGTGACCTCATGCTATTCTATTCTGTGAAACTGATATTGAAAGACTAAATCAACTTGCATAATTCTGTATGCATTTCCACTTGAGAATTGCATGTTTTTGATATCCATATCTTAAGGCATATCATGCTTAATGTCTGTAATCCACTGTTGCATGGTACCACCAGTGGCCAACTTCTGCAGTATGAAGTATTATGAACTTGTGTTCCAACTTCTGCTAGTTGGAAGTGTTCAAGTGAAACAGTCTATTACCAGCTTGTGATATTTATATAATTGCGATCCCAGTGCTGTGATCGTACCAGTTTCAGAAGTCATTTACCATAAGCTGATCAAGTTTAATTGATGTTGCGGTGCAGGTTTCCATGAAGACGGAGGTTACATGGGTCCGTGATATGCTTCGCGGGGATGATGCCTACGAGATGCGGGTGAAGCTCACCAAGCAAGTCCCAGAGGAATACCCCTACAAGGATGATGACTAGTTTCATTTCAAGGGGTAGCTCTTCCGCACGGTGGCGCTTGTTTGCTTGTCTGGATATCCGTTTTGCTTTCCCCGTGGCTGTAATTCTGGTACAATCGTCATGTTTACTTGAGGCACCTGTTCATTGTATTTTGCAGCTGGACTGTGTACCGCAGATGTATTGTAGAGATCTTGTATGGCTTTCCTGCTTTGGAACAGTGCCTGGAAATGAAGTGTTTTTACTCTGATTAGCTGCCAAATCTTTTTGGAATAAACTGGTCTGGAAAAGATCTTCCGGAGCTCATCGACAAAGCATTTTCGGCTATGAAGTTATACACTTCTTGGATTAAAAACTTTTGTAACTTGAAGTTCTAGATTTGTCCTATGTCAGACCTTTTGAAATTCGACCAAGTATACAGAAAAAATGTGTTTATATTTACAATATGAAATATGTATATACTACAGTACCTTTGATCCATAATAAGTGTCGCAGTTTTGAACTAAACTGGGGTAGTTCAAAACTGCGACACTTATTTTGGATAGGAGGGAGTATAATATAAAAATATATTTTATGTCAAATCTAATCTAATGAAACCGATTTGGTGTTGAAGTAGCATTCATGTTTCTTCTCTCCTGCATTTAAAAAAACAGTAGTGCCAGCATATTACATTCCCTCGTGAAATCTATCAAAAAAGCTGGGCACAAAAATTCCCTTTTTTAGAAGAACGAAAACAATATAGGGATTGATATAGACATGCCGGCTAATCTTTCCCGCCATCCTTGATCGACCTCCTTGAAGCCAGACCTTTCGACTGCTGGCTGGGCATAGAGTTCAATAATGTCGACGGCGCCTCCTCACCATTCCAGCCGTCTCCCCAGTTGTCATCCCACCGGAACGAGCTTCTGGTAGTATGCTGGACCACCATCTTGCTTACGCACCCTCCGTCTCGGTATTACTCGGAACTCGGAAGGTGTTCCTTGTGGCTGCGGCGTCAAGATTGATTGTACAGGTTTTTTTCTTCTGTGACTCTTGAGAATTATGGTCATGTCATTCATCGTTTTGCTGATAGAAACGCTCACCTGTGTCTGGATTAATAATGACAGAAGAGAAGACTCAGACAACACTAAAAACAGAATGCCATAGGTCCGGTTCTATATCGAAGTTGATAATAGCAAAGGTAGACCCAGGGAGACAATTTTAGCAAACATTAGGGAAAAAATACAATACTGCTGCTGATTAACAGCCAGCTGCAGCACGCGCTCCTAGACATGTTATGAGAGGTGGGTCATGTATCTAAAAAATAGTACTCCCTCGGTCCGCGAATAAGTGTACATCTACCTTTTGTCCTAAGTCAAAGATTTACAATTTTGACCAACTTTATAAAAAAAGTAGTACCATATATGATATCATATTGGTATATTATACAAATACAATTCAAAATAGATCTAGTGATACTAATTTAGTGCCATAAATGCTGTTACTTTTCTCTACAAAGTTGGTCAAAACTTTAAAACTTTGACTTAGAACAAAAGCTAGATGTACACTTATTCGCGGACGGAGGGAGTACATATTTATATGCAACTATTATACTTGCCGGCTATAAGCTTGACTATAGATGATATGACAAGATCATATAGCCAGCAGCTGGCTAAACTATTAACCATGCTCTTATCATGTATGTAGATCGGGATAGGCATATTATACTGCAATTCATGTGTGATATAATACCCATGATCAATCATGTAACAACAGACACAAAACTGGATTTTGCAGCCACGGCTTGGGAAAGTGCAACAAGACACGCATATGCCTGTTGGACAAACTTCCACTGCAAAATGAAAAAAAGAATGGCAGTTTTCTCAGAAATGTATATACTCCAAGCAAAAGCAAAATGCTGAGACATTTCATATGAGAAGATTAAGCCATAAGAGATAACCATATGATTATTTCCAAAGATAAGTTATCATGCCCAGCAGCATACCTCATTGTGATCGTATGCTTCAACATTGAAAGCACAAGTGCTCCCTGGGTGATTTTGGTAATTAATGTCAACATATCTCTTGTTGGACTAACACTTTTACCTAGTATGTTTCAGACAAGTTCAACAAATGAAGTGGCATGGACTAAAGGATGTGGAACCCCTTCAAGATGCTAAGGACAAAGGATTGGCTCAAGCTTCAAACACAAGACTCTACATTTTATATTTTAGTGATCCAAGATCACATTGAGTCTATAGGAAAAGCCAATACTATCAAGAGGGGATGAGGTGTTGCTTAATGGCTTGCTTGCTCAAAGTGCTTAGTGATATGCTCCAAAACCCTCAACTACTTTCCCACATCCACATATGTCCTAAACCAAAAGTCAAACTCGGCCCCACCGATTCTTTCTATCCGGCGCCACCGAGTTCAGATGTCATAGCCACTGCCACAAACCCTAGGCAAATCGGTCTCACCGATAGGATCTCGGTCTCACCGAGATGGGATTGTAATCTCTCTGTGTATGTCCACCGAGTTTGAGCAATCGGTACTACCGAGATTACAATGCAAACTCTCTGGTTAGCTTATTACCAAAATCGGTCCCACCGAGTTTGTGTAATCGGTCTCACCGAGTTTGCCTGACCAACTCTCTGGTTAGCTTATTACCAAAATCGGTCCCACCGAGTTTGTGTAATCGGTCTCACCGAGATTACGTTATGCCCTAACCCTAACCATATCGGTCCCACCGAAAATCCTAACGGTCACTAGATTTGCTGAATCGGTCCGACCGAGTTTATCAATTCGGTCCCACCGAGTTTGGTAAGTTGTGTGTAACTGTTAGATTTTGTGTGGAGGCTATATATACCCCTCCACCCACTCTTCATTCGTGGAGAGAGCCATCAGAACAAACCTACACTTCCAATACACATTTTCTGAGAGAGAACCACCTACCCTTGTGTTGAGGCCAAGATATTCCATTCCTACCATATGAATCTTGATCTCTAGCCTTCCCCAAGTTGCTTTCCACTCAAATCTTCTTTCCACCAAATCCAAATCCTGTGAGAGAGAGTTGAGTGTTGGGGAGACTATCATTTGAAGCACAAGAGCAAGGAGTTCATCATCAACACACCATTTGTTACTTCTTGGAGAGTGGTGTCTCCTAGATTGGCTAGGTGTCACTTGGGAGCCTCCGACAAGATTGTGGAGTTGAACCAAGGAGTTTGTAAGGGCAAGGAGATCGCCTACTTCGTGAAGATCTACCGCTAGTGAGGCAAGTCCTTCGTGGGCGACGGCCATGGTGGGATAGACAAGGTTGGTTCTTCGTGGACCCTTCGTGGGTGGAGCCCTCCATGGACTCGCGCAACCGTTACCCTTCGTGGGTTGAAATCTCCATCAATGTGGATGTACGATAGCACCACCTATCGGAACCACGACAAAAACATCCGTGTCTCCAATTGCGTTTGAATCCTCCAAACCCTTCTCTTTACATTCTTGCAAGTTGCATGCTTTACTTTCCGCTGCTCATATACTCTTTGCATACTTGCTTGATATGTATTGTGAGTGTTAAACTTGTGCCAAAACTCCACTCGAACTTAAGGAAGTTAAAAACTGCAACTTTTGGTACTTAGTGTCTAATCACCCCCCTCTAGACACCTCTTCTCGATCCTTTCAAACATGAACTGTATCTTGTGCTAACGTCACATAATCTGGAGCCGTTATGCTAACATCAAGTGTGTTTATGCCTTTGTTGTCCATCAAAAGGGATAGAGCTGACAAATCTAGTTTCACTGTAACAAGTCACTTATGTGTACAAATCTGGAAAGGGCTCGAAAGAACTAAGATGAGTACATTAATAAAACTTCAGAGAGATCTGACACCCGATATGCGACTATATCCCACACGTGTCGAGGCACGACTTACGGGCATAAGCGCATACTAGGCCGTCGCAAGGATGGTTATATCTTCGCATCATTTACTGAAGATAAGAGAATACGAGATATAGGTTTACACTCGCCACATGTCTACAACATGTAATTCAAACATTCATACATTCATCAAATGAAGACAGGGTCCGGCTACGGACAAAAACAAACGAGAAGAGACCACCTGTGCTACAAATCCCGGGATCTATCCGACTAAGAAGCGAGTACTGATCGTCCGGAAACGAGACGTACATACGCCCACGATCCTCGTCATACTCCCACTGGAGCTCTGTGGCGCTTCACCTATGTCTGTCTCAAAGGTACCTGCAGTTGTGTTTGTAGTAATCTGTGAGCCACGGGGACTCAGCAATCTCATTACCCACGGTGTCAAAACTAACAAAGCTTATGGGAATAGCATGGTTAAGTGGTGAGGGTGCATCAAACACTAAGCATGTATACGTGGCTAACTTACGAGTACAAGAATAAGACGAGTGAATACGCATGTCGGTCGCAAATTAACATGATCAAGAAGTGATCTTGGACTACTTGCGTTTCAAACATAACTCCACCGTATTCTCTTCCCGAATTTTATCGAAAAGAGACGGTCATGGTTACACAGGCGGTTAGTGTATTTTAATTGGATTTAGTGTCAAGTTCTCTACAACCGGATATTGTAAATCTCCAAGTCGCCCATAACCGCGAGCACGGCTCTCGAAAAGATTAAACCCTGCAGGGGTATCCCAACTTAGTCCATTATAAATTCTCATGATCCGTGGAGGAAAAACCTCCATCTCGGGATAACCCGATCAAGCTCAAAATCCCGGTGCACAAGACATTTCGACAATGGTAAAACAAAACCAGCAAGACCGCCCGATGTACCGATAAATCCTGATAGGAGTTGCATGTATCTCGTTCTTAGGGCACACCGGATGGGCCAGACGTCGGGTTGGCCGAGACACTGGTTGCCCAGGGGGCGCCGGACATCGCCTAGTTTGGACCAACACTCATGAGGAGCACTGGCCCCGGTTGTAGATTAAGACTCCTTGGGCTAATTACTCACTATGCAAATTTTAGTTGTTATTAGGCAAATGTTAAAATCAAAGTTGGGTCTTGCTGGAAGAGTTTTATTCAAAGTGAACTGTCAAGGGGGACCCATAAACCCTGACCGTGTAAGGAATGTGAAAGTGCAACTAATCCCCGGGTGGTTTTGTTAATTCATAACAACATATATCTCTATGTCTATTCAAAATAAATATTTCAAGATGTTCAATGATTGGCATGGCAAGGACTAGAGATGTGGACCCCTCAAAATGCTAAGGAAATGGATTGGCAAAAAGCTCAAGCCTCTTCATTTTGTTTAAGTGATCCAAGATCACTTTGAATCCATAGAAAAGCCAATACTATTAAAAGGGGATGAGGTGTTGCTTAATGATCTTGTTGCTCAAGTGCTTAATGATATTGCTCCAAAACCCTGCTACTTCTTGAGCTTGCGTTGGTTTTCCCTTGAAGAGGAAAGGGAGATGCAACAAAGTAGAGATAAGTATTTCCCTCAGTTTTGAGAACCAAAGTATCAATCCAGTAGGAGATACACACAAGTCTCCAATCTATGCACCTACACAAACAATCAAACACTTGCACCCAACGCGATAAAGGGGTCACTACTGCAGGATACTGCTAACGCGACAGTACGATCAGGGACCCTTTGACGAAACTGTGTGCGATGGATTAATCGCAAATGGTGATGTAATAAAATCGTCAAAAAAGATGCAAAACGTTTGCGATGGCGAATACATCAAATACGGTTCAGATTTTAGTTGCGTGTGCGATGCTGGGCATATGGTTGATCCATACGAACTGTTTGCGATTAGACAAGACAACAAAAACGGGCAGCCATATCAATGTGTGTGCGATATATGACATATAGTTCGCTTTGATGAACTGTTTGCTATTAGGGAAAGCAACAGAAACAGTCAGCCAGATCAAGGTGTGTGTGATATACGGCATACAATTCATTCGAATGAACTGTTTTCTGAAAGGATCGAGAAGAGGTGTCTAGAGGGGGGGGGGGTGAATAGACTCTTAGCAAAGAAAAGTTGTAGTTTTTAGTTTCTTCAAGTTAAGGTGGAGTTTTAGCACATGTTTAAACATTCACAATACATATCAAGCATGCATGACAAGAGTATATGAGCAGCGGAAAGTAAAGCATGCAATTTGCAAGAATGTAAAGGGATGGGATTGGAGTGTGAAAACGCAATTGGAGACACGGAGATTTTTGGCGTGGTTCCGATAGGTGGTGCTATCGTACATCCACGTTGATGGAGACTTCAACCCACGAAGGGTAACGGTTGCGCGAGTCCATGGAGGGCTCCACCCACGAAGGGTCCACGAAGAAGCAACCTTGTCTATCCCACCATGGCCATCACCCACGAAGGACTTGCCTCACTAGGGTAGATCTTCACGAAGTAGGCGATCTCCTTGCCCGTACAAACTCCTTGGTTCAACTCCGCAATCTTGACGGAGGCTCCCAAGTGACACCTAACCAATCTAGGAGACACCACTCTCCAAAAGGTAATAGATGGTGTGTTGATGATGAACTCCTTGCTCTTGTGCTTCAAATGATAGTCTCCCCAACACTCAACTCTCTCTCACAGATTTGGATTTGGTGGAAAGATGATTTGAGTGGAAAGCAACTTGGAGAAGGCTAGAGATCAAGATTTATGTGGTTGGAATGAAATATCTTGACCTCAACACATGAGTAGGTGGTTCTCTCTCAGAAAATGTATGCTGGAAGTGTAGGCATGTTCTGATGGTTCTCTCCACGAATGAAGAGTGGGTGGAGGGGTATATATAGCCTCCACACAAAATCTAACCGTTACACACAAATCACCAAACTCGGTGGGACCGAATTAGAAAACTCGGTCGGACCGATTTAGTTCATAATGTGACCGTTAGGCATTTCGATGGGACCGATATGATCAACTCGGTGGGACCGATGTGCTAGGGTTAGGGTAAAACCTCATCTCGGTTTGACCGATTACACAAAGTCGATGTGACCGATTTTGGTAATAGGCTAACCAGAGAGTTGGTCAGGCAAACTCGGTGTTACCGATTACAAAACTCGGTAAGACAGAATTTATTGCAACAGGAACCAGAGAGTTTGCAAGCCCATCTCGGTGAGACTGGGATCCCATCGGTGAGACCGAAGTGACTAGGGTTTGTGGCAGTGGCTATGTCAAGTGAACTCGGTGGCGCCGGATAGAACGTTTCGGTGGGGCCGAGTTTGACTTTTGGTTTGGGACATATGTGGATATGAGCAGGTGGTTGGGGGCTTTGGAGCATATCACTAAGCACTTTGAGCAAGCAAGCCATTAAGCAACACCTCATCCCCTTTTAATAGTATTGGCTTTCCTATGGACTCAATGAGATCTTGGATCACTAAATGTAAAATGTAGAGTCTTGAGCTTTTGAGCTTGAGCCAATCCTTTGTCCTTAGCACCTTGAAGGGGTTCCACATCCTCTTGTCCACGCCACTCCATCTGTTGAACTTGTCTGAAATATTCTAGATAAAAACATTAGTCCAACAGGAGATATGTTGACATTAATTACCAAAACCACCCAGGGAGCACTTGTGCTTTCAATCTCCCCCTTTTTGGTAATTGATGACAACACACATCAAAGCTTTAGATAAGGATAAAGAGAATAGCAAGTAAAGCTTTGGAAAGACATGTAACATGCATAGGCTCCCCCCTACATGTATACAATCATGTAAATAGGAATGTAAGAGCATGTGAATGCATAAACATGATAGAGTAAGCAATGTGTTACATGTATCTTGGCTATATGCATCAGAGCAAATGATATGAATATATGTAACTTCATGTTCATGATTCCTTCTTGCAAACAATATGTACATTAGCAAGAGATCTTCATGCACATAAGTGTGATGCATATACTTACCTTGATGGTCTTGAGCTGGCTTGGGAAGAGATGAACCTGAGTAAACAAGGTTAGATAACACAGATACATCTACTAGACAGAGCAAACAAAAGAAGGCACAAGAGTACCAAGATTGGGATAACATGTAGAGAGTGAGTACTGGGTACTCTATTGGATACAGACATGTCCCCAAAGGTAAAAGATGTGCAATGAATTCAAAGATTTCCTTCCCTAGAAGTCTTTCTCCCCCTGAATCTTATATTGGATAATGGGAGAAAATAGGGAAACAAAATCAGAGCAAAAGCAGATCAGATCACAGAAACATAACATAAACATGTATTTCCCCTCTTAAAGACATGTGTCTTCTCTCCTCTTGAACACCAAGCATCTGGGGCCTTTGATGTGATTACCTTTCTCCCCCTGTTGAAGTACTCTCTTCCTTTTGAAGTGAGTAAGCTTTGATGTGATCTCTCTCTCCCCCTTTGACATCAATTTTCAAGAAGGGATCTTCTGGAGTATGAGTCAAAATAGGTTTGGTCCTTGAGTCACAGAGCAAAGCAGCATGTAGGATATGATGCTGGTAGAGGACAAGAATCATCGAGTGGAGCTGGAACAAATGAAACAGGAACTAGTGGCAAATTTTCTTCTTTGCAGTGAAATCGGTGACACCGAGTTGTGTTCTTCGGTTGCACCGAAAGGGTTCGGTTGGACCAAAAGTGACAAACCAGTGAGACTGAGTTCAACACAGGGAAAGAGCAATAGTCACCTCAGCTCACTAGGCAAATAGGATCTCACAAAGATTTGCAAGGAATTAACAAAAGGATTTGCAATGAATTGGATGCAATAAATGCAGAACAAAACAGAGAAAAGAAAATCTAGATGAAGTTTTTTTTGATAAAAGGAAGGGGAACAAATATGCAAGGAACAAATGCAAGAACTCGGAGAAACACTAGAGAACTTCATCTAGAATTGGGCGGTGACAAAGTCACCTATGTTAGAGTATATTGACTTAGGAGTCAAGTGAGAACACTTGATCACAAGTCATACTCATCGTTAAAGCTCAAAATGGGGTTACCATTTTTCGTTTAAGCATTTGATGTATTCACATCTTGTTGAGCTGCTTTGACCCATATCTTGGGGTAAAGCTTCTCTAAGATGGAATATCATACCTTTGGTGGTGGTGTTGAACTTGATCATGTAGTTGAACTTGTGTGGAGTGCTCGAGGTTGATGTAGCGCATCAATGGTTGGGGGCACCACTTGTATTTTGAGTTCATCTACCTACATGGGTTAGTTTTGCAAGGAAGAGCACTTGTGTATCCACATGACAATCATGAAATTTGATACCAAACGAAAGTTGATATATAGAATTTGACAAAAGGATATGTTGAAAGGTTTCATGCTTCCTTGTCTTCAACCACCATGTTGTAGAGACTTGGTGATGTAGAGGTTGCTCAAGATGTGAGTGAGTTGCAATCTCATAGAATTAGATTCACCCAAGTACCTACAAGGGTTAGATAGCATGCAAGGGTACAAATGTATCCAAGACATATGATCATCATCATAAGAGAAGAGTCAAGGATTAGTCAAAGGCTCATGCCTTGCATGTACCCACATGGAGTTCTTACTCCAAGTTTGAAGCATCAATGATGTTCAATTCACCTCTCAAATGGGAAAATACTTTCTCATCAAGCGGTTTGGTGAATATATCCGCCAATTTCTTATCGGCACGAACATGCTTAAGATCAATGTCCCCTTTAGCAACATGATCTCGAATGAAATGATGACGAACTTCAATATGCTTAGTTCGAGAATGTTGCACGGGATTGTGAGCAATCTTAATAGCACTCTCATTGTCACAAAGCAATGGAACATGTTTCACATTGATCCCATAATCTTTAAGAGTTTGAGTCATCCAAAGTAATTGAGCACAACATGAACCGGCGGCAATGTATTCCGCTTCGGCGGTGGATAAGGATACCGAGTTTTGTTTCTTGGAGGACCAAGACACAAGAGATCTTCCAAGAAATTGACAAGTACCCGAAGTAGACTTTCTATCAACCTTGTCTCTGGCATAGTCCGAATCGGAGTAGCCAACAAGATCAAAAGAAGACCTCTTAGGATACCAAATGCCAAAATTTGGTGTATGTATTAAGTATCTCACTATCCTTTTCACAGCCTTAAGATGACATTCTTTGGGGGCCGCTTGATATCGTGCACACATGCACACACTTAGCATAATATCGGGACGGGAGGCACATAGATATAACAATGTGAAGGAAATATGCCCTAGAGGCAATAATAAAGTTATTATTTACTTCCTTATTTCATGATAAATGTTTATTATTCATGCTAGAATTGTATTAACCGGAAACATAATACATGTGTGAATACATAGACAAACAGAGTGTCACTAGTATGCCTCTACTTGACTAGCTCGTTGATCAAAGATGGTTAAGTTTCCTAACCATAGACATGAGTTGTCATTTGATTAACGGGATCACATCATTAGGAGAATGATGTGATTGACTTGACCCATTCCGTTAGCTTAGCACACGATCGTTTAGTATGTCGCTATTGCTTTCTTCATGACTTATACATGTTCCTATGACTATGAGATTATGCAACTCCCGTTTACCGGAGGAACACTTTGTGTGCTACCAAACGTCACAAGGTAACTGGGTGATTATAAAGGTGCTCTACAGGTGTCTCTGAAGGTACTTGTTGGGTTGGCGTATTTCGAGATTAGGATTTGTCACTCCGATTGTCGGAGAGGTATCTCTAGGCCCACTCGGTAATGCACATCACTATAAGCCTTGCAAGCATTGTAACTAGTGAGTTAGTTGCGGGATGATGTATTACGAAACGAGTAAAGATACTTGCCGGTAACGAGATTGAACTAGGTATTGAGATACTGACGATCGAATCTCGGGCAAGTAACATACCGATGACAAAGGGAACAACGTATGTTGTTATGCGGTTTGACCGATAAAGATCTTCGTAGAATATATGGGAGCCAATATGAGCATCCAGGTTCCGCTATTGGTTATTGACCGGAGACGTGTCTCGGTCATGTCTACATAGTTCTCGAACCCGTAGGGTCCGCACGCTTAAAGTTACGATGACAGTTATATTATGAGTTTATATGATTTGATGTACCGAAGGTAGTTCGGAGTCCCGGATGAGATCGGGGACATGACGAGGAGTCTCGAAATGGTCGAGACGTAAAGATCGATATATTGGACGACTATATTCGGACATCGGAAAGGTTCCGAGTGATTCGGGTATTTTTCGGAGTACCGGAGAGTTACGGGAATTCGCCGGGGAGTATATGGGCCTTATTGGGCTTTAGGGGAAAGAGAGAGGAGAGGCTGCGTGCCCCCCAAGGCCTAGTCTGAATTGGACTAGGGGGTGGGGCTGCGCCCCCTCCTTCCTTCTCTTCTCTCTCCCCTTTCCTTGACTCCTACTCTTACTACTTGGAAGGGAGGGAATCCTACTCCCGGTGGGAGTAGGACTCCCCCTTGGCGCGCCTCTCCCTGGCCGGCCGCCTCCTCCCCTTGCTCCTTTATATACGGGGGTAGGGGGGCACCCCAATAGACACAACAATTGATCCCTTGGATCTCTTAGCCGTGTGCGGTGCCCCCCTCCACCATAATCCACCTCGATAATATCGTAGCGGTGGTTAGGCGAAGCCCTGCGTCGGTAGGACATCATCATCGTCACCACGCCGTCGTGCTGACGGAACTCTCCCTCAAAGCTCGGCTGGATCGGAGTTCGAGGGACGTCATCGAGTTGAACGTGTGCTGAACTCGGAGGTGCCGTGCGTTCGGTACTTGATCGGTCGGATCGTGAATACGTACGACTACATCAACCACGTTGTGCTAATGCTTCCGCTTTCGGTCTACGAGGGTACGTAGACAACACTCTCCCCTCTCGTTGCTATGTATCACCATGATCTTGCGTGTGCATAGGAATTTTTTTGAAACTACTACGTTCCCCAACAGTGGCATCCGAGCCTGGTTTTATGCGTTGATGTTATTTGCACGAGTAGAACACAAGTGAGTTGTGGGCGATACAAGTCATACTGCTTACTAGCATGTCATACTTTGGTTCGGCGGTATTGTTGGATGAAGCGGCCCAGACCGACATTACGCGTACGCTTACGCGAGACTGGTTCTACCGACGTGCTTTGCACACAGGTGGCTGGCGGGTGTCAGTTTCTCCAACTTTAGTTGAACCGAGTGTGGCTACGCCCGGTCCTTGAGAAGGTTAAAATA
Source organism: Aegilops tauschii subsp. strangulata (assembly GCF_002575655.3). NCBI lineage: Eukaryota > Viridiplantae > Streptophyta > Magnoliopsida > Poales > Poaceae > Aegilops > Aegilops tauschii. The sequence continues at coordinate 97,313,035 of NC_053036.3, read as the reverse complement.
GCACTAACTTGACGAACTATCGTTGTGGTTTTGATGCGTAGGTAAGAACGATTATTGCTCAGCCCATAGCAGCCATGTAAAACTTGCAACAACAAAGTAGAGGACGTCTAACTTGTTTGTGCAGGGCATGTTGTGATGTGATATGGTCAAGACGTGATGAGATATAAGTTGTTGTATGAGATGATCATGTTTTGTTGAAGTTATCGGCAACTAGCAGAAGCCTTATGGTTGTCTCTTTATTGCATAAGATGCAAGCGCCAAATAATTGCTTTACTTTATCGCTATGCGATAGCAATAGTTGCAAGAGCAATAGTTGGCGAGACGACCATGTGACAGCACATTGATATAGATCAAGATGATGGAGATCATGGTGTCATGCCGGTGACGATAGAGATCATGACAGTACTTTGCCTACAAGATGGAGGAGAATAGCTCAACCAGTGAGCATGTGCTCAGATTGTTTGAGTACTACAATTGCTTGAATCAAGTGGGAGTTAATCTTCCAGATAAGATAGTAATTGACAAAGTTCTCTAGTCACTATCACCAAGTTACTAGAACTTCGTGATGAACTATAATATGCAAGGGATGACGAAAACAATTCCCAAGCTCTTCGCGATGCTAAAATCGGCGAAGGTAGAAATCAAAGAAAAACATCAAGTGTTGATGGTTGACAAGATCACTAGTTTCAAGAAAAAGGGCAAAGGGAAGAAGGGGAACTTCAAGAAGAACGGCAAGCAAGTTGCTGCTCAAGTGAAGAAGCCCAAGTCTGGACCTAAGCCTGAGACTAAGTGCTTCTACTGCAAAGGGACTGGTCACTGGAAGCGGAACTACCCCAAGTATTTGGTGGGTAAGAAGGATGGCAAAGTGAACAAAGCTATATTTGATATACAGATTATTGATGTGTACCTTACTAGTGTTTATAGTAGCCCCTGGGTATTTGATACTTGTTTGGTTGCTAAAAATTAGTAACTCGAAACAGGAGTTACAGAATAAACAGAGACTAGTTGAGGGTGAGGTGACGATGTGTGTTGGAAGTAGTTCCAAGATTGATATGATCATCATCGCACACTCCCTATACTTTCGGGATTAGTGTAACCTAAATAAGTGTTATTTGGTGTTTGCGTTGAGCATGAATATGATTTGATCATGTTTATTGCAATACGGTTATTCATGTAAGTTAGGGAATAATTGTTGTTATGTTTACATGAATAAAAACCTTCTATGGTCATACACCCAATGAAAATGGTTTGTTGGATCTCGATCGTGTGATACACATATTCATAATATTGAAGCCAAAAGATGTAAAGTTAATAATGATAGTGCAACTTATTTGTGGCACTGCCTTTTAGGTCATATTGGTGTAAAGCGCATGAAGAAACTCCATGCTGATGGGCTTTTGGAATCACCTGATTATGAATCACTCGATGCTTGCGAACCATGCCTCATGGGCAAGATGACTAAGACTCCGTTCTCCGGAACAATGGAGCGAGCAACAGATTTGTTGGAAATAATACATACTGATGTATGCAGTCCGATGAGTGTTGATGCTCGCGGCAGGTATCGTTATTTTCTGACCTTCACAGATGATTTGAGAAGATAGGGGTATATCTACTTGATGAAACACAAGTCTGAAACATTTGAAAAGTTCAAAGAATTTCAGAGTGAAGTGGAGAATCATCATAACAAGAAAATTAAAGTTTCCACGATCTGATCACGGAGACGAATATTTGAGTTGCGAGTTTGGTCTTCAATTAAAACAATGTGGAATAGTTTCACAAACTCATGCCACCTGGAACACCACAGCGTAATGGTGTGTCCGAACATCGTAACCGTACTTTATTTGATATGGTGCGATCTATGATGTCTCTTACCGATTTACCACTATCGTTTTGGGGTTATGCATTAGAGATAGCTACATTCACGTTAAATAGGGCACCATCTAAATCCGTGGAGATGACACCGTATGAACTGTGGTTTGGTGAGAAACCTAAGCTGTCGTTTCTTAAAGTTTGGGACTGCGATGCTTATGTGAAAAAGTTTCAACATGATAAGCTCGAACCCAAATTGGAGAAGTAAGTCTTCATAGGATACCCAAAGGAGATAGTTGGGTACACCTTCTATCACAGATCCGAAAAGCAAGACATTCGTTGCTAAGAATGGATCCTTTCTAGAGAAGGAGTTTCTCTCGAAAGAAGTGAGTGGAAGGAAAGTAGAACTTGATGAGGTAACTGTACCTGCTCCCTTATTGGAAAGTAGTTTATCACAGAAATCTGTTCCTGTGACTCCTACACCAATTAGTGGGGAAGCTAATGATGATGATCATGTAACTTCAGATCAAGTTACTACCGAACCTCGTAGGTAAACCAGAGTAAGATCCGCACCAGAGTGGTACAGTAATCCTGTTCTGGAGGTCATGTTACTTGACCATGACGAACCTACGAACTATGAGGAAGTGATGATGAGCCCAGATTTCGCAAAATGGCTTGAGGCCATGAAATCTGAGATTGGATCCATGTATGAGAACAAAGTATGGACTTTGATTGACTTGCCCAATGATCGGCGAGCCATTGAGATTAAATGGATCTTCAAGAGGAAGACGGACGCTGATAGTAGTGTTACTATCTACAAAGCTAGAATTGTCGCAAAAGGTTTTCGACAAGTTCAAGGTGTTGACTACGATGAGAGTTTCTCACTCGTATCTATGCTTAAGTCTGTCCGAATCATGTTAGCAATTGCCGCATTTTATGAAATCTGGCAAATGGATAAACAAAACTGCATTCCTTAATGGATTTATTAAAGAAGAGTTGTATATGATGCAACCAGAAGGTTTTGTCGATCCTAAAGGTGCTAACAAAATATGCAAGCTCCAGCGATCCATCTATGGACTGGTGCAAGCATCTCGGAGTTGGAATATACGCATTGATAAGTTGATCAAAGCATATATTTTTACACAGACTTGCAGTGAAGCCTGTATTTACAAGAAAGTGAGTGGGAGCACTACAGCATTCCTGATAAATATATGTGAATGACATATTGTTGATCGGAAATAATGTAGAATTATTCTGCAAAGCATAAAGGGGTGTTTGAAAGGAGTTTTTCAAAGAAAGACCTCAGTGAAGCTGCTTACATATTGAGCATAAAGATCTATAGAGATAGATCAAGACGCTTGATAAGTTTTTTTTTCAATGAGTACATACCTTGACAAGATTTTGAAGTAGTTCAAAATGGAACAGTCAAAGAAAGAGTTCTTGCCTGTGTTACAAGGTGTGAAATTGAGTAAGACTCAAAGCCCGACCACGGAAGAAGATAGAAAGAGAATGAAAGTCATTCCCTATGCCTTGGCCATAGGTTCTATAAAGTATGCCATGCTGTGTACCAGATCTATTGTATACCCTACACTGATTTTGGCAAGGGAGTACAATAGTGATCTAGGAGTAGATCACTGGACAGTGGTCAAAATTATCCTTAGTGGAATAAAAGAAATATTTCTCGGCTATGGAGGTGATAAAGAGTTCGTCGTAAAGAGTTACGTCGATGCAAGCTTTGACACCGATCTGGATGACTCTATGTCTCAATCTAGATACATATTGAAAGTGGGAGCTATTAGCTAGAGTAGCTCCGTGCAGAGCATTGTAGACATAGAAATTTGCAAAATACTTACGGATCTGAATGTGACAGACCCGTTGACTAAAATTATCTCACAAGCAAAACATGATCACACCTTTGTACTCTTTGGGTGTTAATCACATAGCGATGTGAACTAGATTACTGACTCTAGTAAACCCTTTGGGTGCTGGTCACATGTCGATGTGAACTATAGGTGTTAACCACATAAAGATGTGAACTATTGATGTTAAATCACATGGTGATGTGAACTAGATTATTGACTCTAGTGCAAGTGGGAGACTGAAGGAAATATGCCCTAGAGGCAATAATAAAGTTATTATTTATTTCCTTATTTCATGATAAATGTTTATTATTCATGCTAGAATTGTATTAACCGGAAACATAATACATGTGTGAATACATAGACAAACAGAGTGTCACTAGTATGCCTCTACTTGACTAGCTCGTTGATCAAAGATGGTTAAGTTTCCTAACCATAGACATGAGTTGTCATTTGATTAACGGGATCACATCATTAGGAGAATGATGTGATTGACTGGACCCATTCCGTTAGCTTAGCACACGATCGTTTAGTATGTTGCTATTGCTTTCTTCATGACTTATACATGTTCCTATGACTATGAGATTATGCAACTCCCGTTTACCGGAGGAACACTTTGTGTGCTACCAAACGTCACAACGTAACTGGGTGATTATAAAGGTGCTCTACAGGTGTCTCTGAAGGTACTTGTTGGGTTGGCGTATTTCGAGATTAGGATTTGTCACTCCGATTGTCGGAGAGGTATCTCTGGGCCCACTCGGTAATGCACATCACTATAAGCCTTGCAAGCATTGTAACTAATGAGTTAGTTGCGGGATGATGTATTACGGAACGAGTAAAGAGACTTGCCGGTAACGAGATTGAACTAGGTATTGAGATACCGACGATCGAATCTCGGGCAAGTAACATACCGATGACAAAGGGAACAACGTATGTTGTTATGCCGTTTGACCGATAAAGATCTTCGTAGAATATGTGGGAGCCAATATGAGCATCCAGGTTCCGCTATTTGTTATTGACCGTAGATGTGTCTCGGTCATGTCTACATAGTTCTCGAACCCGTAGGGTCCGCACGCTTAAAGTTACGATGACAGTTATATTATGAGTTTATATGATTTGATGTACCGAAGGTAGTTCAGAGTCCCGGATGAGATCGGGGACATGACGAGGAGTCTCGAAATGGTTGAGAAGTAAAGATCGATATTGGACGACTATATTCGGACATCGTAAAGGTTCCGAGAGATTCAGGTATTTTTCGGAGTACCGGAGAGTTACGGGAATTCGCCGGGGAGTATATGGGCCTTATTGGGCTTTAGGGGAAAGAGGGAGGAGAGGCTGCGTGTTGGGGAACGTAGCAGAAATTCAAATTTTCTACGCATCACCAAGATCAATCTATGGAGATTCTAGCAACAAGGGAGGGAGAGGATGAGTATCTTCATACCCTTGAAGATCGCTAAGCGGAAGCGTTACAAGAACGCGGTTGATGGAGTCGGACTCGCGGCGATTCAAATCGCGGAAGATCCGATCTAGCGCCGAACGGACGGCGCCTCCGCGTTCAACACACGTACAGCCCGGGGACGTCTCCTCCTTCTTGATCCAGCAAGGGGAGAGGAGAAGTTGAGGGAGAACTCCGACAGCACGACGGCTTGGTGGTGGTGGAGCTCGTGGTATTCCTGCAGGGCTTTGCCAAGCACTACGGAGTAGGAGGAAGAGTTGGAGGAGGGAGGGGCTGCGCCAAAAGCAAGGGTCCCGCAGCCCTCCCACCCCCTCTCTATTCATAGGGTGAATGGGAGAGGGGCCGGCCCCTCTAGATCCCATCTAGAGGGGGGGCGGCGGCCAGGAGGGGGAGACTTGCCCCCAAGCAAGGTGGAGGCGCCCCCTCCCCTAGGGTTTCCAACCCTAGGCGCCTTGGGCCCTTTGGGAGGGGCGCACCAGCCCACTAGGGGCTGGTTCCCTCCCATATTCAGCCCATTAAGCCCCCCGGGGCAGGTAGCCCCACCCGGTGGACCTCCGGACACCTTTCGGTGGTCCCGGTACAATACCGATAACCCCGAAACCATTCCGGTGACTGAAACTGGACTTCCCATATATAAATCTTCACCTCCAGACCATTCCAGAACTCCTCGTGACGTCCGGGATCTCATCCGGGACTCCGAACAACATTCGGTAACCACATACTAATTCCCATAACAACTCTAGCATCACCGAACCTTAAGTGTGTAGACCCTACGGGTTCGGGAATCATGCAGACATGACCGAGACATCTCTCCGGCCAATAACCAACAGCGGGATATGGATACCCATGTTGGCTCCCACATGTTCCACGATGATCTCATCGGATGAACCACGATGTCGGGGATTCAAGAAATCCCGTATACAATTCCCTTTGTCAGTTGGTACGTTACTTGCCCGAGATTCGATCGTCGGTATCCCAATACCTCGTTCAATCTCGTTACCGGCAAGTCACTTTACTCGTTTCGTAATGCATGATCCCGTGACTAACTACTTAGTCACATTGAGCTCATTATGATGATGCAATACCGAGTGGGCCCAGAGATACCTCTCCGTCATACGGAGTGACAAATCCCAGTCTCGATTCGTGCCAACCCAACAGACACTTTCGGAGATGCCTGTAGTGTACCTTTATAGCCACCCAGTTACGTTGTGACGTTTGGCACACCCAAAGCATTCCAACGGTATCCGGGAGTTGCACAATCTCATGGTCTAAGGAAATGATACTTGACATTAGAAAGGCTTTAGCAAACGAACTACACGATCTTTGTGCTACGCTTAGGATTGGGTCTTGTCCATCACATGATTCTCCTAATGATGTGATCCCGCTATCAATGGCATCTAATGTCCATGGTCAGGAAACCATGACCATCTATTGATCAACGAGCTAGTCAACTAGAGGCTCACTAGGGACATGTTGTGGTCTATGTATTCACACATGTATTACGGTTTCCAGTTAATACAATTATAGCATGAACAATAGACAATTACCATGAACAAGGAAATATAATAATAACCATTTTATTATTGCTTCTAGGGCATATTTCCAACAGTCTCCCACTTGCACTAGAGTCAATAATCTAGTTCACATCACTATGTGATTGTAATGAATCCAACACCCATTGGGTTTGATCATATCTCGCTTGTGAGAGAGGTTATTAGTCAACGGGTTTGAATCTTTCAGATCCGTGTGAGCTTTACAAATCTCTATGTCATCTCCTATATGCAACTACCACGCGCTATTTGGAACTATTCCAAATAACTGCTCTACTATACGAATCCAGTTTACTACTCAGAGTCATCCGGATTAGTGTCAAAGTTTGCATCGGCGTAACCCTTTACGACAAACTCTTTTACCACCTCCATTATCGGGAAAATTCCTTAGTCCACTAGTTACTAAGGTTAAGTTTGACCGCTGTCATGTGATCCATTCCTGGATCACTCTTGTACCCCTTGACTGACTCATGGCAAGGCACACTTCAGGTGCGGTACTCAACATAGCATACTGTAGAGCCTACGTCTAGAGCATAGGGGACGACCTTCGTCCTTTCTCTCTCTTCTGCCATGGTCAGATCTTGAGTCTTACTCAATACTCACACCTTATAACACAGCCAAGAACTCCTTCTTTGCTAATCTATTTTGAACTCCTTCAAAATCTTGTCACGGTATGTATTCATTTGAAAGTACTATTAAGCGTTTTTGATCTATCCTTATAGATCTTGATGCTCAATGTTCAAGTAGCTTAATCCAGGTTTTCCATTGAAAAACACTTTTCAAATAACCCTATATGCTTTCCAGAAATTCTACATCATTTCCGATCAACAATATGTCAACAACATATACTCATCAGAAATTCTATAGTGCTCCCACTCACTTCTTTGGAAATACAAGTTTCTCATAAAGTTTGTATAAACCCAAAATCTTTGATCATCTCATCAAAGCGTATATTCCAACTCCGAGATGCTTACTCCAGTCCTTAGAAGGATTGCCGGAGCTTTGCATACTTGTTAGCATCTTTCAGGATTGTCAAAACCTTCTGGTGTATCACATACAACCTTTCCTCAAGAAAATCGTCGAGGAAACAATGTTTTGACATCCTATCTACAAGATTTCATAAATAATGCAGTAACTGCTAATATAATCCCAACAGACTCTTAGCATCGCTACGAGTGAGAAAGTCTCATCGCAGTCAACTCCTTGAACTTGTCGGAAAACATCTTAGCGACAAGTCGAGCTATCTTAATGGTGACACTTACCATCATTGTCCGTCTTCCTTTTAAGATCCATCTGTACTCAACAGCCTTACGACCATCGAGTAGTTCTTCCAAAGTCTATACTTTGTTTTCATACATGGATCCTCTCTCGGATTTTATGGCCTCAACCCATTCGTCAGAATCCGGGCCCACCATCGCTTCTCCATAGCTCGTAGGTTCATTGTTGTCTAGCAACATGACCTCCAAGACAGGATTACCGTACCACTCTTAAGTAGTACGCGTCTTGTCGTCCTACGAGGTTTGGTAGTGACTTGATCCGAAGTTTCATGATCACTATCATCAGCTTCCACTTCAATTGGTGTAGGCGCCACAGGAACAACTTCCTATGCCCTGTTATACACTAGTTGAAGTGACGGTTCAATAACCTCATCAAGTCTCCACCATCCTCCCACTCAATTCTTTTGAGAGAAACTATTCCTCGAGAAAGGACCCGTTTCTAGAAACAATCACTTTTGCTTTCGGATCTGAAATAGGAGGTATACCCAACTATTTTGGGTATCATATGAAGATGCATTTATCCGCTTTGGGTTCGAGCTTATCAGGCAAAACTTCTTCACATAAGCATCGCAGCCCCAAACTTTTGAGAAAAGACAACTTATATTTCTCTAAACCATAGTTCATATGGTGTCATCTCAACGGAATTACGTGGTGCCCTATTAGAGTGAATGCGGTTGTCTCTAATGCCTAACCCATAAACAATAGTGGTAATTCGATAAGAGACATCATGGTACGCACCATATCCAATAGAGTGCAGTTATGATGTTTGGACACACCATCACACTATGGTGTTCCAGGCGGTATTAGTTGTGAAACAATTTCCACAATGTCTTAATTGTGTGCCAAACTCATAACTCAGATATTCATCTCTATGATCATATCATAGACATTTTATCCTCTTGTCACAACGATCTTCAACTTCACCCTGAAATTACTTGAACCTTTCAATAATTCAGACTTGTGATTCATCAAGTAAATATACTTAGCATCTACTCAAATCATCTGTGAAGTAAGAACATAACGATATCCACTACGTGCCTCAGCACTCATTGGACTGCACACATCAAAATGTATTACTTCCAACAAGTCGCTTTCTTGTTCCATCTCACTGAAAACGAGGCCTTTCAGTCATCTTGCCCATGTGGCATGATTTGCATGTCTCAAGTGATTCAAAATCAAGTGAGTCCAAACGATCCATCTGTATGGAGTTTCTTCATGCATATATACTAGTAGACATGGTTCGCATGTCTCAATCTTTTCAAAAACGAGTGAGTCCAAAGATCCATCAACATGGACTTCTTCATGCGTTTTATATCAATATGACTCAAATGGCAGTGCCACAAGTATGTGGTACTATCATTATTATCTTATATCTTTTGGCATGAACATGTGTATCACTACAATCGAGATTCAATAAACCATTCAATTTAGGTGCAAGACCATTGAAGGTATTATTCAAATAAACAGAGTAACCATTATTCTCCTTAAATGAATAATTGTATTGCGATAAACATAATCCAATCATGTCTAGCTCAATGCAAACACCAAATAACAATTATTTAGGTTTAACACCAATCTCGATGGTAGAGGGAGTATGCGATGCTTGATCACATCAACCTTGGAAACACTTCCAACACATATCGTCATCTCACCTTTAGCTAGTCTCCGTTTATTCCGCAGCTTTTTATTTCGAGTTACTAACACTTAGCAACCGAACCGGTATCTAATACCCTGGTGCTACTAGGAGTACTAGTAAAGTACACATTAATATAATGTATATCCAATATACTTTTGTCGACCTTGCCAGCCTTCTCATCTACCAAGTATCTAGGGTAGTTCTGCTTCAGTGACCGTTCCCCTCATTACAGAAGCACTCAGTCTCGGGTTTGGGTTCAACCTTGGGTTTCTTCACTAGAGCAGCAACTGATTTGCCGTTTCATGAAGTATCCCTTCTTTCCCTTGCCCTTATTGAAACTAGTGGTTTTACTAACCATCAACAATTGATGCTCCTACTTGATTTCTACTTTCGCGGTGTTAAACATCGCGAATTGCTCAAGGATCATCATGTCTATCCCTGATATGTTATAGTTCATCACGAAGCTCTAGTAGCTTGGTGGCAGTGACTTTGGAGAACCATCACTATCTCATCTGGAAGATAACTCCCACTCGATTCAAGCGATTGTAGTACTCAGACAATCTGAGCACATGCTCAACGATTGAGCTTTTCTCCCTTAGTTTGCAGGATTAAGAAACTTGTCGGAGGTCTCACACCTCTTGACGTGGGCACGAGCCTGAACTACCAATTTCAGCTCTTGGAACATCTCATATGTTCTGCAACGTTTCAAAAAATGTCTTCGGTGCCTCAATTCTAAACCGTTTAACATTACGCACTTAACTATCACGTAGTCATCAAAACGTGTATGTCAGATGTTCGCAACATCCACAAACGACGCTCGAGGTTCAGCACACCGAGCGGTGCATTAAGGACATAAGCCTTCTGTGCAGCAACGAGGACAATCCTCAGTATACGGACCCAGTCCGCATAATTGCTACTGTCAACTTTCAACTAAATTTTCTCTAGGAACATATCTTAAACAGTAGAACTAAAGCGTAAGCTGCGACATAATTTGCAAAGACCTTTTGACTATGTTCATGATAATTAAGTTCATCTGATTATTTAATGAACTCCCACTTAGATAGACATCCCTCTAGTCATCTAAGTGATACATGATCCGAGTCAACTAGGCCGTGTCCGATCATCACGTGAGACGGACTAGTCATCATCGATGAACATCTTCATGTTGATCGCATCTGCTATACGACTCATGTTCGACCTTTCGGTCTCCTGTGTTCCGAGGCCATGTCTGTACATGCTAGGCTCGTCAAGTCAACCTAAGTGTTTTGCATGTGTAAATCTGGCTTACACCCATTGTATGTGAACATTAGAATCTATCACACCCGATCATCACGTGGTGCTTCGAAACAACGAACCCTCGCAACGGTGCATAGTTAGGGGGAACACTTTCTTGAAATTTTATGAGGGATCATCTTATTTATGCTACCGTCGTTCTAAGCAAATAAGATGTAAACATGACAAACATCACATGCAAATCATGAAGTGACATGATATGGCCAATATCATCTTGCGCCTTTGATCTCCATCTTTGAGGCGCGGCATGATCACCTTCGTCACCGGCATGACACCATGATCTCCATCATCGTGTCTTCATGAAGTTGTCTCGCCAACTATTACTTCTACTACTATGGCTAACGGTTAGCAATAAAGTAAAGTAATTACATGGCGTTTTCAATGACACGCAGGTCATACAATAAATTAAGACAACTCCTATGGCTCCTGCCAGTTGTCATACTCATCGACATGCAAGTCGTGGTTCCTATTACAAGAACATGATCAATCTCATACATCACATATATCATTCATCGCATTCTTTTGGGCCATATCACATCACATAGCATACCATGCAAAAACAAGTTAGATGTCCTCTAATTGCTGTTGCATGTTTTATGTGGCTGTACGGGTTTCTAGCAAGAACGTTTCTTACCTACGCAAAGACACAACGGTGATATGCCAATTGCAATTTACCCTTCATAAGGACCCTTTTCATAGAATCCGATCTGACTAAAGTGGGAGAGACTGGCACCCGCTAGCCACCTTTTGCAACAAGTGCATGTCAGTCGGTGGAACCTGTCTCACGTAAGCGTACGTGTAAGGTCGGTCCGGGCCGCTTCATCCCACAATGCCGCCGAATCAAGATAGGACTAGTAACGGTAAGCAAATTGTACAAACCATTGCCCACAACTACTTGTGTTCTACTCGTGCATAGAATCTACGCAATAGACCTAGCTCTGACACCACTGTTGGGGAACGTAGCAGAAATTCAAAATTTTCTACGCATCACCAAGATCAATCTATGGAGATTCTAGCAACAAGGGAGGGATAGGATGAGTATCTTCATACCCTTGAAGATCGCTAAGTGGAAGCGTTACAAGAACGCGGTTGATGGAGTCGTACTCGCGGCGATTCAAATCGCGGAAGATCCGATCTAGCGCCGAACGGATGGCACCTCCGCGTTCAACACACGTACAGCCCGGGGACGTCTCCTGCTTCTTGATCCAGCAAGGGGAGAGGATAAGTTGAGGGAGAACTCCGACAGCACGACGGCATGGTGGTGGTGGAGCTCGTGGTACTCCTGTAGGGCTTCGCCAAGCACTACGGAGTAGGAGGAAGAGTTGGAGGAGGGAGGGGCTGCGCCAAAAGCAAGGGTCCAGCAGACCTCCCACCCCCTCTCTATTTATAGGGTGAAGGGGAGAGGGGCCGGCCCCTCTAGATCCCATCTAGAGGGGGGCGGCGGCCAGGAGGGGGAGACTTGCCCCCCAAGCAAGGTGGAGGCGCCCCCTCCCCTAGGGTTTCCAACCCTAGGCGCCTTGGGCCCTTGGGGAGAGGCGCACCAGCCCACTAGGGGCTGGTTCCCTCCCATATTCAGCCCATTAAGCCCCCCGGGGCAGGTAGCCCCACCCGGTGGACCTCCGGACACCTTTCGGTGGTCCCGGTACAATACCGATAACCCCGAAACCATTCCAGTGACTGAAACTGGACTTCCCATATATAAATCTTCACCTCCGGACCATTCCGGAACTCCTCGTGACGTCCGGGATCTCATCTGGGACTCCGAACAACATTTGGTAACCACATACTAATTCCCATAACAACTCTAGCATCACCAAACCTTAAGTGTGTAGACCCTACGGGTTCGGGAATCATGCAGACATGACCGAGACATCTCTCCGGCCAATAACCAACAGTGGGATCTGGATACCCATGTTGGCTCCCACATGTTCCACGATGATCTCATCGGATGAACCACGATGTCGGGGATTCAAGCAATCCCGTATACAATTCCCTTTGTCAATCGGTACGTTACTTGCCCGAGATTCGATCGTCGGTATCCCAATACCTCGTTCAATCTCGTTACCGGCAAGTCACTTTACTCGTTCCGTAATGCATGATCCCGTGACTAACTACTTAGTCACATTGAGCTCATTATGATGATGCAATACCGAGTGGGCCCAGAGATACCTCTTCGTCATACGGAGTGACAAATCCCAGTCTCGATTCGTGCCAACCCAACAGACACTTTCGGAGATGCCTGTAGTGTACCTTTATAGCCACCCAGTTACGTTGTGACGTTTGGCACACCCAAAGCATTCCTACGGTATCCGGGAGTTGCACAATCTCATGGTCTAAGGAAATCATACTTGACATTAGAAAAGCTTTAGCAAATGAACTACACGATCTTTGTGCTACGCTTAGGATTGGGTCTTGTCCATCACATGATTCTCCTAATGATGTGATCCCGCTATCAATGACATCTAATGTCCATGGTCAGGAAACCATGACCATCTATTGATCAACGAGCTAGTCAACTAGAGGCTCACTAGGGACATGTTGTGGTCTATGTATTCACACATGTATTACGGTTTCCAGTTAATACAATTATAGCATGAACAATAGACAATTATCATGAACAAGGAAATATAGTAATAACCATTTTATTATTGCCTCTAGGGCATATTTCCAACACCGCGCGCCCCCCAAGGCCTAGTCCGAATTGGACTAGGGGGAGGGGCTGCGCCCCTTCCTTCCTTCTCTTCTCTCTCCCCTTTCCTTGACTCCTACTACTACTTGGTAGGGAGGGAACCCTACTCCCGGTGGGAGTAGGACTCCCCCTTGGCGCGCCTCTCCCTGGCTGGCCGCCTCCTCCCCTTGCTCCTTTATATACGGGGGCAGGGGGGCACCCCATAGACACAACAATTGACCCCTTGGACCTCTTAGCCGTGTGCGGTGCCCCCCTCCACCATAATCCACCTCGATAATATCGTAGCGGTGCTTAGGCGAAGCCCTGCGTCGGTAGAACATCATCATCATCACCACACCGTCGTGCTGACGGAACTCTCATATTCATCTATTCAACCAACACAAAGAACTTCAGAGAGTGCCCCAAAGTTTCTACCGGATAGTCAAGACGAAAACGTGTGCCAACCCCTATGCATAAGTTCACAAGGTCACTGAACCCGCAAGTTGATGACCAAAACATACATCAAGTAGATCACGTGAATATCCCATGTCACCACAGATAAGCACATGCAAGACATACATCAAGTGTTCTCAAATCCTTAAAGACTCAATCTGATAAGATAACTTCGAAGGGAAAACTCAATCCATTACAAGAGAGTAGAGGGGGAGAAATATCATAAGATCCAACTATAATAGCAAAGCTCGCGGTACATCAAGATCGTGTCAAATCAAGAACACGAGAGAGAGATAGAGAGATCAAACACATAGCTACTGGTACATACCCTCAGCCCCGAGGGTGAACTGCTCTCTCCTCATCATGGAGAGCACCGGGATGATGAAGATGGCCACCGGTGAGGGATCCCCCCTCGGCCAGGGTGCCGAAACAGGGTCCCGATTGGTTTTTGGTGGCTACAGATCTAGGTTATTTTCTGGAGGTTTCTATATTTATAGGAATTTTTGGCGTAGGTCTCATGTCAGGGGGGTCTCCAAGTCGTCCACGAGATAGGAGACGCGCCCAGGGGGGTGCCCTCGTTGACGGCTCGGGACTCTTCTAGCCCAACTCTTTTACTCCGGGGGCTTCTTTTGGTCCATAAAAAATCATCAAAAATTGGCACGTCAATTGGACTCCGTTTGGTATTCCTTTTCTGTAAAACTCAAAAAACAAGGAAAAAACAAAAACTGGCACATGGCTCTAGGTTAATAGGTTAGTCCCAAAAATCATATAAAATAGCATATAAATGAATATAAAACATCCTAGATGGATAATATAATAGCATGGAACAATCAAAAATTGTAGATACGTTAGAGACGTATCAAGCATCCCCAAGCTTAATTCCTGCTCGTCCTTGAGTAGGTAAATGATAAAAATAGAATTTTTGATGTGGAATGCTACCTAACATATTTATCAATGTAATCCTCTTTATTGTGGCAAGAATATTCAGATCCATAAGATTCAAAACAAAAGTTTAATATTGACATGAAAAGAATAATACTTCAAGCATACTAACAAAGAAATTCACTACAAAAAAAAGAAACATCCGTGACATTTTGGGCCGAACGAATTTTTTTCCTGTCATACATATGACACTTCTATGACGATAATTGTGACAAAACCCGGTATCATCATAGATGTGGTGGGCTCCTACTTCTATGACAAAAAATCATGACAGAAAATGGGCTTTTCGTCCTGGGCGGGCCGGAGACGCAGCTGCATGACATTCTTTGGGCCGTCCATGACGGAAAAAACCGTGGTAGAAGCGAGGGCGAGGAAAATTTCGGGGAGTTCCCGGTTACGGTGGGAGGTCAGGGGCTGAGCAATGCGCGTTTCTCTCGTACACATACGCGCGTGTGTGCGAGGCGTTGGCTCTAACTTAACCCGAGCGAGGCGTTGGGCTCTAACTGAACCCGAGCGATTGCACTGCAGGCTACGCGTTACTGAACCCGAGCGATCGATCGATGGCTGTTAACTGAACCCGATTGAGCGATTCCTTCGCTACTGCTGCTAACTGAAGCCGATCGATGCTGCCTCTGGATGAATAGTGAGCGTTGCTAGGGGGGTTTGGATGAACAGTTCCCGGTGGGGGTGGATGAACAGGATCCCGTGGTGTTGCCTCTGGATGAACAGGACCCCGATCGATCGAGCCGGTTGGGGCTGGATGAACAGGACCACCCCGTGGAGGCAGAATGAACAGTAGACGCTGGAGGGCTGGATGAACAGTAGCCCGTGGAGGGGTGGTTGAACAGGAGCCCGTGGAGAGGGCTGGTTGAACAGTAGCCGGTGGAGTAGCGCGTGGTGGAGGCTGGATGAACAGGAGCCCGTGGATGAACAGTCGCAGGTGGTGGCTGGAGGAGGTCGACGGTGGATGAACAGTAGCCCGTGGAGGCTGGAGGGGGTCGACGGTGGAGATGAACAGTATCCCGTGGAGTCCCGTTTTGCGGTACGCCACACCCCTCCCGATGAATAGGACCCCCGTTTCGACCGTAGCGCTCCAACACAAGTCCGTTTCCTCCGTTTTGCGGTACGCCACACCCCTCCCGATCAACAGGACCCCCGTTTCGACCGTAGGAGGTACGTTTCCTCCGTTTTGCGGTACGCCAGACCCCTCCCGATGAACAGGATCCCGTTTCAAACGTGGCCGGTCGAACACAAGGCCGTTTCCTCCGTTCTGTGGTACACCAGGCCTCGTTTCCATCGGATGTTCCGTCCAAGCCCTCCCGATGAACACGATGACGCATTCCGTTCCGACCCAGCCGGTTGGCTCCCACGCGTTCCGTTGCCTCCCGATGAACACGACGGATTCCGTTGCCTCCCCATGAACACGACGCATTCCGTTGCCTCCCCATGAACACGACGACGACGCTGTTTCTCCGTTCCGACCCAGCCATGTACACGAGCCCTGGCCGTACGTATGCGCGAGTACGCGTTCGAGACCCCGCCCGTATGTACACATACGTGGCCGTATTTTCTTTCTTGCACCCTCGCCGCTGTACGTACGTGTACATGCTACGTGCGTGCCTCTACTACGACACATACACGCCTCTACTACGACACGTGCGCGCCTCTACATCCACCAGTATATATGTACGTACACGTTCGCGACCAGAATGACAACGCTACGTACGCTTCGACCAGGTGGGTCCCGACTGTCAGGCACTTCCTTGCCTGCGAAGATGTAGCTGGTGGGTCCCAGTAGTCAAGGGGGCGAATCGTTTTTTTGCCCGGACGCACTTCCTTGCGTGCGAAGATGTAGCTGGTGGGTCCTAGCAGTCAGGGGCAAACGTTTTTTTCGCGAAATACGGTGCCCCGTCCGGTGGGTCCCAGCTGTCAAGTGGAGGAATAATTATTTTGCACGTAATAAGGAGGCACTTCCTTGCTGCGGCCGTGGACCCAGCTGTCAGCCTCTCCACGTACAGTCCGTGTCCGATGGAAGCCGTTCCTTGACCACGTTGACCACGCCGCGCCGAGAGCACCAGGGCGGTGGACGACGGCGAGGCCTAGGAAGGGGACGACGCGGAGCCGGGGGAGACGCGGCAGTGGATGCCCACGTGTAGAGGAGTACGAGGCTTTACTGGTTCGCTGCGGTGTGAGGCTGCCGTCGCCGCAGAATAACAGGGGGTGTGGGTGAGTAGAGGGATGGCCTGGCCAGCGGTGGGAGTAGTAGGGGGCGGTGAGGCCTCCGCCGCATCGCAGCCGGTCACGGGAGGTAGGAGCACGAGGCACGACCGGCACTGGTTTGGGCGGCTGGAGCAAGAAGACCAGAGGTTGAAGAAGCACTACGGCCGTTGGATGGACATCGTACGGTCACTGGAGCTAGAATCGTGCATATTGACTAAGTTGACAAAGCCCTCCGTCCCCGTCAACTTAGTAGGGCCACAAGTCAGCCTGCCACTATACTGGGTCCTAGCTAACAGGGGGAGTATCTCATATTCATCTATTCAACCAACACAAAGGACTTCAAAGAGTGCCCCAAAGTTTCTACCGGAGAGTCAAGACGAAAATGTGTGCCAACCCCTATGCATAAGTTCACAAGGTCACTGAACCCGCAAGTTGATCACCAAAACATACATCAAGTAGATCACGTGAATATCCCATTGTCACCACAGATAAGCACATGCAAGACATACATCAAGTGTTCTCAAATCCTTAAAGACTCAATCTGATAAGATAACTTCAAAGGGAAAACTCAATCCATTACAAGAGAGTAGAGGGGGAGAAACATCATAAGATCCAACTATAATAGCAAAGCTCGCGGTACATCAAGATCGTGTCAAATCAAGAACACGAGAGAGATAGAGAGATCAAACACATAGCTACTGGTACATACCCTCAGCCCCGAGGGTGAACTGCTCTCTCCTCGTCATGGAGAGCACCGGGATGATGAAGATGGCCACCGGTGAGGGATCCCCCTCCGCCAGGGTGCCAAAACAGGGTCTCGATTGGTTTTTGGTGGCTACAGACGGTTGCGGCGGCGGAACTCCCTATCTAGGTTATTTTCTGGAGGTTTCTCTATTTATAGGAATTTTTGACGTAGGTCTCATGTCAGGGGGGTCTCCAAGTCGTCCACTAGATAGGGGACGCGCCCAGGGGGTGGGCACGCCCTCCACCCTCGTTGACGGCTCGGGACTCTTCTGGCCCAACTCTTTTACTCCGGGGGCTTCTTTTGGTCCATAAAAAATCATCAAAAATTGGCACGTCAATTGGACTCCGTTTGGTATTCCTTTTCTGTAAAACTCAAAAACAAGGAAAAAACAGAAACTGGCACAGGGCTCTAGGTTAATAGGTTAGTCCCAAAAATCATATAAAATAGCATATAAATGAATATAAAACATCCTAGATGGATAATATAATAGCATGGAACAATCAAAAATTGTAGATACATTGGAGACGTATCAAGCATCCCCAAGCTTAATTCCTGCTCGTCCTCGAGTAGGTAAATGATAAAAACAGAATTTTTGATGTGGAATGCTACCTAACATATTTATCAATGTAATCCTCTTTATTGTGGCAAGAATATTCAGATCCATAAGATTCAAAACAAAAGTTTAATATTGACATGAAAACAATAATACTTCAAGCATACTAACAAAAGCAATTCACTACAAAAAAAAGACACATCCGTGACATTTTGGGCCGAACGAATATTTTTTCTGTCATACATATGACACTTCTATGCCGATAATTGTGACAAAACCCGGTATCATCATAGATGTGGTGGGCTCCTACTTCTATGACAAAAAATCATGACAGAAAATGGGCTTTTCGTCCTGGGCGGGCCGGAGACGCAGCTGCATGACATTCTTTGGGCCGTCCATGACGGAAAAAACCGTGGTAGAAGCGAGGGGGAGGAAAATTTCGGGGAGTTACCGGTTACGGTGGGAGGTCGGGGGCCGAGCGATGCGCGTTTCTCTCATACACGTACGCGCGTGTGTGCGAGGCGTTGGCTCTAACTGAACCCGAGCGAGGCGTTGGGCTCTAACTGAACCCGAGTGATTGCACTGCAGGCTACGCGTTACTGAACCCGAGCGATCGATCGATGGCTGTTAACTGAACCCGATCAAGCGAATCCTTCGCTACTGCTACTAACTGAAGCCGATCGATGCTGCCTCTGGGATGAACAGTGAGCGTTGCGGGGGGGGGGGGGTTGGATGAACAGTGAGCGGTGGTGTTGCCTCTGGATGAATAGGACCCCGTGGTGTGGTGGAGGGCTGGATGAATAGTAGACGGTGGAAGGGTGCCCGTGGAGGGGTGGTTGAACAGGACCCCGTGGTGTGGAGGGCTGGATGAACAGTAGACGGTGGAGGGGTGGTTGAACAGTAGCCGGTGGAGTAGCGCGCGGTGGAGGCTGGATGAACAGGAGCCCGTGGAAGCTGGAGGAGGTCGACGGTAGCCCGTGGAGGCTGGAGGAGGTCGACGGTGGAGATGAACAGTATCCCGTGGAGTCCCGTTTTGCGGCACGCCACACCCCTCCCGATGAACAGGACCCCCATTTCGACCGTAGGAGGTTCGTTTCGTCCGTTTTGCGGTACGCCACACCCCTCCCGATCAACAGGACCCCCGTTTCGGCCGTAGGAGGTCCGTTTCGTCCGTTTTGTGGTACGCCACACCCCTCCCGATCAACAGGACCCCCGTTTCGACCGTTGGAGGTCCGTTTCCTCCGTTTTGCGGTACGCCACACCCCTCCCGATCAACAGGACCCCGTTCCGAACGTAGGAGGTCCGTTTCCTCCATTGTGCGGTACGCCAGGCCTCGTTTCCATCGCCTGTTCCGTCCAAGACCTCCCGATGAACACGACCACGCATTCCGTTCCGACCCAGCCGGTTGGCTCCCATGCGTTCCGTTGCCTCCCGATGAACACGACGCATTCCGTTGCCTCCCCATGAACACGACGCATTCCGTTGCCTCCCCATGAACACGACGACGACGCTGTTTCTCCGTTCCGACCCAGCCATGTACACGAGCCCTCACCGTACGTATGCGCGAGTAGGCGTTTGAGACCCCGCCTGTATGTACGTACGTGGCCGTATTTTCTTTCTTGCACCCTGGCCGCTGTACCTACGTGTACATGCTACGTGCGCGCCTCTACTACGACATGTACGCGCCTCTACTACGACACGTGAGCGCCTCTACATCGACCAGTATATATGTACGTACACGTTCGCGACCAGAATGACAATGCTACGTACGCTTCGACCAAGTGGGTCCCGACTGTCAGGCACTTCCTTGCGTGCGAAGATGTAGCTGGTGGGTCCCAGCAGTCAGGTGGCGAATTGTTTTTTTTGCCCGGACGCACTTCCTTGCGTGCGAAGGTGTAGCCAGTGGGTCCCAGCAGTCAGGGGGTGTATCGTTTTTTTGCCCGGACGCACTTCTTTGCGTGCGAAGGTGTAGCTGGTGGGTCCTAGCAGTCAGGGGGGCGAATCAATTTTTTTTGCCCGGACGCACTTCCTTGCATGCGAAGATGAAGCTGGTGGGTCCCAGGAGTCAGGGGGAAACGTTTTTTCCGCGAAATACAGTGGCCCGTCCGGTGGGTCCCAGCTGTCAGGTGGAGGAATCATTATTTTCCGCGTAATAAGGAGGCACTTCCTTGCTGCGGCCGTGGACCCAGCTGTCAGCCTCTCCACGTACAGTCCACGTCCGATGGAAGTCGTTCCTTGACCATGTTGACCAGGTCGCGCCGAGACCACCACGGCGGTGGACGACGGCGAGGCCTAGGAAGGGGATGACGCGGAGCTGGGGAAGAAGCGGCAGTGGAAGCCCACGCGGAGAGGAGTACGAGGGTTCACTGGTTAGGCTGCGGGGTGAGGCTGCCGTCGCCGCAGGGCCTGGCCAGCGGTGGGAATAGTAGGGGGCGGTGAGGCCTCCGCGGCAGCACAGCCGGCCACGGGAGGCAGGAGCATGCGGTACGACCGGCGCTGCTTTGGGCGGCTGGAGCAAGAAGACCAGAGGTTGAAGAAGCACTACTGCCGTTGGATGGACATCGTACGGTCACTGGAGCTAGAATCGTTCATATTGACTAAGTTGACAAAGCCCTCCGTCCCCGTCAACTTAGTTGGCCCACAAGTCATCCTCCCACTATGGTGGGTCCCTGCTAGCAGGGGGGTATTCATTTTTTTGTACGTAATAAGGAGGCACTTCCTTGCATGCGAAGATATAGCTGGTGGGTCTGACATGTCCGCGGGGGGAATGTTTTTTTCGCGAAATACAGAGGCCTTCCGGTGGGTCCCAGCTATCAGGTGGAGGAATCATTATTTTGCGCGTACAGTCCACGGCCGATGGATGTCGTTCGTTGACCACGTTGACCAGGCCGCGCCGAGAGCACCATGGCGGTGGACGACGGCGAGGCCTAGGAAGGGAACGACATGGAGCCGGGGAAGACTCGGCAATGGTTGCCCACGCGGTGGGGAGTACGAGGGTTTACTGGCCCGGCTGCCGTCGCCGGAAAATAACAGGAGGTGTGGGTGAGTAGAGGAATGGCTTGGCCAGCAATGAAGTAGGGTGGGGCGGTGCGGCCTGTGCGGCAGCATAGCCGGCCACGGGAGGCGGGAGCAGGCAGTCCCACCGGAGCTGGTTTGGGCGGCTGGAGCAAGAAGATCAGATATTGAAGAAGAAGCACGGCCGTTGGATTAACATCCAACAGTCACTGCTGCTAGAATCGTTTGTGGACTAAGTTGACAAAGCCAAAGTGCAGGTCAACCTAGTAGACCCACAAGTCAGCCTCCAAATCTGTCCCAAACAGCATACAGCCCAAAATTTCTAGCCAGATTCAAATTAATTTTAAATCTAAATATATACCTTAATTTAAATTCATTGAAATTTTACCCGCACAAAAACAATGAAATTTAAAATATCAAAATCCGAAAGAAAACAGTATTTTGGAACTAATTGCCTGTTTGCTGTTTTTTTTCATTTTACAGCCCATTTATTATTACTTATAGCCCATTTCTTATTAATTATAGCCCATTTTCTGGGCAAAATGCATCCCTCCTCGTCTTGAAAGATTTCCGGCCCAGCAGGGCGTAGAAAAGCAAGTAGGCCTACGTTGGTTATTCTGCAAAAAACAAAATAGCTGGCTAGCCATTTTCAGAAAGGAAAAAAAGCAAACTGGGCTGGTCATGTGCTAAACATATTAAATAAAAGCCTGGGCTAGACGGGCCACGGGTCCCACACAACCGAGTTGATACCCTTCTCCGTCCCGAAAAAAATAAATTACTGCGCGCGCTGCTGGGTCCGTACTGTCATCCTCACCATGTACAGTCATCTCCTTATTCCTCTCGGTTGTTGTCCATGTTGACAACACCAGAGGGCGGCGCCGCGGTGAGCGAACCAAGGCGGAGGACGATGGTGAGGCCTCGGACGGGAACGAACAGGAGCCGGGGAAGATCACAACCAGCCATGGGAGGCGGGAGTAGGCGGTCCCGCCGGCGCTGGTTTGGCTTTGGCGGCTCGAGGAAGAAGAGACTGAAGAAACGCGACAGACGTTGAATGTCAATCCAACGGTCAAGGTTGGCACAATCGTTTGTTGACTAAGCGGACACCAAGTAGCATACTTTTTTGTATATAGGAAGAAAACTGCGAGGAAAATGCGTTCGTCTGCCGTCCTCCTCATAGGGAACGTTCGCCACATAAGTGACTAGCACCCTTGGTTTTCAACCGAGAGGTCTTGGGTTCGAGTCCCAGGAACTCTCAATTTTGTTCTCCTTCCTTCCTCGCAAAAAAGGGAAAGAAAATCAAACACTTGGGAAGGCGTACAAAACAAGCTAGTGTACCAGTAAAGAGACGTTGCCGAGTTTTAAAAAAAAGAAAGACGTGCTCCTGTAGCTGGTTCGAATCCAAACCTAGACTATGACTATATATGGTGCTATGCTACTCTGCAAGTAATGAAACTGACATATCCAACATTCGCTTCTCCTCTTCTCTACTTACTCTGCCTAGCATCAGAAGCTCTGGCCGCAGCAACCATGTCCGCTGGCTGCTCATCCACCTGCTCTTCAGCAGGCAACAACCAGATATGTGCCAAGTCGCCACCCGTACCATCGCCTGTGGGTCTCATCACACCCCCGCCCGCACGCGCACCGCAGCCGATTGCTCATCGCAACCCGCTGCCGTTGGTGTGGTGCCACTGCTGCAAATCACGCAGAGTCATCCATCGCGTCTCAACCACAATCCGCAACCCTGGCTGAGTCTTCTAGAAATGCCCGAATCATGGGGTAATAATATGTTTAAGTGTTGTTCTGCTGCTTTCAGTTGCTGATTTTTTTAATAGTTTGGTTGATGATCTTCCAATTTGATTTGTGCAAAAAAGGGAAGATTCGTGTGATTTGTATTTCTGGGAAGTTGGTGATGTGGGGGAATGCAACTACGCTGATTATTTGGTTAGCCGACGAATCCCAATAACAGCAGGTTGGGGTGTTGGACAAGTAACTGAAGGAACGACAGAAGAGGAAGATGCAGAGCAGAAGGTTAAAGATGCAGTTCCTTTGATCATGGCCAAGCAACAGCTGCTGAATGGCCTTGACAGCAATGAGGAGATGAAAGAGCTTGTCAAGATAATGGGCAAAATTGATGTGCTCTGTAGGATGATTGTCTCTTTATTTGCAGTGTATGTAGCACTCGTGATGTATTCAGTGGCTACGACATGAGCACTTTGCTGAAACTAGTAATGAATGAAACCTGTGTAGTAGGCTGGGCGTAGTGTTGTGAACATCTAATGATTTCTATTAACGAAAAATCAGGGGGTATCCCCTTTTTCTCATATAAATAAATAAATAGCAGAGGCCCTGTCGGGTCAGCTTTGTTCTCATTCGAAGACGTCGAGCAAATTGCAGTCCAACAACAAACTATGTCATCAAATTCAAGTTTCACAGCCAAATATGAGTACAACTAAACAACAATGTCATCATGTTTTAGTTGTCATACAATCACCAAACACAAATCAGCATACATAACAAGTGATGTTCTCACAGCAAAATACTAAACAACATGTTCATTAGGTTTCAGTTGTCATAGCAAACACAATTTCACATAGTAGATAAAAAAACGTCTTCTGACAGGCAAATACGACAAAAGCAATGTAATCATCATCCGCAGCAGCAGCGTCAACATCTTCGCCATGTGTATCAGTCTGAATCGTAATTCCCCATGGTGTCATCTTCTTCTTCGTCGTCCTCAACGTCCTCGAATGTTGGCTTCTTCTTGATCAACTCTTGTATGTCCATAGCACAACAAGCAATCTTTTCGCCAGTGTCATTGACGTGATGGTTCTCAAAGATATTAGGAACATCTGTGTTATCTTGTACATCAGGAGCAGTGTAAGCATCATCTTGTTGTGCAACTTCATTAAACGATTTCCTCTGCTCAAACCTTTGCAATACTCTCCAGTCATCGCTACGTGCAAATGTGTCTTCCAAGAAAAATATCTGTGTTGCTTGATTTGCCAAAATAAAAGGCTCGTTGGTCTGGTACGCCGCCTTGACATTGATGGATTTGAAATAATCATCAGCTCTGGGTTTTGCGATCCTGGAAAACAGGTTATACCAACGACAGCACAACAGAACCACACACCGATGATCCTCGAAACTGGAGATATACTGCAACTGAACAATGTCTGTTATGTTAGCATACATTTCAGTTGTCTCTTTGTCATACGTATCCGTGCTCATGATGGCACTGTTTTGTGTCTTCCTGCCTTCGTCTCGTGCAAGGGTGTTGTAGCGCACATCTCCAACAACGCAAGATTCATAATGTCTTACCCGAGTATCAGGACCCACTGCTAGTGAGTAAAGGGCATCATCAACTACCTGCCCGTCCTCCCGCATCTTCTTAACCTATGGTTAGAAAATAGACAAGCTGATCATCTTATGTACTCAATATATTAAAAAAACTGACAGTGCACTTCAAAATCTTACATGGTTCTTGAACCATTTCGCAAATCCTGCCATAACCAGTTTGTCAATGTTTCTTGGATTTTGCGGCAGTAACTCCTCTTTGTAGATGCTGCACAACATAGTGATCGCGTCAAACATCTAAATATATAAGAATGTGCTGCAAGTTTAGTAGATTACGATGTATAAGCTGCAGTACTACACTTACTTGATATAAGGTAGTATCTCAGAACAGTTATTCAACACATACCAAACCATTTTGTCCAAATCTTTAGGTTTGTCCTCTTGTCGACTCTTCCCTGTAACTGGAACAGAATAATCGAAAACATTGAGCCCGGGATTATCTTCACCCACCTCTTTGCTAAGCCGATCAGCTGTTTCAATGTATTTTGAGCAGAATGTCAACGCTTCTGTAGCAATGTAGGCCTCTGCAATGGAACCCTCGGGTCTAGCTCTGTTCCTAACATAGCCCTTGAAAGTGCCTAGCCGCCTTTCAATAGGGTACATCCAGCCATACTGTACTGGACCTCTAAGTAGTGCCTCATCAGGTAGATGAACAACCAAATGCACCATCACATCAAAGATGGCTGGAGGATATATCTTCTCAAGGTCGCATAGGATAGTTGGTATCTTGTCTCTAAGACGCTCCAAAGCATCTATCCTGATATTTCTACTGCAGAGTTCCTTGAAGAATTGTCCCAACTCTGCAACTGCTCTGTATAAGTCAGGGCGGCCCAATCCTCTAAGGATAACAGGTAAAACCCTTTGAAGTAGGACGTGGCAGTCATGAGTTTTCAACCCTTGTACCTTGTTTCCATCTGCACTGACTCTCCTTTCAGGGTTGAAAGCAAATCCATGTGGGAATCTCACACGTGACAGGACCTCGCAGAATTCTTTTCTTTTTACCTTGTCCAAGACGTACACAGCTGGTGCCATATCCCGTGGTTTACCTTCATCTTGCACCTGCAAATCCTTTCTGATACCCAGGTGTGTCAAATCAATCCTAGATTTTAAGGTATCTTTCGTCTTGCCTTCAATGTTAAGAAGTGTGCCGATAATGCTGTCACATATATTTTTCTCAATGTGCATCACATCAAGATTATGCCGCAGATCCAAATCTTTCCAATAATCCAAGTCCCACAAAGTGGACCTGCGGGTAAACAATAATCTCTCTTCTACCCTGCCACACTTCCTTTTCCCGCTACCATTACCAAGATGGTTTCCTAGTGTAATATGCCTGACCTTCTCTAATTCCACTTGCAACTCATCGGCGGTGAGCCTCTTTGGCGCATCACGGTTTTCATGCTTTGCATTGAACACATGTCTTCGGTATTTTCTAGGATGCGGCTTGTCCTTGGCAAGGAAACGACGGTGTCCAATGTAACAGATCTTGCTAAGTATTGCGTATGACAGCGGATTCCTGTCACAGCGAACACATGCATTGTAACCATGTGTCGTTCGCCCTGACATAGTGCCCAAAGCCGGATAATCATGGATGCACCAAATTACAACAGCACCCTGAAAGAAATCAGCTGGTGGGCTGCTATATAGGTCTTGCGTGAGAACACCCTTCCATAGCTGTTGAAGTTCCTCCACAAGAGGCTCCATGAACAAATCAAAATCCTTTCCAGGACTTTTTGGACCTGGGATGAGCAAGGCCATCATGTAGTTTGATTCTTTGGTGCAGACATTTGGAGGCATGTTGTAAGGGATAACAAGCACTGGCCACATGCTATATGTGGCGCTCTGGTGGCCAAATGGGTTAAATCCATCTGAAGCTAAGCCAAGTCTAATGTTTCTCAGGTCAGCAGCAAACTCTTTGTGTTTATCATTGAAGCTTTTCCACTCACTACCATGAGATGGATGACTCATTACATTCTGATCTCTGTACTCCTGGTTCCTAGAATGCCACAGTACATCCTCTCTTGTTTCAGCATCATGAAACAACCTCTGCAATCTTGGTGTAATTGGAAAATGTCTCAGAACATTATGAGGAATCCTCTTCACAGCATTGCCATCTTTCCATCTTGATGATTTGCATTTCGGGCATTCACTTAAGTTGGCATAATCCTTCCAGAATAGAACACAATTATTCTTACAAACATGGATCATATCATATCCAATTCCAACTGCACGAAGGAAATTCTTCATTTTACTGTAGGTGCGTGGCAGCTCAGACGCATCTGGGAAAGATTTGCGGAAAGCAGCCAACATCGCATCGAATGATTTCTTGGTCATCCGCTCAGATGTCTTCACCTGAAGAAAGGTGACCATAGCTGGGAATACTGACAGCTTATTTCCTGGGCTGACAGCAACGTTACATTGTTCCAACATGCGGGCCCACCGTTTTTCTTCTGCAGGTGAAAGTTCACAGAATGCACGAGCATTTCGTAGCATTGTTTCAATGTTGGTCAAACTCACTGGCTCCGCCACCACCACCTCCTCCTCCTCTTCCACCTGAGCATCAGGCAGATCAAGATGGTGATCTGCTGCTTCCATGTAGTCAATAACATTGACGTTCACAGCTTCACCATGATGAACCCACCTAGTATATGTGACCGACATCCCATACAAGTGTAGATGATTTTGCACAGTTGACTGGGGTCTTGTAACTGAATTCATACAACTGCTACACGGGCAGAGCACATCTGATTTTGGACCACCGTACTCAGCTCTGATAAAGTTCATGAAGTTTTCAACCCCCTCAACATATGCAGCGGAGAATCTTCGAGCAGAAGTTATCCAAGTCCTGTCCATCTGTTAGACATACAAATTAGTTCTTCTACTGGATATTACAGGAAAAACATATATGCTTTTTTATGAAGTCCAGAAAAAATACCTAGGTCGATGTCTAAAGCTATGGCAAGATATTTGGACGAGGAGATCTAAGTAACGAAATATATGTAAAGCTAATTCAGCAAACAGATTTGAGTGCTAAATTATGGCAGGCTGTTTCAGCAGTCAATGAGGCCGAGCACACAACCATCAAACTATCGAAGGCCATCGCAGCAACAAAGATCGAGTATAAAACGTCGTAGAGCTATTTCACCTAACAGATTGGCTACTAGACCATGGCAATCTACGTCACAATAAATATATGGCAGGATATTTTAGCAACTAATCGGCCTTGGCATGCCATCTCAGCTAAGTAGATTGACTGCAGAACAGGGCAAGGAAGCTTCTTAAGCAGAGCATATTGACAGTAAACTACTTCGGCAAACAGTGAGATTAACAGCATCTATCAGCTAACATTCAACGCTACACCGACATGAACGGGGCCTCAGTCTAGAATGCGCGTACCGTGGGAGAAGCTGGCCGCCGTGCGTCTGCACACGAATGTCGCCAGCGGTGGCGGCGCTGACCGCCGTGCGCCTCCACAAGAACGTAGCCAGAGGTGGACCGCACGGCTAGAGGACGGCACTCTACGAGAGCGTACTGTGAGAACGAGAGGATCGCCGAACCGCGGCGCCAATGTATCGGCGCGGCGGAGAGGGCGGCTTTGCCGGAGCGAATGGAGTGGAGGGGGACAGGGGGGAGGGGGTTTGGGGAATATTATTGGCTAGTTGGCCGAAGGGCGGTTGAATCGGATTTGGGGGGAATTTTTGGGTGTGTGGGGGGGGGGGAGGATTTTCGCGCAGTGGGCGGGGGGAGTTTGGCGCATGGTCGGTTTCTCCAAGTGCAGTCCCACGTGTCAGTGAAGAGGCAAGCCGAAGCGCGTTCCGTTTGCGTGAGCCGTGTGCAGGACCGAACGTGTGTGGGGTGCAATGCGACCGCGACAGGAGTGCTGTGAGTGTACCGCCTTTTTTCCTTTTAAACTAGGTGCTTCGCCCCCTCAAAAAAAATTGTTGCTTCGCGCGATCCATCGATACTACTACTAGTAATCCGGTAATCCCAACTAAAACGGCGCGGCCGGGTCTTTTCCCGCGCGATATGCTGGGAAGTTGGCTTAGTTGGGTTTTTTAGGACGAGTAATGCTACACCTACGTAATCCCAGTTACGTAATTAACGTAATGTGAAACGTGTGAGCTGTTGATTGTAGATTGGGGGGAGGGAGGGGCCCACCACCATGAAAATCAGGGGAGGAGAGAGAGAGGCAATTTACGTTAACCCTTTCGTAGGTTCCCGTAGATGTAGAAAGATGTGAAATGCGTGAATGTGTAGTGGACGTACTACTGGAGTGCCTAAGATAATTTGTGTATGTATAGACCCTATGTGTTTATTTTACTTCGCATGTTAGATTTGTCTCGGTTCAATAAAAAGCAGAGTTGGTGATGATGGTGTGCCTGTCATCCTGCAATATAGGCCGTCCGATCTATATCTAACGGATAGGAAGGAAACTATGACAATTTAACCGCACACTTCTCCACATTTGCAGATAAGGCTTTCCCTCGTTCATCCTTTTCTCCCACAAGATCTTGATCTTCCGTGCAACGCATAGGCATCTTGCTAGTACTCCTACAATATGTATATTATTGTGAAAGTTCATATACACCGGCCGAGATTAATGCAAACACGGCAGATTTTCATTACATTTCGAACTTTTATAGGACAGAAAAATAAAAGAAACCCGACCCTAAACCTATTCTACGGCAGCGATCAATGTCCTCCATCTGCGATCTCTATGTACGGGGGCGGGGTTCAAGACCCGTGAAGTGAAGGTGCGCGCGGTCTCCGGCGAGGAAGAGTAGAACACGGGATACGGACCGGCCAGTTGGCACACCATGCCCTGCCGCCTCCCATGCCCTACTCATCCTCGGAGGAGTCCCCGACCTCGGCGGTGCCGGATGTTGGACGGCGGCAAGTAGGACGCGTGGCTGATGGTGCTCCCGTCGTTGGCCACCAGCGTGGCCACCGCTTGTGCGGTCGCGTCCGCGTCCAGCTACGCCGCTATTGCGTCGCGAGAGGCGACTTGAGCGAGGGCGGCGAGCTCGAGCTTCATCCCCGAAGACAAGCTCTCCTGCAGAGTGTTCGCACTTGCAGTCATGGCGGATGTGGTGCCAGGTAGGAGGACGATGCGCTATGGTGTGGAGGTTAGCTGGGCGTTGCCACTTTAAGTAGCGCATTCTGGTGAGGCCAAGCGTCCGGGTGCGTCATTAAGTCGCCGAAGTTGGTTCCTCGGGCACCGAGCCTCTTAACGACGACATACAAATGGACGGCATGAATGCGGGCAGTTGGCGCCGGCTGCGAACGCACCACGCGACGGCGTGAGGGACGAGGGTTTTGGTGTGGCAGGGTAGTCAGCTGCGGTCGTGGCAACGTTGGAGATGCCCTTTGCTCACATGCGATCCCCGCATGTCATTGAAAAAGCAAGACGGCCCGGCATGGTCTCAGGTCCAGAGGATGCAGTTGGCCGCGCTACACCACTCCGCGGACGCGTCGCGGCGCCCTGTGCATCCTCGACGAGCCGGGTGTTGGGGTGTGTTTGGATTGTGGCCAAAATGCACCTTACCAAAATTTTGGTCATGACCCAAAGATTGGTCTTTGTTTGGATGGTTGCCATTTTTTTGGCATGCCAATGAACTCTAGCCAACTCTAGTTCATTTTTCTTGCCAATGTCGGCCAAATCATGGGCAACCAATACCTCAACCAAAATTTTGGTCATGACCCAAAGATTGGTCTTTGTTTGGATGGTTGCCATTTCTTTGGCATGCCAATGAACTCTAGCCAACTCTAGTTCATTTTTCTTGCCAATGTTGGCCAAATCATGGGCAACCAATACCTCAACCAAAATTTTGGCTACCCAATGCTTTGATGGGGCAACCTTGGGCACAAACCAAACATACCGTTGGTCGTGCCACAGCACTAACGCCACCCTCGGCACACTGAAACCGACCGTGTCTAGCAACTATATGAGCGTGTCGCTCACCGCGGTCGCCGTGTCCAGAGGCGGTGCTGGAGCTGCGCCCCGTTGTTGGCCCCAACGACCCACATGAACGGTTGTCGGTGGCGAGGAGGTCATGGGCCAGCTCCTCCATTGGACTAGTCTGCGGTACGTCGTCCCGACGGGTGTGCCCCACATGTCGGTTTCCTTGTTTTCCTGGCCATATTCGAGCGTCAGTGCTCCGCGTTGCGCATTAGGCCTTTCACTATGTCGGCCAAGCGAGACAACTTATTGTTTATTTGAGCCTTTCAAGTATAATCATGTGGCGTTTGCTTATTTCTCATTCCTGTCCAACCCTCTTCTCCATCGATCATGTCGCCCTCCAGTCGAGTCCATCCTCCCGCATGCCTCATTTGAACATTCCGCCGAGTATCATTCGCATGCCTCATTTACTTTTTGAACGTACAATATACTCCCTCCTATCCTTTCTAGTTTACATATAAGTTTTATGTGTAGTCAAAGTATCTCTACTTTGATCAAAAAGGTATCAACATTCAACAACGCCCAATCAATATTGTTAGATTCGTACGTACTCCTAGATTTGTACTTGAGATGGTTTCCAATTTGACTATTGACAAGATTAATAGTACATGAGATGTATAATGTGAAAATTATATCATTGGAAACTCCTTTCACATACGAATTTGACCGTATGCTTTGTGTAAGTTGCATGTCATATATTATTACTCTAACATTTGGTCAAAGTTAGCCTCGAAAAACGCATTAGACCCTGTATGCTTTGTGTAAGTTGCATGTCATATATTATTACTCTAACATTTGTGTAAGTTGCATGTCATATATTATTACTCTAACATTTGGTCAAAGTAGTATAGTGGAAGTGGATCCTCTGACGTAGGTATCCCTGCCTTACCCTCCCTTTCGGTCACTTACTGGCGGACCCCATGCCTGCTAGGCCCCGCATGTCAGTTACTCAATGGGTTCGGCCACGTCAGGGGATCCTCATCCGTAGTATACTCCCTCTGTTTTATTTACTCCGCACAAAACGGAGGGAGTGCTGGTATAATAAATGACGCGGGCGGGGGAGGGACGTCGGTTTGCTCTCAACCGCGGTCCCACAAGCGAGCGAAAACACAAGACGAAGCGCGTTCCATTCGCTGAGCGACGTGGAGGGTCCAGCGTGCCGGGCTGCAACGCGAACGCGACAAGAGCGATGTACAGTCAAAACCGATTGACCGGTCGTCACCGGAACCACTATTCACACCAGAACCTTCGCTGCTCGGCCTACGCCAGCCACTGCCCTAAAACCACACCAAATCTCCAGCCCATTCCCCCACCTTTCGATCCCCTAGCCCGCATCAAGCGTCCCATAGTTCGCCGAAAAGCCATGGTGCGCTGCAAGATCACTTACTACAAGATGCTGACACCGGAGCGCCGCGCAGAAATCGCGGCGGCGGTCGTTGCCACAGACCTCCGTTCCCAAGCTCGCTTTGCGGCGGGCCAATCCCCGAGTTCTCTGGAGCCAAGCTACGAGGAGGAGGAAGACGATCCAATGTTCATGGCAGAGGTCGCGACGCAGAAGGCCCCCGATGGGTATGAGACGATGGACGTCGACTTTGTGCCCGCGTCCGAGTCCCCCATGGTACAGGCAGACCAGCGGTTCAACATGGTGATACTAAAGGAGGACCGGGAGGCAGAGGCTCGACTCGACACAGAGCGTGCGCATGCCGCTGCCATTGAGGCTCTCTTGCAGGCGGAACCGGATGTCGTGGATGTGGACCGGGCAGCGGAGGCTCAACTTGAGGCGGAGCGCGCGGATGCCGCTGCCAGCGAGGCCCTCCTGCAGGCGGAACCGAACGTCCTGGACATGAACCGGGCGGCAGAGGCTCGACTCGACGCAGAGCACGCGGATGCCGCTCTCATCGACGCCCTCCTGCAGGAGGAACTGGACGTCCTGGACTTGAACCGGGCAGCGGAGGCTCGACTCGACGTGGAGCACGTGGATGCCGCTGCCATCGAGGCCCTCCTGCAGGCGGAACCGGACGTCCTCGACTTGAACCAGGCTGTCTCTCGTCCGTGCAGAGCGCCCGCACGCTCCGCTTGAGCGAGTAGCTGGAGGCCGAGGACAACCACGGTGCGGAGACACACGTCGGCAGCGATGGCTGGTTCGTGCTGGCAGCCAAAGACGACGAGGCCGTCTCTTTCCGCGAGCAGTGATAGTTTTTCTTTATGTTGTTGTTTTTATGGATCTTTTGCTGTGTAAAAACATATATTTGTTATGCAAGTCGCTTGACTTGGGTCAGTCTACCATTTCAGGCAGTTGGATGAATATCCTACGTCTCCTAACCCTTCTTTCCTTCTTCCTCACCTCGTCTTCTTCCCCAATAGACCACCGCACGGGCCGTACGGATACTCCCCAACATGCGGTTGGATAAACATACTCTATGAACGAAAATTATGTGTCAGCGATAGGATGGCTGAGTTTGGTTTGTTCACATGCGACAACACGTGTCAGTGAGGGTGCGTTCCCTTAGTTGGGTTTGCGGCGTGCAGGAACGACCGTGTGAGGGTGCGGTGCGACCGCGGCGTGCAAGAGCGACCGTGTGAGGGTGCGGTGCGACCGTGACAGCCGTGCGCAAGTGTACCTCCTTCTCATTTTGAAAACTTTAAGCAAGCTTGGCAAAAATGTGTGGCGAAGTTTGGCAATGCAAGGCCTAGACCCAAACAGGATAAGTACGTACGTACTAGGAGTACTAGTGTTAAAAAAGAAAGGCGGGGGTTTCCTTCACGGGATTTAATCGATACAAATCCTCGTTTCACGTGTAAATTAATGCGTATTTTTTCTCCAAAGACCAAAGAGCTAACCATCTCACTCCTCAATGCTTGATTAATGCAGCACCATGCAAACCAACCTTCTCACTTCCGCATGCATGCAGGGGATATTAATGTCCTTGGTTGCTAACCCCATCAATTTTGCCTCGATTAGTGTTAGTGGCCCTTTGCAAATTGTAATTTTGATATACTGGCCTTGTGTACAAAAAAATGGAGGTAGTAACTATATTTGACTTCCTTCCCCATTGCGGTGACGTTGACGATATCTTTTTTTGTGGTTTGGCGAAGTGCGTTTGACGGCGAACACCATTGAGGGAGACCACGGTAAGTCGTTTGCTAGTGCCGCCTGCAGCCGAGACAACCGCCTTATTTGCATCCAGGAAGTACTACTAGGAGTACTAGTGCGGTGAGATGGTTTCTCGAAGAAGACGATGGAGAAGCGAAGTCAGCAAAGAGTGAAATGATGGTTGCTTCGTCCGTGCTTTTGTGATTTGATGCCTCACTGCTTTGTGATTTGTGATAGAAGGGACAGGGGAGTAGACTCTGTGCTCTATACTGTACTACATGCGTCCAAGCATGGGAGAAAGAGGAGAGAAGTTGCATTTTTCTATTCCTTCTATCAATCAATCAGGGAGCTTCGGTTCCATCTTTTTGTCTTTGGCAACACCGTCCACAATGGTTCCCACGATGCCAAAAGCTATTTTCACATTTGGCTACACATTGTGGATGCCCTTAACCGTACCACTTGGTTTCGCTCCT
The DNA here is from genome assembly GCF_002575655.3 of Aegilops tauschii subsp. strangulata. Classification (NCBI taxonomy): domain Eukaryota; kingdom Viridiplantae; phylum Streptophyta; class Magnoliopsida; order Poales; family Poaceae; genus Aegilops; species Aegilops tauschii. Next base: position 97,278,679 of record NC_053036.3, on the reverse strand, counting down.
GTGTGCTATCTATACAAATCTCAATTATATTGATCTAAAAAATTATAGAATCAAGATTAGTAAAAAGGAGGTGATTTTGCCGCGCGGATGGCGGGTGAGGCTTCTTATTTTCGGAGGACGTTGTCCTGGCGGTTTGCTAACATGCGGTCCCACGTCTCAATGCTTTACCAAGCCGATCCGCGTCCCACATGAGGCAGAACAACGGCAGAAGAAACACGTGGTTAAGTTGAAGAAGATGAGGGAGAAGCGGATTCAGCAACGAGTGAAATGATGGTTGCTTCGTCCCTCCAACTTCTTTTTTTAGCATTATTACTTCGTCCCTCCAACTTAACTGCGGGAAAGGTGCAACTTTGTGATTTGACGCCTATTTGCTCATTACTACGCCGGCGCCATGACTGGGGTGCTTCACCCCGGCTGCTCTGCTGTCACAGCCCTAGAATTGCTTGTAGTTAATTGCATGAAAGCATTCATGTCATCATGTTTAATTCAAATGAATTTGAATTGGGGATGACCAAACCCTAGCACAAAATGAATTCAACTAGGTTCAAAATAAAAATATATTCAATTAACCCAAAATGCCCTTCAAAAATGTTCATTATTTATGGAAAAAGGTTAAAACCTTTACCAGAGGTCATGCACATTTTTCCAAGGCATTTATGGTCTTTGAATTAATTCAAACATATTTGAATTGGAGCTATTTGAATGCTATATATATTTCAGATGCTCCAAAAATGTTGGAAATTGTTAAGGGTCACTGGAATAATTCAGAAGTCACCCATAATTATTTCCAGGATTTTATGAAATGGTTTAGTATTATTACTAAATCAAAAAAAAAGCAAAAGAAATAGAAAATAGAAAGAAAAATAAAGGCAACAGGAAACCTACCTGGCGGCCCACTTACCTGGCCTAGCCCACCAGAGCTGCCACCATCTCCCACCTCGCGCCAGAAGGACGCGAGGCGTGTGGCCACCGCGCGCGGGCACGTGCCCGAGCCACCTCCTGCTTCCGCCGCTTCTGGAGCCAGCCCCGAGTGCCACGCACTCCCTCTCGACCCCCTCACTCTCTCCCTGGACCCCCTCCCCCTCCTCTGCTCTCTCCCGCAGCACCACCGAGCGCGTTCGCCGCCGCCGCTCGCCGTAGCCATGGCCACAACCTCTCCCACGCCCCCTGGAGCTACCCACGAGCTCCGCGTCGTTCCTCTCTTCCTCCTCACCGAGCCTCCCAACGCCAGAAGCCCCGAAAACGTCGCCGGCATCATCGTGTTCACCGTCGGGCACCGGAGATCGTCGCCGCCGATTCATCGTCCACAGGGCTTCCCCGAGCACGCTGGCCATCCCTACGGCACTGTTGTGAGCCCCCGAGCGTTTCCCCCCTCTCCCCGCAGTCAATCCCCTCCTCTAGCCAGCCTAGCCACCCGAGCCGAGAGCTCCGCGTCGCCGGCCATGGCGCTGCCGTGGCCAGAGCCCGAACCAGCCGCTCCCGCACGCGTCGTCGTCCTCCTCACCTCTCCAGGAGCGGTAGCCACCACCAGATCCTTCCAATGTGCCCTACAGCCACCGCCCGAGCTCACCCGAACTTTGGCCGCCGCCGCGAGCTCGTCTCCGGTGACTATAGTGCACCCCAGCCGCTGCTGCCTACTCCGTTGGATGCGGACGGCCATGGGCTCCCTCCTGGTGGTTGCACCGCACCTAACCGCAGCCCCTAGCGCCACCGAGCTGCAGCTCCGCCATGCGGAATGGTCGCCGCCGGCCAGAGTCCGGCGATGATGAAGTGGCACCATCATTAGCGCCTAATTAATCACCTAGAGTCACTGACAGTGGGCCCTAGTGCCTGCTAATTAGTTTTGTTAGGTTTAATTAATCACTGTTTAGCCACCGTGTCAATGACAGGTAGGACCCGCACGTCAGGTTTGACCTAGACAGGGTCAGTTGACCTGCTGACGTCACACTGACATCAGGCTGACGCAGAAAATCATTTTCTGGATTAAAAACAATTCAGAAATTCCAGAAAATGTTTAAAACTTCTAAAAATCATAGAAAATCAACCGTAACTCAGAATGAAATAAATTATATATGAAAAATGATCAGAAAAATCCAAAGAATCTGAATATGGCATTTTCATGCATGTTAGAACAACTTACAGCTGCTGTTTAGGATAAATCATATAAGTGGCATTTAAGAAAGCACATATGGAGTTTGAATTTGAACCTAGTGTTCAAACCAACTCCATCTAACTTGCTGCTAGTTGCATTAGCCCAATCAACAACATATTGCCATGTCACATTCATGCATCATATTGTTGCATTGCATTGATTGTATTTCTTCTCTGTTGCTGGTAATTGTCCCCTCTCGATAGACGTGGTTCCGATTATGAGTTTGATGACACCGATGAAGAACTATACTATCTTCAGAAGTGCCAGGCAAGCAAAACCCCCTTGTTCATTCCGATACAATCCCACTCTCTCGCTCCTGCAATCTTTTACTGCATTAGGACAACAATGATTCAACTGTTACATGTTGCGGTAGTTGAACCCCTTTCCTCTGCATGACCTGTCATTGCCATAGTAAATAGATGAAACCCACTAGCATGAGTAGGATTTGTTTGAGCCCTGATGTGCCTACTCATTCATGCTTGTTTGTCATGCCTACTACTGCTTAGAGTTGAGTTAGGTCTGATTCATCGGGGATGAATCGGAGGTGTGTGAACATGTCCTACTGTTGAGAGCTAATTGCGTGAACACGATTTGGTAAAGGTAGCGGTGAGAGGCCATGTAGGAGTACATGGTGGGTTGTCTCATTGCAGCCGTCCTCAGGAACTGAGTTCTGTGTTTGTGATCCATGAACAGTTACTACCACACATTGGGTTCCGGTAACTCGACCCCTCTCGACTTATTAATCAACATGATCTCTGTCCAGGAGTTGCAACTAGTTTTTGGTGTTTGTAGGTAGTGTGAGTAGTCTACCAAGTGGCACCCAGTACAGGTGGGCTTGGGACAGACTAGGCACAGTGGCACGGTGTACCAAGCGTAAAACCATCCGTCGAGGTGGGCCTGGGAACCCTGTTCACATTGTTTGGGGCCGTGAGCGACACCCCGACCGGATCTCCTTGCGGATGGAACCCGAATAAGCGATAAACCTGGACTAGACACTTGTGTGGTTAGTCAGGTCGTGGCCGACTCCCTCGCCAGGCTTCCGCTTGAAGGTTGCCGAGATACACGTCGTGTACATGGTGGTAAGTGGCGAGAGCGTGTGTGAAGAAGTACACCCCTGTAGGGTTAACATCATCTATTCGAATAGCTGTGTCCGTGGAAAAGGACTTCTGGCTTGCCTATAACAGTTCATAGACAAGTGAAAGTGGATACTCTAAAACTCGCAAGATAAGCGTGAGTGCTATGGATGGCGTTTTCGTAGGGAGACGGGAGCGGATCCATAGTAGTGTATTGATAAGGTGAATATGTGGACTCGTGTGCGCCACCCCAAAAGAGTTACTTGCAGTCGTAGTTTAGGATAGCCACCGAGTCAAAGCTGGCTTGCTACAGTCAAACTCCACCACCCCCTTTATTGATACCGATGCATATGTAGCTAGTTCTGATGTAAGTCTTCCTGGGTACATTTGTACTCACGTTTGCTTAATTTATGCTTTTGGAGAGAGACGTCGGTCTCATTAGTAGTTCCGCGTGGACTTCGACGTTTAGCTTGTTACCTCAGCTACGATCTTGTGCCCTCGGCAGGATCTAGTAGATAGTCAGGCTTCTCAGCCTTTTTCATTTATAGTTGTCTGTAATCAGACATGTTAAGCTTCCGCATGTGCTTTGACTTGTATGCTCTGAATGTTGGGTCATCAGACCTGAGGGAGTCCTGGATTAGGGGGTATCCGGACAGCCGGACTATATACATCGTCCGGACTATTGAAGCGTGAAGATACAAGACTCAAGACTCCATCCCGTGTCCGGATGGGACTCTCCTTTGCGTGGAAGACAAGCTTGGCGATCCGGATATTGTGTTTCCTTCCTTGTAACCGACTCCATGTAAACCCTAGCCCTTTCCGGTGTCTATATAAACCGGAGAGGTTGGTCCTTAGAAGGCCGATCACAATTACAGTCATAATCATCATAGGCTAGCTCCTAGGGTTTAGCCTCTACGATCTCGTGGTAGATCTACTCTTGTACTACTCATATCGTCAATATTAATCAAGCAGGAAGTAGGGTTTTACCTCCATTGAGAGGGCCCGAACCTGGGTAAACATTGTGTCCCTTGCTTCCTGTTACCATCAGCCTAAGACGCACAGATCGGGACCCCCTACCCGAGATCCGCCGGTTTTGACACCGACATTGGTGCTTTCATTGAGAGTTCCTCTGTGTCGTCGCTGCGAGGCTTGATGGCACCTTCAATCGTCGGCAACACGGTCCAGGGTGAGACTTTTCTCCCCGGACAGATCTTCATGTTCGGCGGCTTCGCACTGCGGGCCAATTCGCTTGGCCATCTGGAGCAAATCAACAGCTACGCCCCTGGCCACCAGGTCAGGTTCGGAAACCTGAACTACACAGCCGATATCCGCGGAGACTTGATCCTCGACGGAATCGGGCCTGTGCCAGGAGTGCCGGGCAGTCACGATGAGCACGGCCTAGACCTACCGTCGGATAATGCTCAGGATATTACCTCTGCAGTAGTCCCGAACCTAAATCCGGAGCAGGCTGCGTGGCCTAAGGATGGGTGGATGGACCCCGCCCCGCAGGCCGCACACTCATCGGCGGTGGAGCCGAACACAGGTCTCACCTCTTTGGAAGCCTGTGACTCCGGACCCCCGGACTCGTATCCGGTTGTTGGTTCCAGTCCGCACGCTCCCGAGCCCGCCGAGTCCGGCTGGGCTCCGGTAATGGAGTTTACCACTGCGGATATCTTCCAGCACTCGCCCTTCGGCGACATGCTGAATTCATTAAAGTCTCTCTCTTTGTCAGAAGGCTCTCGGCCGAACTATGTCCGGCTCGAGTGGGAAGCTAGCAACGAAGGAATTCGTTGCCCACCCACCTCCCACTTAATAGCCACGGTCGATGATTTGACCAACGTGCTTGACTTCGACTCCGAAGACATCGACGGTTTGGACGACGATGTAGGAGAAGAACAGAAACCACCACCCACGGGGCTGTGGACAACCACCTCTTCATACGACATATATATGGTGGACACCCCGAAAGAAACCAATGGCGATGAGGCAATGGAGGATAACCCCTCCAAGAAGAAAGCAAAGCATGGGCGTCGCCAGCGCCGCTCCAAGCCCAGCCACGGCAATGCCGGCACCGGAGACGAAAACAATCCGGACGGCGTCGAAGATGAATACAACCCCGACCAGCCCGCCTTCGAGCAGGCCGAACAGGAAGATGGGCAGGACAGCCCAGATGCGCAGGCGACTTACGGGTAACCGGAGGAGGACAACTACATGCCCACCTCCGAAGACGAGATTAGCCTCGGCGACGACGAGTTCGGCGTGCCTGAGGACCCCGTGGAGCAGGAGCGCTTCAAGCGTCGGCTTATTGCCACTGCGAGGAGCCTGAAGAAGAAGCAACAGCAGGTTCAAGCTGATCAAGACCTGCTCACAGACAGATGGACAGAAGTCCTGGCAGCCGAGGAATATGGACTCGAGCGCCAAACGGCTGACCGGCCACCTCATGGCCGGGATAAAGCGGGGTATCAGCCCGAATACCAGCCCGCACCCCCACGCCGATACACTACGGCCCGGGGTAACAGGCAAGACTTGCAAGATATACTGGAAAACAGAGCAGGACAGCCAAGATCAATCTACGGATCGCGGGGGCGCGCCCCAGCACATGACGATGATCGTCAGACCGGATACATTATCAACAAGTCCAGCCGGGCCGAACACAGCAACCCAGACCAATTCCAACTGCGTAGCCACATAGCCCGGCACAGAGGCGCCGCGCACCCCCTCTGCTTCACTGACGAAGTGATGGATCATGAATTCCCAGAAGGGTTCAAACCCGTAAACATCAAATCATACGATGGCACAACAGACCCCGCAGTATGGATTGAAGATTTCCTTCTCCACATTCACATGGCCCGCGGAGACGATCTACACGCCATCAAGTATCTTCCCCTTAAGCTCAAAGGACCAGCCCGGCACTGGCTAAACAACCTACCAGCAAATTCCATTGGCAGTTGGGAAAACTTGGAAGACGCATTGCTCGAAAACTTCCAGGGCACATATGTGCGACCACCGGACGCCGATGACTTGAGCCACATTACTCAACAGCCCGGCGAGTCAGCCCGGAAATTCTGGACTCGGTTCCGAACTAAAAAGAACCAAATAGTCGACTGTCCGGATGCCGAAGCCTTGGCGGCTTTTAAGCATAATATCCGTGACGAATGGCTCGCCCGACACCTCGGCCAGGAAAAACCCAAGTCCATGGCAGCTCTCACAACACTAATGACCCGCTTTTGCGCGGACGAAGACAGCTGGTTGGCTCGCAGCAGCACCACGCCACATTCCGGCACTTCGGATGTCCGCGACAATAACGGCAAGCCACGGCGCAATAGACACAAGCGACGGAACAACGGCGACAACACCGAAGACACGGCAGTCAACGCCGGATTCAGTGGATCCAAATCCGATCAGCGGAAGAAGCCGTTCAAAAGGAGCAATGAAGGACCGTCCAGTCTGGACCGCATACTAGAACGCTCGTGCCAAATTCACGGCACCCCAGACAAGCCAGCCAACCACACCAATAGAGAATGCTGGGTGTTCAAATAGGTCGGTAAAATAAACGCCGAAAACAAGGACCAGGGGCTGCACAGCGACGATGACGAGGAGCCCCGGCGTCTGAACACGGGGGGACATAAGAAATCCCCCCCCCCCCGCCCCCAAGTGAAAACGGTCAACATGATCTACGCCACTCACATCCCCAAGCGGGAACGGAAGCGAGCACTACGGGACGTCTATGCGATGGAGCCAATCGCCCCCAAATTCAACCCCTGGTCAGCTTGTCCGATCACCTTTGATCGTAGGGATCACCCTACTAGCATCCGTCACGGCGGCTCAGCCGCATTGGTCCTAGACCCAATCATCGACGGATTCCACCTCACGCGAGTCCTTATGGACGGAGGCAGCAGCCTGAACCTGCTTTATCAGGACACAGTGCGCAAAATGAGCATCGACCCTTCAAGGATCAGGCCCACCAAAACCACCTTTAAAGGTGTAATTCCTGGAGTAGAGGCCCGTTGCACGGGCTCTATAACATTGGAAGTGGTCTTCGGATCTCCAGATAACTTCCGAAGCGAAGAGTTAATCTTTGATATCGTCCCTTTCCGCAGTGGTTACCACGCACTGCTCGGACGAACCGCATTCGCTAGATTCAATGCGGTGCCACACTATGCATACCTCAAGCTCAAGATGCCAGGCCCGCGCGGGGTCATAACAGTCAACGGAAACATGGACCGCTCTCTCCGTACATAAGAGCATACTGCGGCCCTCGCGGCAGAAGTACAATGCAGTCTCCTCTGGCAAACCACCAATCCGGCGACGACAACCTCAAGCACCGTCAAGCGAGTCCGGAGCACCCCGCAACAGGATCACCAGGCATGTCAAGAGCGCGACTAGCAGTCCGGCCTCCGCTCAAACCCCATCGAAGCAGCACTCGTGCCACGCGTACACAATTACGCACTCAAAATACCATGGGCACAGGCCGAGGCGCAAAAGTGACTCAGTCAACAGTGCGGTATCACCGCAACGTACCTTCATAACCTTTCCTTTTTACCTTTCAGGCCATTGCCTTAGAGCAACCCCTTCAGAAAAGCCGGATTGTCGGACCTATACAGGGGAGAAAACCAAGGAGGCAACAGGCTTTGCGCACAGAAGGGAACACCCAGGTGGAATCTATTTACGATCGTTATACCTGTTTTATCTATCTGTACGCGGCCTGCCCCTGGATGGGACATGTCAAATAGTCCTATTTACCTCCGCTCAATGCATTCATTGTAAAACATACGCTTAAACATATTATTCATCAAATGGGAGATCATATATAGCATCAGCTTATTACTCTTATTTCAGCATTTTTTCTTACAAATGTTTATCTAAATATTGCATCCGTACGCTCTGGTACGGTCAGTTTGCCAGGGGCTCTTATGGCACCCCGTAATACGGCAAGTAAAGTCCGAACA